>NC_090927.1:439548070-439851101 GCF_040938575.1 Ambystoma mexicanum | reverse complement strand
GGATCCATCCTCTGCCCCCCAGCGAAATGAGGAAGTTAGAGAAAAAAAATAAAGAGTAGTGCATATATTAACTTTAAGTTCAGGTAGGTTTGGAGGTAACCATCTCTTCTCTCCTATGGCTTTGGATGAAGCCACGCAAGTATCCTGAATTTTGGAAGGTGTATGAGTGCCCATTTAGGGTAACCTTAAGTGATGCTGGGTAAATAATCCCATATCTGGCGTTAAAAATGCTGGTCTAAACATTAGTAGCTCCTTTCTTCTTGCTGCTGTGGTGTAGGATACGACTTCTGAAAAGAATATTTGAGTACCTTCCCAGATGAGTAATTTCTTAAGCAATATGACTCGAGCGACGGGGGCATTACCGACTCAGGTAATGCCCCGGGGCCCTTAACGAAGGCCCCGGGGCATTACCTGAGTCGGTAATCACTGGCGTAACACTTGGAAAAAAATGAAAAAAAATATATTTTTCAAAATCTTTTTTTTTTAAATTTCTTTTTTAAATCACTTTGCCTTCATAAAAGAAATTATTTCTGTAACAGAAATAATGTCTTTATGAAGTCAGAGTGACTTCAAAAAGAAACAATCAGCCTCATTACAAGTTTGGCTGTAGCCTTGCCGGTAAAACCGCCAGGCTTCCGCCAAACTTGCGCTTTTTTCCAGCATCCGCGAATAGGCAATTACCGGGTCATTACGGCCCCGCCAGACCTGGTAATTGCCCATTTGCGGGCAGCGGAAAAAAATGCTCCCCATTCCCATTTGATCCCCATAGGGTTCAATGGGAATGAGGAGATTGGATGCACCGGCACCATTCATAATGGTGCCGGTGCACCCGACATGCTCTGCTCACAGGTGCTGGTACGCCCGCCAGGTCAGACCAGGCGGGTGGGAAGGCACCCACGAGCAGAACTCATAGTTTTCTGGTCTGGTAACAACAGTACCGGCAAGCTTACTGGTACTGTTGTTACTGGACCGGCAAACTTATACTGAGGCCCAATTTATTTTTGAAGTTATAGGGCTCCCCTCAACCCCATGATGCGTGTCTGTGAGTGTATGGTGAAAGGGTGCACACAAATGTATGGGTGACTGGGTGTGCGTGTGTGCGTGTACGGTGAAAGGGTGCACACTTAAATGTATGGGTGGCTGCCTGGGTGTGCCTGCATGGTGAAAGAGCGCACACTTAAATGTAAGGATGGCTGGTGTGCATGCGTGTATATGGTGAATGGTGTTTGTGCTTGTGCTCAGGGGTGCAACAAAACCTACATTTCAGGGGGCTGATGCTTCAAATGTTGGGGGAGGCGCTAACTTCACGGGTGGTGGGGGAGGCAAACGTTTTTGTGTGGGGCATCTAACTTCTTTATGCATTTTAATGAGACTATTCTCGTGCAGCTTCAATGTTACAAGCAGTTAACTCTCTCCTTTAAGTGTGAAAGCACCCACTTATGAACTGTTGTGAGAATGAACAGTCTCCTGTTCCCTTTCTACACTTCTAATCACTTCCCTGCCATGAAAGTGCTAAACACACATCACAATTTCAATTGCCTAAAAGATTTGGCATTTGAATGCAGGTACTAACAGTGAAATGCTTTACGTTAGTAACTGCTTGGCCCTTGTTAACCCAGGCGCCGTTTAACATCGGTGTCCTGTTCTGTCCGGCAACTGCTCTGACGGTCAGCCAGGTTGAGTCAACATAGCCCAAAATTACTGGGGGCGAGTGCTGCAGCCCAGTCAACTGAATATTTTTAAGACCCTACTTGTGTTTAATGCCTTAATTACTTATTGGTAATCGTCATTACTCCTAGCCCTATTCTACACTTCCAATCACTTCCCTGCCATGAAAGTGCTAAACACACATCACAATTTCAATTGCCTAAAAGATTTGGCGTTTGAATGCAGGTACTAACAGTGAAATGCTTTACGTTAGTAACTGCTTGGTCCTTGTTAACCCAGGTGCCGTTTAACATTGGTGTCCTGTTCTGTCCGGCAACTGCTCTGAAGGTCAGCCAGGTTGAGTCAACATAGCCCAAAATTACTGGGGGCGAGTGCTGCAGCCCAGTCAACTGAATATTTTTAAGACCCTACTTGTGTTTAATGCCTTAATTACTTATTGGTAATCGTCATTACTCCTAGCCCTATTCTTCCTTGTCCCTGTAATTGTGTATGAGGCAGTACTTGCCTCATACAAAAGCACTGGGATGAGGTAGAGGTACATGGAGGCAATGCCTGACTTAGCTACTTGTATCTTCATTACTCCTAATCCCACTCTTTCTCATCCCAGTACTTACCTATGAAGCCAGGAGCCTCAAACGTAAGCTCTAGGACAAGGAGGAGTGACGTTAAGGTAATTCTGGGCCAAGTAGCTGATTTTGGAGGTTGGGGTAGGGCATGGGAGGGAGAGGGCATGTGTGGGAGGTGGGATTGTGCAATAAATCATAATGGTTGTCCATGTCCAGGCTAAGCAGGCATGATATGTGGCATTAGTGGCTAGAGGGGCATTTTGGTGCAGCCAGTGTAGTTATTCCTCAATTTGGTATGACTTTTTTTTAACTGCGCATTTCTGGTAAAGCAGTCCTGCTAAGTGTAATTACCTGGCTAGATTGGCATTTGGGTGCTGCCAGTCTAGCCATTTCTTACTGCAGCATTGTATATTTTTTTGAGCATCTGTGATAAAATGATATGATAGAAGTCTATTATAACACGCCTGTACACAAGTGATTTTTGGCGCGACAAGCAATGGAGTGAAAATAGAGGGAGTGACAAGACAAAAGATTTTACTAGGCCTTGTGTCATTCAAATCATGCAAGTGCGAGAAATGCAAGGGGAAAGGGAGGGGGGAGTACAAGGAAGAAGGGCGGGGAAAACAGGGCTGTAATGCTCTGAGTAAGTGCAGCCAGGACAGTGCAACTCTGGGTAGTGCAAGGAGAACAAGGGACTGTAGGGTTACAGTTACAGTCCCTATGTGCATGGTAGGCCATCGGCAGTGCAAGCGTGACTGATCAAGAAAGAGTCTGGACTCAGTGAGACTCTGAGGGTAGCCAAGCAACCAATCGCTACAGGTAGGTCAGGTAGGTCAGCAGGGGAGGGAGAGAGCAAAAGCAGAGGAGAAGAGGAAAGTTTTGAGCTGCTTCCGGACATCAGGTGGTCTGCTAAAGTTTGAGAGGGGCAGGGAGGCCATTCCAGAGGGAGGCATCTGCAGAGGAGAGAGATCTACCACCCCCACTCTCTGCCTGAAGAAGCATCTAGACCTTAGAGAGTTGGAGGTAGCCGGTGGAAGGGCTAGAGAAAAAAGGTATTTTGGAAGAGAGCGTTGGTTGTAGTGTGGGCCCAACCCCAGAAAGCCTTGTGACAATGCAAAGGGTCTTGAACTTTATTCTTGCAACCACCGAGAGCCAGTGGAGAGATTTCAGGGCTGTAGAGATATGATCCCTGGGCTTGTGGCCAAGGACAAGTCTCGCTGTACTGTTCTGGATAAGCGGCAGAGGGCGGAGAGTAGAGGAAGGCAGCTTGAGAAAGAGGCTGTTGCAGTAGTCCAGCCTAGAGAGGAACAGGTCTCTGGAGACAGTGAGCTTCTGGGAGAAAGTGAGAAAGGGAAGAGTCCCTTTGAGGAGGAGAAGCTGGTAGGTAGTGGGACCTCTTAGCGACGTCCGAGATGTGAGGAGAGAAAGAGAGAGTAGAATGTTGATATCGTTGGAGGTCCACCAATCCTGAATCACGGATAGACAGTCAGGAATGAGCAAGAGATGAGAGGAGCCTGAAGGAAAGCTGAGTGCCATTCGCATAACACTGAAAGTTAGAGGAGAAGGTAGAGATCAGGTGGGCCAAAGGGGCCAACTAGAGGTTGAAAAACCAGGGTGAGAGCATAGAGCCATGGGGAATGCCACAGGAAGAGAGAGAGAGGTGATGGAAAAAAAAGGAACCAAGTTGGACCTGGGAGGGGCAGTCCAAGAGGAAGGAGGTCAGCCACTCCAGACCCTGATCCGTGATGCCCAGGTTCTCACGTAGTCGATTGATCAGGATGGCGTGGTTGACTGTGTCGAAAGTCGAGGAAAGATCACGGAGGATTAGCACAGAAGGAATGCTGGAATCAAGGTTAGAGAGCAGATCATCACAGGTATTCAGGAGAGATTTTTCCGTGCCTCTGGCAGCTCTGGAGCTAGACTTATGGTCATGGAGACAACCAACAGATTCAACGTGGAGAGTAAGCTGGGAGATGGCCAGCTTTTTTCCAAGAGTTTTCCCAGGAAAGGTGTGATGGAGATTGGGCGATAGTTTGCCGGACAGGTAGGATCGGCAGACTGCTTCTTGAGGAGTGGGTGCACAAGGGAGTGCTTAAGGGGAGAGGGGAACATTGCAGTGGTGAAGGAGTGATTACAGAAATTGGCCATGTTGCAGCAAGGGTGTCAATATGGCCCTTGATGATTCTGGAGGAGCAGGGGAGCACCTGTTTGGACGACACTTTCATTAATTGGACTTGTCTAGAAACCTTGTCAGGTGTTGTCAGAGAGAATGAGGAGAAAGAGGAGGAGAGGTACAGATGGCCAAAAGGGTGCTGAGAGAGGAAGAGGGAGAGGAAGAGGAGATAGTGGACAGGGTGTCCTGAGTTTTAGCTGAGAAGTGAGAGGCCAGAGCCATACAGAGGGCCTGGGAGGGAACCGGAGAGGTGGAGACCACAACAGGATTGACCAGTTCCATGAAGATTTTAAAGAGTTTGGCCGTGTTGCTCGAGGCAGCAGAGACCAGGGCTTCAATGTGGGCTCTCTTCTTGATGAGTGTTATTGCTTCGACTGGCATTTTTGTGCATCCAGTTTAGGTCTGTATAAATGTTGCCTGGCATGCTTTACTGTAATTTCATAACGCATCTACACTGGTCTACATTGTGCAGCCAGTGGGACATGTTTTCAATGTGGCATCGCATTTTTAATAGCAAAGCATTAATGTTCCTGTGCACCATTGGTGACTTGCATATATTGGATTGGTGTTACCCTACAAAACAATTGCAAACACTCTGGCTTTTTGGCCAATTATTCTCAGAAAGTGTGCTGTATATTGCATTAAAACACATATTTATATCTTTCTCATAGTACAGTGTGTGGCATACCCTTCAGCAGCACGTTTATGCGTATTGTGCAAGCGTGATAATCTAGGCCGGCCCAGAGTGTGGCACGACTGTGATTTGTTGCCGAGATGGGGGGGCCCCCTCAGCATGGTTCTCAGGGGGGCCCCCACATTTTGTGTTACGCCACTGTCGGTAATGCCCCCGCCGCGAGGGTCATATTGCTTTTAGTACCCCGGCCCGCATTATATGCGTGACCGGGGCACTAAAAGCATTTTTTTCTGTCCCGAAAAGCCGCAGCGTTTCGGGACAGAAAAAAAAAAAACACCAAGAAAATAGCCGCCGGGAAAGGGAAAACGGGAGTCCGTTTTCTCTTTCAATGGCGGCCTTCGGGAACGGACGCGCTGGGAACACAAGTGTTCCCAGCGCGTCCGCTCCCGAAAAAAAAGAAGGTAAGTGGGGTTGGGAGGGCGGGAGGGAGGGGAGGGGAAGGGGGGAGAAAAAAATAAAAATAAACGTACCTTCGTCCCTGCCAGGGGACGATGGAAGCCTCCAGTTGTGTGGAAGTGCGGAGTCTCCACACTGCTGGAGGCTTCCATCGTCCCCTGGCAGGGACGCAGGAGCAAGAAGGTAAGTGGGGTGGGGTGGGGTGGGGTAGGGAGGAGGGAGGGAAGGGAAAAAAAAAAAAAAGCTTACGCGAGTCCCCAGCGGGGGGCGGAGGCAGCCTCTCAGCCGTAAGGGGAGGCTCGGAGCGGGGTTGGCCCCCACCGAGGACAAGGCAGCTGGAGTCCCGGCCGAGAATCGAAGGATTCTCGGCCGGGTAAGGACCCGGCAAGAGCCAATCAGAATGCATGTTGCATTCTGCTTGACTCTCGCCGGGTACTAATTTTCTTTAGCTTTATCCATAATAAGAAGAACATACGTATAATCAAGCACAGCAAAAATGAGGGTTCTTGGCGAGTTCCTTGATTAAGTATTCGGACTCACACGATGGGCCCTCTGGATATTTAGCTACATTGATGCTGGAAGATCCAGAAGCAGGGGAAGCATATGGTATAGGAACTTGGCAGGGTTATCACTTTCAATATTTTCTGGAAGGCCCACAATTCTAATGTTATTCCTTCTGTTTCTGTTTTCTAAATTCTCAGCCAGTTTTTGTAGAGACATAACTGTATTCTCTAGCAGCGTCACTCTTCCTGCCATGTCTTCAGAATTACTGACCCTTATCTCTACTTCAAATATGCTTGTTTCAAAAGAGGACCATTTGTCATTCAGTAATTGTAGTTTGCCGTAGTTGCTTCCATGAAAGGCTTTAGTGATTTAATTTCCTCTACAATGGCTTGCATGACTGAGTCTTGCATATCCTCTTTGGGCATAGGGGAATCACGTTTTTGCCTCTTGGAGGCATTGCCAGTAGAAACAGATAGTTGGTCTTTTGAAGAAGCTTTTTTTAAGGCAATGGTAAGGTTTCTGGGAATGGTACTGAGTATAAGCAGATCCCTTGTGTTGGATGTATGCAGTATAACTCAACCTCTTTCCACCGTTACACCAAAGGTTTGTACACAGCTTGAAAAAACTTGCAGCCAATTTCCTTGTAGAAATGCCTTCAAACCTGTTGTGGTTAAGTATTTTCCTCTGTTATTCCCTTTAAAGACGTCAGGGATTTAACATTGACCAATATATTAATGCAAGATATTAGTAAAAGGCACCGCAGTATGCTGTCTTTCCATATGGCATTAATATTCCCTTAAATGTGGATGAAATATGCCCAAAAGGCAGCTTTCCATTTCACTCAGTTGCAGTTAAGGAGAACCAGAAATGTACATACAGCATGAAGATTTATTCATGTTTAAATATAAGGTATAGTGTTCAATAAAACACTAGCAAAGTGTTAAAAAGTAGTGCTGTACCTTATAAAGGCTCTGTGTGCCTTTAAGACCAACGTTGTCAGTGTTGTGGGGAAACACGTTTCCTCGCGTTGACCAGAGAAAGTGAGACGCGTCAGCCAACCAGCTGACTGAACGCGTCAGATTACTTGCAACGTGATGTCCTGTCAGAGGCCTCAACTCCGCAGGCACGCAGTTCGTGGAAACTAGGCTTGCAGCATTCCCCACTTCGGCTAAACCGATGTCGCTGGATCTCCAAATCTTACTCCGACATCAGATGGGTGCAGTACAGCGAATTTAAAGCATGAGAGGCACTTTTAATGTAGTAAGATTTTGCCGAGATTGGAGCTTCAGATTAGGCGTCCGTCTCCATTGGCGCCTGGCCACGCCCCCTTGCTGCATTATTTTGACTTCGTTTTAATTTATATATGTATTTTCAGACAATTTTACCATAGCTTTTATTCTTTTGGTGTATATATTTGGGTTGGACAATCTGAGCAACACGAGTTAGGTGAATGCCAATACAAGCACTGCACATTAGCCAAATAAGAAAAACACAATGAGCCTCATTAAAAGTTTGGCGGTAGCTGTGCCCTTATTATATACCGCCAAACTCGCTACTGGCCCCTCGCGGGTGCCGCTCTGCACACATGGTCCGACCACACGTGCAGTCCGGCACCAGCAAGCAGAACTCATAATGTGGCGGAGAGGTAACAACGGCGCCGGTAGCACAACCAGCGCCATTGTTGCCTTTCCGCCACATTCGTAATAAGGCCCAATGTACAAATATATTTCTGAAAGCCCAACTTCTATGCGTGCCAGCATAGCTATAAAAGGCACTTACTTAAGGGCATTTTTAAAGAATTAAAAATTGTCAAAATAAGTAATAATTGCTATGTTATGTTATGTTATAAAATGTTATAAAGCACAACATTCGCCCAAGGGCATCTTGGCGCTAAAGGAGGCAACACAAAGAGAGGCAGACCTGGGGAAAGGAAATAATTGATAGCCGATTAAAAGAAAAGAGCTTTTAGTGACCCTAAGAGTTTGTGAAAGAGAATTCCAGAGTTTTGCAACAGCAATGGAGAAAGCTCATCCTCCCATTGGGGATGGGTTATATCTGGGCACCTGGATAAGACCAGCATCTTGTGAGCATAGGGAATGCACAGGAACATAGGGGAAACATGTATGTTGTAAAAATGCTGTACCCAAGCCATGAAAAGCTTGATGCATGATGCAGAGGGAATTAAAATGAATTCGTTTGGCAACTGGGAGCCAATGCAGGGATCGAAGGACAGGAGAGCTATCGGCTCAAAAAGAAGTGCCTGTCACAATTTGAGCAGCTGAATTTTGCAAAACCTGAAGGAGATCAATCAAAAAGACTGGCTGAGCTAGGTAAAGCGAATTGCAGTAGTCAATGATACTAAGCACCAAGGCTGCTATCACCGGGGCACGCAGTTGCAGTGGAAGAAAGCAGTAAACTTTCCATAGAGTCTTCAGCTCGAAGTGACCAGACTGACAAACTGCACTAACTTGGACTGCAGCGGACAGCGATGCAGAAAGCTTCCCACCCAAGTCCTTGACTACCAGTACATGATTTGGCAGAGGGCCAATGGAAGAAGGTCAAACTGCAGAGGACCGTAAGGCTGATGCAGATGGGGGGCCGACCACCATCACCTGCGTTTTGTCTCGATTTAACTTAAGCCAGTTGTCGCCCATCCAACAACCCTCTGCCTCCAGGCAACCCCTCAGATGACATACAGTATCATGATTCAAAAGGTTTAACTGGACAATGATTTGCATATCATTAACGTAGAAGTAGCACCAGGAGTCGTGGGAGTGGATGAGGGCGACCAATGGCTGGATATAGACGTTAAACAGAACTGGGGAAGGGCCGATTTCTGTGAAACTGCACGAGTCAAAGGCTGATCCAGATAAAAAAAAGGTGGCAACGAGAGGAACTGAGTACGATCCTTAAGGAAAGATTCGAACCACAATAGAATTGTGCCTGTAAGGCCTGATCAAGATGATTGAGCAGGGTAGAGTGGTCGATAGTATCAAATGCAGCTGATAGATGTAATAAAACCAGCGCACCCACTTCACCCTGATCAAGGAGGCAGGCCACGTCATCCATCACCAAAACAAGCATACTTTCAGTGCCCCGCCCAGGGTGAAAACCTGACTGAAGGCGTTAAAGAAGTGAGTCTCTACAAGGAACTTGCCAAGCAGATGGGCCAATCAATGACTCAAGATGTTTCATGAAGAAGGGCAAAAGGGATATAGGACAGAAATTAGCCAACAAAGTAGGATCTAGAAATTAATTGCTTACCTCTCATTTCAATCATGTTTGCATCAAACTGTCACTGGAATAAGGCTTCTTTACTTGCATGAGACCAAGCTGCTGCCTATTTCCATATACATATGCATGTTTTATTACCAATAAAACCATTTCAAAGGGCAACATGCTACCCTTCTATGGAATAATTTCCAAGTCATATCTATTCCCACTGCTAGTCAACATATAACACTTGTTTAGCCCATTAACAAGACATAGCTGAAGTTGCTCCGACAAACAACCGATAGCTCTCTTGATGGAATTCAACTTCCTTTGCCTTCCATACCTTCCATATGTTTCACTTGACTGAGCTATCATGATCAAACCGATGCCATGTCCTGTTATGATGTGGTCCCTAGTGACTGCATGGCATGAGCGTGGAGATTGTGGGGACAATGCTAAAACACTGGCATTGATGTGTCTATTTGATAATTCCATCCACCACCCTTCTTTATCAAATAATGAGTTGTTTTTCTTCATTAAGTGTCACTCTGCAAAACATATTAGCTAAATTCTGAAAATAATCTCAATGTACATTGTACACAAGGAAATACAAAGAATGGGTTTGCTTTCTTCTTGGGCATGACATTAACATGAGATGAGTACATTCCAGACATACCCCATGGCGCAGTGAACACATTTCTCCAGCTGTCTCTCCTTTTGGCGCTGAACCCAATAGAACACAGTTGAGTGCCACAATTCATTTGGTCCATTTGCTCCTCCCCCCTTTCCTTCCAATGCCTTCCTGGGCATCTTATCTATCCCCCATCCCAAACATCTACTCAACTTTGCCCTTCCCCACCAAACCTGAATGTTCTATCATACTCCGCCCTTGCCTCTCTGACAGGCAAATAGCCCTTTGATGCTGTAACCTATGGCAGTAGGTGCTATAAAAATGAAAGATATAAATAACATAATGATTGTATAACTGTGAACTATGAGGGTAAAAACCTAAATATCTTTTGAGACACATATTTAAATGTATGTACTTAACTTTCTAACTTCTCTACATTAACTTCTTCTCATAGAGTGTTTGAAATATTTCTTGAACCTGACAAAAGGGTTGTTTGTATTAGAGTCATATGTAGTTTGTCATTTCCACACCCAGGTCCTTTTGCCTAAAATCTGCTGTTTGTGAAATTTGGACACAACCTAGGTCTCCTGTAATCTGTGGTCAAAAGAAACGATTCTGATCTGTGAATGTAGGTCACTTTTTTGTGTTGCCAGGACTATTTGGTGCACCTCTCCAACCTTGGAAAAATATGAAAGCATTAGTGCATAATAAGCACATTATGTCCAGCCCTGATTGTCCACATACTTCACACAATGTCTTCCATTTTTCAGAGTGGCATCACTTCAAGTTCCAAGCATACTGAAAGACAGTGCTGGAAATGGAAAACATTTACTGGGGGAACCATCTCATCCTCGGAGGGGTTGGGCAGTCGGTAGGAGGGCGGGTCGAGGGACATGACTCCAGGCCACATCACGCAATACAGTATCTGTTCATAGAACCCAATCCTGGTGATTTGCATAAAAGCAAAGAGCATTATGGGAACAATCAAATGTGCAAAATCTTGATTTTGATACATGTCTTATAGTGAGTCAGTATGAAACCCTTTTGACGGAATAATGGAATTTGGGCTCTGCAGTTTTGATTGGTCACATAACTCACTGTAAGAAACAAATGTCTGTACATTGCAGGGCATTTATACCAGTTGGGATAGCTGCAACAGACATGTTGAGTAGAGAGAATTGATGAGAGTTTGGATGTCTGCCCTGGGTGTGGCTGAGCTGAGTGGGAAGGCTTTGCTGGGAGGTGACGGGGTGAGAGGCAGGAGGAGGAGCAGTGTGTTGTTGGATTTTGTGAGGCAGACGGGGCGGTGGGAGGAGTTATGAGATTGTGAGGTCTATGTGTATGAATGGTGGGGGTAGGTGCACATCATCCTATTGGATGGGGAAGCACCTGCGTGGGTCCGCCCACGCATTCAGTAATTTAGAAGAAGAAGGATAGCTGCAACAAGCATGTGAGGATTTGGCTGTTTCCCGTGCAGAGTCTACTGAAAGTGTTTCCTTGTTGAAATGTGGGTTGCTTAGGATTCATCAGTAGAAATATTCTGTTCTGAAACCAAGTTATCACTTGTGCTTCCCGATCAGATGGCTTTCAGAAGATCACTCAGTGCTGCAGAGAGCATAGGTTGCACGTCTGGCTTCAGAGCAGATCTGTGAGTGTAGTGGGCAAGCCCCTGGGTTTGGGTCTCAGTGCTAGACTCACAAAATTAGCATCACTCTCGTTTAGATTAACAGAAATGTCTGTGATGCAGGTGTTGCACACTCGGACGTGTTTAGCATCAGCATGCTTTCCCATTGGAACTTACAATACGTTTATACAGACTGCTGTGTATATTGTTTACTATTGAAGTATATTAGTGATATTCTCCATCAGGAGAAGGGGAGCAATGGCTTTAAAGCATGTTACACATACCTGCACTGCTGTGATTTGGCCGTTCAAAGTTAAACTAGTTAAGGCTCTTCAAAAGATGTAAGCTATCATAAAGTACACTTAATAGACAGCATTGCAGTAAGTTATTTATTACTTTAGTCAAATTGTATGCTGAGTAACAGAGTAAGCAGCCGCAACCCGCCTTCACTCCAAGGTCTGCTTCTTCTTTTCAAATGATAACTTCGCTCAACAACATTGAAGTATTCCATTCCGGAATGCATTGTATGGTTCCAAACATTGCCTGGAACCAAACAAGGTTATGACATCAATTAAGGTATTACAGGCAGTATTTAAAAGGTTATGATAGCAATTAAGATATTAAAGACAGTATTTACATGTATGTAGTATTTGAATCTCTCTACTGCCGCATTTCCTTTGGGATTATATAATGCTGTTGTGATATGCTCTACACCATTTTCTATCAGAGACTCCTCCATTTCTCTACACACAAATTGAGGCTTTTTGTCTGATACCAACTTCCTGGGAAAACCTTCCCCCAAAACACTCCTTCCAGAAAGCTCACTACCTTGCGCGCACCTATGTCCTTTACCACGCATATATCTGGCCACTTGGATAACAAGTCCACAACTACAAAGACATACGCGCTCTGTTGTCCCCTTGCTGATATCAGACCCATAATATCTACTGCAACCACAGCCCATACAGAGTTGGGCGGCTCAAACACGTTCAGCGGTTGCGTCCTTGCAAGAAGAACTTTGTCACTATTTTTACATTCCAAATAATTCTCCACCCCATGTCCAATTCCAGTGACCAGAAATCTTGCTGAATCAAACCCTTCATCTTACACACACCCAGATGTCCCTCATCTGCTATGCCAAGTACTGCTCCCCTCATTCCTTCTGCTACCACCATCCTATCTCCTCGTATCCCAATCCCTTTCTCCACACTCAATTCATGTTTTACTCTCCTGTATCCTTTCAATTCTTCCTCCACATCTTCCTTTGGCCATCCCTCTTGCAGATATCTTACCACTGTAGCATACAGTTCTCTCTCACATCTCTCTCAGATTGTTTTATCCATTCCCTTTAATCCGCCACTTTGAAATTGGCAAACACCTCTGCATCCTCTTCACATCCATTCCATTCCTCATCATCCATGGCATTTCGAGATAATGCATCTGCTATCACACTAAGTTCTCCCTTCACATATCTTACTTGCATGTTGAAACCTTGTATCCCGCTGATCCACCTTGCAATCCTCCTAGAGATGCCATTGAATCCTTTCTTATTGAAAACACCAACAAGAGGCTGATGATCCATCACTAGTAAACATTTTCTTCCCCACAAAAACGGTTTTAATTTGTCCACTCATCATACGTAAGCCAATGCCTCCCATTCTATAACAGAGTACCTTCGCTATGCATCCTTCACCACTCTTGAGGCAAATGCTACAGTTTGCAGTTCTCTACCCCTTTGCTAAATCCGCACACACCCTAACCCGTTTTCTCTGGCATCCGTAAGCATCCTTACTTCCCAAACCGCCTTAAATCCTTTTAAAATGGGTGCTTGTATCAAACATCTTCCCCTCGCACCAGACATAACTTACCCCTTTCTTTACCGACATTGTCATGGTTTTATCCTTTCTACCAGGTTCTTTATGAATTTACCGTAATTCTCCACAAGGCCTAAATATGATGATAACTCTTTTCTGTCCTTTGGAGACCTCATAATTTTGATTGCCTCCACAGTAGACATCTTGGGCTTTATTCCCTCAGCGGATAGCTCATGGCCCAAATATTGAACATTCGTTACCCTAAACATGCATTTCTCCATTGATATTGCAAATTAGCCTGATCCATCATGCTTAATAAACTCTTCAATTGCTCATCATGTTCCTCAATGTCGTTTCCCCATGCTAGAATGTCAACTTTACAACAATGCACCCCTTGTATTGCTTTAAGTAATTTGTTCATAACTATTTGGCACACGCTGGATGCAGAGATAAATCCAAACGCCATTGTTTGCGCCTATACAAACGAATGCCGGTAGGTCCATGGAGGATGGATGTAACTTCACCTGACGGTAAGCCGTTTTCAGGTCTAGCATTGAAAACACCTTTCCCCCTTCAATTTTTGATAAGAGGTTATCAATCCTTGGCAATGGAAACCTATCTGGTTGCACGCTCTTATTTAACCCCCTCAGGTCAATACATAGTCTGACACTACCATTGGTTTGCGCATTGCCACTATGGGGTTTATCCATTCTGCTGCTTCCACTTCTTCAAAGATTCCTTCTGCCAGCATTCGTTCTTGTTCCTTTTCAACATCCGCTCTTAGGGCCAGAGGTATGGGGCATGATTTTGATATCTCTGGCCTGGTGCCTGATTTCATCTTTATTAAATATAGAAACCCTCTCAAACACCCAGTTTTCTTCTCAAATACTTTGGGAAAACATTTGGTGATATTTGTTTTTTCATCTGACCATTACTTGTGCTGGGTGGTCGTGATCTAGTCTCAGACCCAAGTCCACCTGGGCATCCCACGACAGCAGGTTCCCTCCTTTTGCAGTGACCCACACCATTCCTTGTGCACAACTTTCACCATAATTGATATATGCCCGAATTCCAATAAAATCTCTATTAGTATCCCTCCATAAGCATGTGCTCTCACAGTGGGTTTTTGCAGTTAAACATTTCCTTCCACATATCCAGATTCACAAGCATATAGTCCGCTCTACTTTCAATTAATAAGTTCACCGGAAGATCATTTACGGTAATCTCGGGATGGGGTTTTATCCTTCTCGGCCTCGCATCAATTGCATTTACCACACAGGTCTCATAATCATCACTTGTGGCACCATTGTTGTCACCAGCTCGTACAATCCCCAATTGTTTTTATCCCTCCAGGCTTGCTCCAATGTTTGCAACACCTAGCAATATGGACCTTTCTGCCACATTCTCTGCACACTATGTGATGTGTGAAACATTGTAGCTTGATATGTGATCGGGTTGCCACACCTATATCACCTTTTGTTGGTGAACTTAATTTCATACTTTTCTTTCAACTCTGACTTCTTCTTTGGTACTGTTTTCCCTTTTTTATTTGCAATTTGTTTTCTTAGTGCTGTTCTTTCCAACGCATTGACTGCAGGGGCATTCATTTTTCCAGCTTCACCAACCGAAGCTTTAAAGGATCTTTCCATGTGTTCGACCATTTTCGCTATTTCGATTGTTCTCTCTAGTGTTATCTCTGCGGTACATCCTCCCTCTCTCCACAAAGCCTCTCTGCCTTTTTGGTCACTGCACCTTATCATTATCTGATTCTAATATGTTTGTCTCTGCAGTGATCATATTGGCATTTCATGGCCACACCCTGGAGCACTGTTACACACTCCTCAGTGGATTAATTGCTCCTTTGTTCTGGCATGGCAAAATGATATCTCTCCAGGAACATGTTCAAATGTTTGTCCAATCTGGCCAAGCTCTACTCGAAGCTCGACAAACCCTCTGCTTCGTTTTCTGGGAGATCTGGAAGTTTCTTGAAAACTGCCTGTCTTTCTTGTCTCAAGCAGTGATATAGCAAAGAGTCCTTTCTGTCGCTTGCAAAGTTGCTGCCATATACCTCATGTATATATCTGATAAATCCTTCTTTCCGGTCATCCCATTTCATACTGGGTTTCCCTGGGTAAGGTAAGAATAATATTGGTCTTGGGATGTTCATTTCTATGTTCTAATAGGGCAGTGCCTGACCTGCTTATGGCTGCACTACCTTATTATCATCAGTTTCCCAAGATCTTCTGACCTTAAAATGGTCCCATTATTCTCTTTGTGGCAGTATCCTGCAGTCACCTGACCTTTTAATGAACACTCTGCCTCTTCTCTGTGCTTGTCTGAGGCTTGCCTGACTTCAAGATGGCCCCCCGACCCAATGATGGCCATCCGGCACCATTTCATGCAATGTCTATGGTGTTCCTGACCTTGTAATGGATGCTCAGCCTTCCCACACTGCTGTGCACGCACAATGCTATTTGTATTCAACTTGCTTGATTACCGCTGCAGTTCGCACTGACCCTCAATCTTTCTCCAGAGTACAATCTTTGTTTCCCACAGCTCCTTTCCTAGCTTCTTACAGGCATGCACACTGTGGTCTCCCTCTCTGGCAGATTTTACAAATACCGATCATCCCACCTTAGCGCTCTGTACCTCATGTAGTAGGGAAGGGAAGCACCTGGCTCGCTCTTGTTCTCCGGTTCCTTCACAGCCCCTCAGCAAGACTTCCGTGTTGCCTGTGAATACTCCAGTCTGTTTTAGCTGGCTGTTCCACCTTTGCTGCTGTTTGCAGGCTGGGGCTGCTTTATATGCTCATCACAAGTATCATAAAGTACACTTAATACACCAGAAGTGTAACAGTAAGTTATTATTACTTTAATCGAATTGTACATACAGTTACAGAGTAGGCAGCCCCAACCCGCCTTTACTCCAAGGTCTGCTTTTTCTTTTCAAATGATAACTTCTCTCAACAACATTGAAGTATTCCATTGCAGAATGGATTGAATTGTTCCAATCATGGCTTGGAATCATACAAGGTTATGACATCAATAAAGGTATTGCAGGCAGTATTTACAAGGTTATGATAGCAATTAAGATATTCAAGACAGTATTTACATGTATGTACATTTGCCTGATACAACATAAGGCAGTAGTCATATAATCCAAACAACAATAATATGGTAAATAGAAAATACGAACAACGCCCAACGTTCTATAGAAATATGAGCTTTTCTTAAGACACAAACTAAGACACAAACTATTGAAAATGCAAATAAACTCAACCTCTACACAAAGAGCATATATAATGCAGAGAAGATTAGAATAGACGGCAAGATCAGGTTATTAACTGACAGGAGGGAAAAATGCAGACAATAATGTAAAATGCACAAAATGTCAAAATACTACTTTCTAATTATGTTTTAGGAGCGCACAAGATATTAACCCTCCATGGGGCCCTAACACAAGGTTGAATGAACTACTTCAAGAAATCTTGGATCCCTCTCTACATCAACCCTCAGATTCTTAAAGCCTCCTGTTGTTTAAACTTACAACATCCCAATATGCAAGCATAAGGAGGGCTGATGAGGTGAAGCCGGCATGTTTGGCCCTTGTAGGTTGGGCAGATGTATCTGTGGTGGGTGAAGGCCACCAACCATATCTGTCAAACTTTGCAAACCCGAAGACTAGATGCCTCTTGGCCCTCGCACAAGCTGACGTTCTACCTCTAGCTGTTACTGTCAAAAAATGGAATGGCATATCGAGCCCAAAATGCTAAATGCGTGAGGCAGAAGAGGAAGACCTGCCACACATTATCCTCATATGCCCAGGATATGATCTCCTATGGTCATATTGTATTAACCCTCTTTTAAGGAAAGAAGGTCTCTCGGAAAACCCAAATTCTGCTCTGTAATTTCTCCTGGGGGATTTTGATCAAGACACCACTAAATAAATTGCAGGTTTTATTTATGGCACCTGGCGACAGTGAAGAAACAGCATCAGTAGCCTCTGAGCATAGAGCGCCTGGGTTTTATGGTCTCTGGGGCTGAAAACAAGGAGGTCAATTATTGATGTCCCTTTTTCCCACAAGATGTTCACCGTCCAACTTAAATCTGGCTTTGATTTCCAGTTATGAGAGTTATTGAGAATCATTACTTTGGATTTATTCAGTGTTAGATGGTAGCTGATACTGCCTGTAGTTGGGCTTTCAGAGCATTAGGTGTCCTGTTAAGAAGAACCAAGTAATCTCGGTAAAGCAACATTGACACAAAATTCACTAGAATCCTAGGAATATCTTTTGCAGCATCTTCAACAAACTTCGGCATGTCATTAATGTACAGGCTAAAGAGAACTGAGGCAACGAGGCAAGCCTGCTTAACCCGTAACTTTACCAGTGCATATTTGTTTTTTAAATGCCAAAGAACAACTATCTTCTTTACTGTGAGAGCCCTGATGTGAAACCCCTTTGTGCCCAAGGTATTATTGCATTTTCATCTATCCACCTATTGAGTTCTTGGAGGATTATGTGGGAGACAATGTTAAAGTCTATATCAATAAGATGGTTTATATGATGACACCTCATTCCGGGGACCCTTGCTATAAAGGGGTGCAATGGTAGAGTTTGGCCAAGAAGCTGGGTATACCCTACTATGTACAAAATGTGGAAAGCCAACTGTAAGGTGCGGAACCCAACAGTCACAGAAGAGGTTAAAAACTACTGTACAAATCATGTTTGGGCCCTGGGTTTTTACTCTTGCCAGATGGAAAATAGCCTTACAGATTTTATCTTCCATAAAAAGTGATGTTTCAGGGTGACATTCTGCTTGACTTTGGAGATCCCCATCTCAAGGGATATATCAGTAGCCTCTTCTCTCAAAGCATCCATCAGTCCTGAAAGAGTGTCACCTTGTTCTTCCAGTGTAGAGCTGGACCACTCCACCTCCATTACCCCAAATATCTGAGTAAAGTGGATGACCCACTCCTCCTCTGAGATATTGGCTTTGATTTATGTTCCCCCAGATCCTGTATCACAGCCCTCCAGAAGGTTTTTGAATCTATCTCGTTGGCTGCTTTTGCCAGATTTAGCCAACTACCATTCCAAAACACCTTTTTCTTTTGTGCAATGTTACGCTCATGTGGAATCCACAGGGACGCCACTCAGCCCTGGTTGGATGATATGCACCTTCAACCCGGAAGTTGAACCTTAATTCCTTAGAAGGCGTGCTCTCCATCCTGCTCTTTGTGGCAGGGGTGTGTAGTCTCGTGTGGGCGTGAGCGACCAAGTTGCTTCACTGGTGCAAGCCCTTTTGAGTATCTTTAAGGTAGGTCTTGCTGCTTTACAGTCTTTGTATTCTATTCTGTTCTTTCCTTCCTTCCTCTTATTGATATTAATGTCTTATTTCCTCTCTTTAGGTATGCAAAGAGATTTTGGCTTTTTTCGTGCGGGTTGGAGCTGAGCACGAGCTGGTAAATGAAGGCGTGGTGTGCGCGATGCTGTCCGGTAAGTAATGCGCAATGCGTGGCGCTGTTTTGCTTTTTATATGCTAACCTGTGTCTTTCCCCTTCCTTCGTTGGCCACGGTGCTCTTCGCCAGTTGCAGTGATGTTCCGGTATGATGCTGAACAAGAGGCGACTGATCCGGTAAGAATCTTGTGATTTTCGTTGTTCGAGTGGAACCGTGAGTATGCGCTCACTAATGCTGTTCTTCTCTCTCCCCTTTTCAGGTTGCTGCATTCCAGGAAGCATGCAGTGCCCAGATGATGGAGTTCGCTGGTCAAATGTCTCCAGGTAAGCAGAACCAGGAGCTGACGATGGGCTGAAGACAGGATGCTACTCACAGGTAGGATTCCAATAACAATGTTCTTTTTCTCTCTGCAGGCATGCAGTTCCAAGAATAGCTGGCATCAAAGAATACTGGAGATCCAACTGGACACAGTGAGCGTTACGCTGCAAACAGCAGAATAACGCAAAGCGTGTTCTGCTGTTTGGGTGGGGTTTAAATAGTCTTCAGGTAAAGTAGTCCAAGTAAAGTAGTCCCTGGTCAGCCACACCCTAAACACTATACCGCATAGCTCAGCTCTTGTGAACTGAGCTATGTGAGTGCCTCCATGTTGACTGAAGCCCCCAAGAAAGTAGTTCCAAGTAAAATAGTCCCAACCTAAAGGTGTTCTCCATAGTTATTATGAGCCTGGTGCCAAAGGTGCAAGGACTGACTCCAAGAGAGTCTCGGGTGACATTTTAAGGCCTTTAAGGCCATAATGGAACCTCGAAACGTGGCCCTACCTAGCAGGCACACTTGCCAGTGGGGGTGAGGGGCAGGGATCATGACAGCACTCCCCCCCAGGCCCCTCTCACGGTGGTTCTTCTGCCTGGTCCTGGTTTGGTTAGATAATTCTGATGGAATTTTTTAATCAGACGTGATGCATGGATGTTTTTGCTAGGTTCCCATGATCTGTCTTGAGGGCCGTATCCTTTCCAATCGACTAGGTAATTTAACTTGGACCTGGTGTACCTGGAGTCCAGGATATCCTTCACTTCGAACTCGGGTTCTCCGTCGACCAATACTGGTTTTGGTGGTGTTGTAACCCGAGTACTTGGTTGTACTGGTTTCAGGAGTCATACGTGAAACACGGGGTGAATTTGCATGTTGGATGTTAATGCTAATTTGACGGCTACTGGATTGATTATGGATTTGACGGAGCAAGGCCCCAAATACAGAGGACAAAAGGTCCGGTTTCCTTTCATGGGTACATATTTTGATGCTAACCAAACCTTGTCTCCAACTTGATAGTCGGGGGCCTTTCTACAGTGTTGGTGAGCACATTTCTTTTGTCTGTGCTTGGTTTAGAGCAAGTGTTCAGCTGCCTTTTTGAAGGCCTGTGAAATGGTCGTATGTAGGTTTTTAACCTCTGGCATTTCCAAGGTGGTTGGAAGATCCAATTCAGAAGTACATGGGTGTCCACCATATAGGATGTAGAAAGGGGTTTGTCCAGTGCTGGAGTGTAACAAATTATTATAAGCATATTCTGCTATTCATAACAAGTCCTTCCAATTTCCTTCCACTTGGTGCAGCATGCAATGCAAGTATTGCTCGAGTGTTTGGTTAGTTCTTTCTGTTTGGCCATCTGTTTGAGGATGGTGACTGAGGGATAGTCGGATGTTGATTTGGGCCATCGAACAGCACTTTTTCCAGAAGTTGGACACAAACTGACTACCCCAATCAGAGATCAGAATTGATGAAAAGCCATGTAACCGTACAATATTTTCCAGGAACACTTTTTGCTAAACTGGATGCATTTGGAAGACCCTTACAAGAAATAAAGTGTACCATTTTTGAGAATAAGTCTACAACCACTAAAATAGTGTTGAATTCTTGACTGGGGGGTAAGTCTGTAATGAAATCGAGGGAAAGTGTGTGCCATGGTGCGGGAGTGATTTCCAATGGTTGAACAAGACCAGCTGGTTTCTGCTTCTGAGATTTATTTTGTGCGCACACGCTGCATGACTGGATAAATTGGATAATGTCTTTACGCCAAGTGGGCCACCAACAGTTTCGTTTTACCTTGGCTAGGGTTTTTGCAATTCCAGGTGACCTTCAATCATGGAATCATGATAACCTGAAATGACTTGCTATCATAATTCTTTTTTTGGCAAATATAAACAGTTCTTAAAATATGGTAGTTGATCTTTAAGTGTGTACTGTTCTCCTTGAGCACACCATTCTAGTGAAGTGTTAGGATCCAGTAAATGCTGAATCTTTTCTTGGAGTTCAGTCTGTGTCAAAGTTGTTGTAAGGCCTAAGAGTTTGTCCTCTGGAATGATGGCTACTGGATCTGGAGTTGTATATACCTTTTCATCAATGCCCATGCAGGACAAGGCGTCCGCCTTTCCATTTCGGACTCCAGGTCAATATGTGATTAGATAATCATATTCGGCCAAGAAAAGGGCCCACCTTAGTTGACGTGAAGATTAAGCCTTCGCTGTTTTTGTAACGCTCACCTGATTCTCGCAGAGGCGCCGGTCTTGACTGGGCGACTACCGTATCTTCAAAGGTGATGTGTAGCACCCGGTTGGCTCTTTGGGCTGGACCTCTGTGCACTGTATGCCTGACGTGTAGAGTAAGATGTCTGCAGATAGAAAATATGGGGTTAATGAACTGGGGTTATTGGGGTGTCCCTATCTCTTTCCTCTTCTCCTCTCCTGTAGACCCCCAAAGGTTAACGCTCTCACCTTAGGTAAGTGAATGCCGAGCTCTCCAACTGCCTCGGGGCAGGGTGCTGTAACCAGTTTCTTCACTGGATAGGTAGCGCAGGCCTCTTGACTTCAGAGGACTGCTGTCAGTCGTTTACTGCACGAACGGTAAATTTCGAGTCATTCAAATGTCTTTAAAGTCTTTAGTAATGATGTCTCTTGTTTTGCAGGGTTCCGGCGATGGCGGATGACGGGCTGAAGTGAGTTGAAGATGGAGCCCGTGTGATGAATAGAAGCGCCTGGAAGCACGTAAGTAAGCGCTTGTTGCCTGCTTCACTATGCGCTCTAACTGTCTTTTTATTTTGCAGGTACGAGTTCGGAGCGGCTGCAGGGTGCCGGAATACCCACTGGATTAGATGTGGAAAGGAGTAATGGCACGTGAGTATTAAAGTTCCCCAATGTCTTTAAACGCACCTTGTTTTGTCTTTCAGATGCGGGATGCAGCGCCGAAGGCCTCCGGAGCGTGCAAAGAGTTGGTAAACTTTTGTCTTTCAGATGCCGGAATGCAGTGTGAAGACCTCTGGAGCGCATGAAGAGTAGGTAAGCCTTTGCCTTTCAGATGCCGGAATGCTAACCTGTTCTTTCTTGTCTTTATAGGTGTTGCTGAAGACTGGATTCAGGATGGTAAGCCTTTGCCTTTCAGATGCCGGAATGCTAACCTGTTCTTTCTTGTCTTTATAGGTGTTGCTGAAGACTGGATTCAGGATGGTAAGCCTTTTTCCTTAGGCCCAGGACCGGATGCAGAAGACACGATGAGCGTTCTGCTGCAGAGGTTGCAGAATAACGCAAAGCAAGATTCATCCACCGGGTGTGGTTTAAATAGCCTCCTGTAGTGCTTAGGTGTCTCCTTCCACAGCCACGCCTAAGTAAGAAAAGAGTTCCTGGTAAGAAAAGAGTTCCTGCCTTCCAGAAGAGTTCCAGTGTTCTGAATCTAGGGAGTGGCTCCAGCCCCACCCAACAGGAAAAGTAGTTCCAAACAGAAGAGGATCAGAGGCTCAACTGGCAGGCAAGTAAGCAGCATGGTCTGCTGAAGGTAAGTCCACCCAAGCATTATGAGCCCGGCGCTTCCAGCGCTGGGACTGGGCATATTTATGAGCCTGGTGCCACTGGCGCCAGGACTGGGTCCAAAAGGTCCCAATTGGGACTGGTTGGCACTCGGAACCTGGGTTATGGATCTGCTTCCAAGGGAGTTGGGAAAACCCTGACCTTTTGGAAGCAGAGATCATGACAGTACCCCCCCTCAAGGCCCCTCCCAAACCGGGCTTCTCCGGGGGTTTTGGCTTGTCAGGAAATGTTCGGTGAAATCTTTTGATTAGGCGAGGAGCGTGGACATATTCAGCAGGTTCCCAGGATCTCTCTTGGGGGCCGTAGCCTTTCCAGTCAATTAGGTAGAATAGTTTAGATTTGGAGATCTTGGAGTCCAGAATGCTTTTGACTTCAAACTCGAGTTCTCCATCCACTAGGATAGGTTTTGGAGATTTGGTTAGTCGGGTTTGAGGTTGCACAGGTTTTAATAGAGAGACGTGGAAGACCGGATGTATCTTCATGTGCGGGGGCAAGTCCAACTTAACCTCTACTGGGTTTACTATGGTAGTGATGGAATAGGGACCAAGGTATCTTGGGTTGAATGTGCGTGGCCCTTTTAGAGATAGATATTTGGTGGATAACCAGACTTGATCCCCTACTTGATAGTGAGGGGCTTCCTTCCGATGTTGATCTGCTCCTTTCTTGTATTGTTCTTTAGCCCTTTGAAGGTGAGAAACAGATTCCTTAAAGGCTTGGGTGATTGTAGAATGCAGGTAGTCTACTGCTGGTGTTTCAAGATCTTGGAGGGGATCCAACTCCGAGGTTCGAGGGTGACTGCCGTACAAAAGAAAAAACGGGGTTTTCCCAGTTCCCGAATGGACAGAGTTATTGTAGGCATACTCGGCTATCCAAAGGATATCTTTCCAAGTTTTTTCAGTTTGTTGCAGCATGCAGCGTAAATACTGTTCCAGAGTTTGATTGGTCCTCTCGGTTTGTCCGTCGGTCTGAGGGTGGTGACTGGTCGATAGTCTCACATCAATTTGAGCCGACCGACAGCAACTTCGCCAAAAATGAGAAATAAATTGACTACCTCGATCCGAAATTAGAACCGAAGGAAAACCGTGCAGTCGGACGATGTTTTCGAGAAATTCTCGGGCCAGAGTTGCTGCTGTTGGCAAGCCTTTGAGCGGAATGAAATGCGCCATCTTGGAGAATAAGTCCACGATTACTAGAATCGTATTGTATCCGGAGCATGGAGGTAGATTGGTGATGAAGTCCATAGAAAGCGTATGCCAAGGGCGAGGTGGGATGTCAATAGGGCGTAAGAGGCCTGCTGGTCTTTCCTTTTGACTCTTGTTTTGGGCGCATACTCCACAGGAAATTATAAAGTCTCTGATATCTTTTTTCCAAGACGGCCACCAGAAGTAGCGCTTGATCTTTTCTGAGGTCTTGGCTATACCGGGATGACCTTCCATTAAAGAGTCGTGATAACAAGAGATTACTTTTTTCTGTAAATCTGTGCTGGGTAGGTATAATCGTTCTTGGAAATACAATAAGTTGTCCTTTACTGCAAAGTCCTTTCCCTGCAGATGCCAATTCTGTATGTCTGCTGGAGTTACAAGTTGCCTGGCTTTATCCTTAACTTCCTCTATGGATTCTGTGGCGATTACACCCAGAATTCTTTGTTCGGGAATGATTGGTACAGGTTTAGGGTTGACCAAGTGTTCTTCCACTCCCATCCGAGAAAGGGCATCGGCTTTACCGTTCTTTGTACCAGGTCGATAGGTAATTATGAAGTCAAACTCGGCAAAGAATAATGCCCAACGGAGTTGTCTAGAGGATTGGGCTTTTGCGGTCTTCAAATATTGCAGGTTTCGGTGATCCGTAATCACAGTAACGGTGTGTCGGGCCCCCAGCAGATAATGCCGCCAAGCCTTAAAGGCAGACTTGATAGCCAGAAGTTCCTTGTCAGTAATCGTGTAATTGATTTCAGGATGCTAGAATTTGCGGGACCAAAATGCCACGGGATGCAACTGATTGGTTACCGGGTCCTTTTGTGATAGAACTGCCCCCATGGCAAGGCTTGAAGCATCAGTTTCCACGATGTAGGGGAGTTCGGGGCGAGGGTGTTTTAAGATTGGTGCAGAGATAAATTTAGTCTTCAAATCCTGGAAAGCTTGTTCCGCCTCGGTAGACCATTCAAAACGTTTGTTTTTCTTTAACAAGGCAGTGATGGGCTGGACTATTCGAGAGAATTCGGGGATAAACCTGCGGTAAAAGTTAGCGAAGCCTAACATGCTTTGCACACCTTTTACGGAGGATGGTGATGGCCATTTGAGAACTGCATCGACCTTCTTTGAATCCATACGCACTCCGCCAGGTGATAATATGAATCCCAAGAATTCAACTTCAGTCACGTTGAAAACACATTTTTCCAACTTAGCGAAAAGTTTGTGTTGACGCAATCTTTCGAGGACCATTTTCACATGTTTCCGATGTTCAGATTCCGATGAAGAATAAACGAGGATGTCGTCAATGTAAACAACAACACATACATCTATGAGCTCTCTGAGGACATCGTTCATAAATATTGAAAGGCGGCCGGGGCATTGCAAAGTCCGAAGGGCATGACCTGATATTCAAATAGCCCATACTTGGTGCGGAAGGCCGTCTTCCATTCATCGCCCTCTTTTACTCGTACCAAGTGGTAAGCTCCTCTAAGATCCAGCTTTGTATATATGCATGCTTTTCTGACTTGGTCCAGGAGTTCAGGGATCAAAGGTAACGGATATCTATTCTTAACGGTGATCTGGTTCAGGGAGCGATAATCGATACAAGTTCTAAGGTCTCCTTCCTTTTTTGGAACGAAGAACAAAGCTGAAGAAGCAGGGGACTTGGAAGGACGAATAAACCCATTTGCCAGGTATTGATCCAGGTATTGTCGAAGGTGAAGGTTCTCAGGCTCGGTGAGGGCATAAATTCTACTACAAGGAGGAGTAGATCCAGGTATCAGGTCTATCTGGCAGTCATAAGACCTATGAGGAGGTAGAGAGTTAGCCTGATCCTTCCGGAAAACATCTTGGTATTCTAGGTATTCGGGAGGTAACTGGGGAGTCTCTGAAGAAATTGCGGCCAGTGCAACACCAGGTGGAGGGTGACAAGTAGAGACACATTCTGGAAACTGGACCGTTCTTGCTCGCCAATCGATCAGAGGATTGTGTTTCTCTAACCAAGGTATTCCTAGAATAATCTGAAACTGAGGGGCCTTGATCACATCGAACACGATCTTCTCATGGTGTCCATCTTGACTTACTAGCGTCACCTCTTGAGTGGTATGCGTTACTGGCCGGGAGGCTATCTCTGTACCATCCACCGTAGTAATGACGTCCTTTACAGCCTTGGGACAAAGAGTTAGATTCATCCTCAAAACCATTTCATGATCCACATAATTGCCGATGGCACCGCTGTCGACGTAAGCTTCAATTGCATGTAATCGATCCGGATTATCAGGGCTAATGAGGACCATAGGTATCACGAAATGCGAGGTCACGGAACTGGTTTTCACGCTCGGCAAGAGGACCTCTATTCTTGTCGGGCGAGGTCGTTTCCCTGCTCAGAGTTTGTAACTTTGGTAACTGCAGCTCCTACTGCCTTCTTGGCAGGTTTCACCGGACAGTCTCGAAGAAAGTGCCCTGAGTTTCCGCAATATAGGCATAATTGCAACTGTTTCCTCCTTTCCCGCTCCCTTTGTGTTAGAGGACCTTTCAGACCCCCTATTTGCATGGGTTCCCCGGAGTCTACTCCTTTGGAAGGAGTTGGCGGTTTGGAAAATACTCGAGCATCAAACTTGGAACGATCGGCCTTCCTGTTCTGCAGCCTGTGATCTATTTGAACGACCAAGTCTATATAATCCGAACAGTCTTGTGGGGGATTCACTACTTGGGCTAAAACGTCTTTGAGCTCTCCACGTAGACCTGTATAAAACAGCGTAATCCTTTTGTCCTCAGGCCATTGAGTTTCCACTATTAGTCTATTGAAAGATGCAATATAAGCCAAAAGGTCTTGATTACCCTGTCGCAACGAAAGAAGCTCATTGTCCAAGGCCTGCCCCTGTGAATGTCTTGCGAACAGTTTTTCCATACTAAGCTGAAAGGCTTGAAAATCATGGAGAACCGGATCATCTTGATTAACTAGAGGGATCGACCAGTCTGCCGCATTGCCACTAAGGTACGAAAGTACAAAAGCTACTTTTGCTTGATCAGTTGGAAAGGCTGCTGGCCGGCATAAGAAGTGCAACCGGCACTGATTGATAAATACTGCAAACCTCTTTGGGTCACCAGAAAATCGTTCGGGCGGAGCCAGAGGTACATTCCCAGGTAGGTTGATCTGCACTGGATTCATAGAGGATGTTGAAGGAAGATTTGCCCCTGATGCGGGTAACGGGGTCTGTCCGGCTTGTGACTGTAGCACTTGTCTAGCAAGATTGTCTGTTCTCTCCTTGGAAATAATTAGTTCACTTCTTAGAGCATTCGTTTCCTGACGAGCTGCATGCACTTCTGCCCTTAGTTCCCCAAGTAACCGGGCTAGGGGGTCAGTATCCGAGGTTTCCATAGCGCCTGGGCGAGAGTTTTGCGGTAGGCTTTGCGTTCTGTAACGCTCACCTGATTCTCGCAGAGGCGCCGGTCTTGACTGGGCGACTACCGTATCTTCAAAGGTGATGTGTAGCACCCGGTTGGCTCTTTGGGCTGGACCTCTGTGCACTGTATGCCTGACGTGTAGAGTAAGATGTCTGCAGATAGAAAATATGGGGTTAATGATCTGGGGTTATTGGGGTGTCCCTATCTCTTTCCTCTTCTCCTCTCCTGTAGACCCCCAAAGGTTAACGCTCTCACCTTAGGTAAGTGAATGCCGAGCTCTCCATCTGCCTCGGGGCAGGGTGCTGTAACCAGTTTCTTCACTGGATAGGTAGCGCAGGCCTCTTGACTTCAGAGGACTGCTGTCCGTCGTTTACTGCACGAACGGTAAGTTTCGAGTCATTCAAATGTCTTTAAAGTCTTTAGTAATGATGTCTCTTGTTTTGCAGGGTTCCGGCGATGGCGGATGACGGGCTGAAGTGCGTTGAAGATGGAGCCCGTGTGATGAATAGAAGCGCCTGGAAGCACGTAAGTAAGCGCTTGTTGCCTGCTTCACTATGCGCTCTAACTGTCTTTTTATTTTGCAGGTACGAGTTCGGAGCGGCTGCAGGGTGCCGGAATACCCACTGGATTAGATGTGGAAAGGAGAAATGGCACGTGAGTATTAAAGTTCCCCAATGTCTTTAAACGCACCTTGTTTTGTCTTTCAGATGCGGGATGCAGCGCCGAAGGCCTCCGGAGCGTGCAAAGAGTTGGTAAACTTTTGTCTTTCAGATGCCGGAATGCAGTGTGAAGACCTCCGGAGCGCATGAAGAGTAGGTAAGCCTTTGCCTTTCAGATGCCGGAATGCTAACCTGTTCTTTCTTGTCTTTATAGGTGTTGCTGAAGACTGGATTCAGGATGGTAAGCCTTTGCCTTTCAGATGCCGGAATGCTAACCTGTTCTTTCTTGTCTTTATAGGTGTTGCTGAAGACTGGATTCAGGATGGTAAGCCTTTTTCCTTAGGCCCAGGACCGGATGCAGAAGACACGATGAGCGTTCTGCTGCAGAGGTTGCAGAATAACGCAAAGCAAGATTCATCCACCGGGTGTGGTTTAAATAGCCTCCTGTAGTGCTTAGGTGTCTCCTTCCACAGCCACGCCTAAGTAAGAAAAGAGTTCCTGGTAAGAAAAGAGTTCCTGCCTTCCAGAAGAGTTCCAGTGTTCTGAATCTAGGGAGTGGCTCCAGCCCCACCCAACAGGAAAAGTAGTTCCAAACAGAAGAGGATCAGAGGCTCAACTGGCAGGCAAGTAAGCAGCATGGTCTGCTGAAGGTAAGTCCACCCAAGCATTATGAGCCCGGCGCTTCCAGCGCTGGGACTGGGCATATTTATGAGCCTGGTGCCACTGGCGCCAGGACTGGGTCCAAAAGGTCCCAATTGGGACTGGTTGGCACTCGGAACCTGGGTTATGGATCTGCTTCCAAGGGAGTTGGGAAAACCCTGACCTTTTGGAAGCAGAGATCATGACAGTTTTTTAGGTATTGCAGGTTTCGATGATCTGTTATTATTGTGACGGTATGTCTGGCTCCAAGGAGATAATGTCGCCATGTCTTAAAAGCCGATTTAATAGCCAAAAGTTCTTTGTCTGTGATAGCATAGTTGAGCTCTGGAGGTGAACATTTTCGTGACCAGAAGGCCACGGGATGTAGCTGGTCAGTTTCAGGGTCCCTTTGTGAGAGAACAGCTCCCATAGCCATACTAGAGGCATCTGTTTCTACGATGTAAGGGAGGTCTGGGCGAGGGTGTTGTAAAACTGGAGTAGAAGTGATTTTTTTCTTAACCTCTTGAAAAGCCTACTCTGCTTCTTCGGTCCAATTGAATTTCTTATTGTTTTTTCGTAGTAATGATGCAATTGGATGTACAATTTGAGAGAAGTCTGGGATGAATCGGCGGTAAAAGTTTGCAAAACCCACCAAACTCTGGATTCCTTTAAGCGAAGTTGGTGACGGCCAATTTAGAATGACATCTACCTTGTGCATGTCTATTCTGATCCCTTTCGGAGTGAGGATGAAATCAAGGAATTCAACTTCGGTTACATGAAAAGAGCATTTTTCGAGCTTGGCATACAGTTGATGTTGGCGGAGCTTGATAAGAACGGAGCGGACGTGCTTGACATGGTCCTGTTTTGAGGCAGAATATACTAAGATGTAATCAATGTAAACCAAGGCACAAACATCGATTAATTCCCACAAGACATTGTTCATTAAGTACTGGAATGCAGCGGGAGCGTTGCAAAGTCCAAGAGGCCTTACCTGATATTCATACAAGCCATATTTGATATTAAAGGCGGTTTTCCATTCATCTCCTTTATTTACTCGAACCAGGTGATACGCCCCTCTAAGGTCTAGTTTGGTATAAAATTGGGCATCCTTGACTTGGTCTAATAATTCGTGAATGAGTGGCAGTGGATAACGATTTTTTTCGGTGATCTGGTTTAGTGTGCAATAGTTGATGCAAGTCCTCAAATCTCCATCCTTCTTTGGGACAAAGAGTAAGGGACTGGCTGCCAGTGAGTTAGACGGGCGGAGAAACACATTTGCCAAGTACTGGTCTAGATAAGATTTCAAATGGAGGTTTTCGGGTTCTGTGAGTGCATATATTCTACGACAAGGAATTTGCACACCAGGTATGAGGTCAATTTGACAGTCGGAGGGCCTGTATGGTGGTAGCATATTAGCTTGTTCTTTCTGGAACACACCCTGAAAATCTTTGTATTCACTTGGTTAAGTACTAGTCGCACCAAGTATTAATACTGCCGTTCTGGGAGACACAGATGTGCATAAGTCAGGTTCCTCCTTTTTTTGGTACGAGCACAATCATCGGAAAAGGCCAGCTTCTTTGCACGCCAATCTATTTGAGTATTGTGAGCTACTAACCATGCCATCCCTAATATTAGTCAAAACTGAGGAGCCTTGATGAGATCAAGGGCAATAGATTCTCGGTGTCCATCCTGGCACAGTAGGGTTAGTGCTGCTGTACATTGGGTTACTGGTCCGGAAGCTATTTCTGTCCCATCCACAGTGGTAACCTTTTCACTGGTCGACTTTGAACATAAGGGAAGCCCCATCTCTGCTGCCAGTGCTTGAACTATATAATTCCCAACTGCTGAGCTGTCTATGTATGCTTCGACAGCATGTATCCGAGACGGTTGTTGGTGATTGATTAGGATCACTGGTATTGCAAAGTGTGAGGTTGGTGGCTCGTTCTTCTCACTCGACAAACTGACCTCTACGCTTGCCAAGCTTGGTAGTTTTCTGACTCCTTATTATCTTCTTTCTCTGTGGCCCCTACAATTCTCCTTGGAGGTTTCACTGGACATTCTTTGAGGAAGTGCCCTGATTTTCCACAGTATAAACATAGTTGCTGTTGCCTTCTCTTGTCTCTTTCGGTTTTTGTTAATGGGGGTCGTTCACCTCCAATTTGCATGGGTTCTACAGTGTTCTCCGATACACGTGATACATTGTCCTTTGACCGAACATACATAGCCCGAGTGTCTAATCTAGTCCGGTCTGCCTTTCGCTCTTGTAGTCTGTGATCTAGTTGCACAACCAGATTAATGAATTCAGCACAGTCTTTAGGTGGGTCAACCACCTGAGCTAGGACGTCCTTCAATTCTCCCCGTAGACCTCGATGAAATAGCGTGGTTCTTTTGTTTTCAGGCCACCCAGCTTCAACAACCAGTCTATTAAAGGTTGCTATATACGTTAACAAGTCTTGATTTCCTTGACGGAGTGATACAAGTTTGTTGTCTAATGCTTGTCCTTGGGTATGATGAGCAAAGAGTTTCTCCATTTCCATCTGAAACCCCCCAAAGTCATGTAACAATGGATCATCTTGACTTACTAATGGTACTGAGCAATCCGCAGCACTACCGCTCAGATATGACAAAGCAAAAGCAAATTGTGCCTGGTCACTAGGAAATGCACCAGGTCTGAAAAGGAAATTAAGACGACACTGATTCATGAACGTAGCATACTTCTTGGGATCCCCCGTGAATTGTTCACGTGGAACTAAAGGAAGAGTTATTTGTACTGGACTGGTTGATGAGATTGGTGCTTGTGCCGACGGAATGTTTCCAGGCAATGGGGTCTGTCCTGCCTGTGATTGGAGTAATTGTCTACTGATTTCATCGGTAGGATCCTTAGTAATAATCAAATCCCTCCTTAGAGCATTGGTTTCTTGCCTGGCTGAATGTTCTTCGGCACATAACTGTCCCAACAACTGAGCCAATTGATCGATTTCAGATGTCTCCATGACGCCCAGGTGGATTATGTTATTTAGTCTTCGCGTTCTGTTATGCTCACCTGGTATCCACGGGGATGCCACTCAGCCCTGGTTGGATGATATGCACATCAAACGCTTTCCCCGATCCGTGGGTAGTGCCTCCGATGGAAGTTGAGCCTTAATTCCTTAGAAGGCATGCTCTCCATCCTGCTCTTCGTGGCAGGGGTGCGCAGTCTCGTGTGGGCGTGAGCGACAAAGTTGCTTCACTGCTGCAAGCCCTTTTGAATGTCTTTAAGGTAGGTCTTGCTGCTTTACAGTCTTTGTATTCTATTCTGTTCTTCCCTTCCTTCCTCTTATTGTTATTATTGTCTTATTTCCTCTCTTTAGGTATACAAAGAGATTTTGGCTTTTTTCGTGCGGTTTGGAGCTGAGCACGAGCTGGTAAATGAAGGCACGGTGTGTGCGATGATGTCCGGTAAGTAATGCGCGATGTGTGGTGCTGTTTTGCTTTGTATATGCTAATCTGGTCTTTCCCCTTTCTTCATAGGCCACGGTGCTCTTCGCCGGTTGCAGTGATGTTCCGTTATGATGCTGAACAAGAGCCGACTGATCCAGTAAGAATCTTGTGATTTTTGTTTTTCGAGTGGAACCGCGAGTATGCGCTCACTAATGCTGTTCTTCTCTCTCCCCTTTTCAGGTTGCTGCGTTCCAGGAAGCATGCGGTGCCCAGATGATGGAGTTCGCCGGTCAAATGTCTCCAGGTAAGCAGAACCAGGAGCTGACGATGGGCTGAAGACAGGATGCTACTCACAGATAGTATTCCAATAACGATGTTCTTTTTCTCTCTGGTGGCATGCGGTTCCAAGAATAGCTGGCATCAAAGAATACTGGCGATCCATCTGGACATGGTGAGCGTTACGCTGCAAACAGCAGAATAACGCGAAGCGTGTTTCCATCCCAAATTTTCAACTTCATGACACTTCTTAACTTAAATATCTTTCCTATCCTTAGATACACACAGTAAGCGAAAGGCCATCAGATCATCACAGAACTGACCAATGTTCATCTCGGACTAAGTTCTGAGCCCATCCTGCACACTTTAAGGATTTCTTTCATACCCCCATTTCCTTTGATCTGCTCTATTCACCCACGTGTGGATTCCTCTAGTCTGGGTCCTCACCTAACCCTCACTTTATTGGACAAATCCGGGGTGGCAATTTCTTTCCTGCACCCTTCCCAAATACAGCTATCATCTATATGTTTAATCAGACAGAGTGCGTTATGGTCACTTTCTGTCAGACCAACTTCTTGTCCAGATAACCCCTGTCACTCAAACATGGATGTCAGGGCAGGGGCGTAATTTCACAAAACTGCCAGGGTTAGCAGAAGTGACATCACACGACCCTTGACATCTGATGACATCACACGAAATGATGTCATTTGAGCCCACCCCGAAGTGACATCAATCACGGGAAGCAATGAAACACGATCTTCCACCCCTTAACAAAACAGGAAGTGGCATCACATAGCATTGTTCCTAAGTACCACTATGAAAAATATGGTTACGTGGTATACATTTCATACAGGAATGGATCATCATATGTATTCTGAACATCAGTGTGTACAGACCCATATCACCAAATTACTGTGAATGCAAGCAGACATACAAGGCCAAATGATAATGATGTTTTATTATATAGCACTTATGCTTAAGCACTTTACATAGAACAAGTATACATATAACATCACCCAACCTGTGTTGGTACTCATTTATGGAGTTCAGAAGAATGAAAGGCTGAGTTGGCCTTGCCGAGATTCGAATCTGAAAATCACATACACAACGCAGCAGCGAGCGCTCAACCCATTGAGCTATTTTACCAGCTATAGCTATTTTACCGTCAATAGTAAAATGAGCAGTTACATGTCTGAATGTTCTCAAAGTCAGATAGCAAATTACACTCTGCAGTGGATACCATTAAACTCGTAACTGAGATTTAACAGCAGGCCATTTAATCTGCAGTTCTGGTGCAAAGGTCGCTACATGTCAAGCCTACATGGATCTACTTTTCACGCTTCAGAGGTTGGCACAATACATACCATTTAGAGGGTTCATAATTGTGTATCAAAGAATTTAGAGAAGCACAGTGAATGCAGCACACTCACACAGCATCCCGTACTTTGGGCACTTGTTACCTCATACATTCAAACAAACTGAACAGCATACCAGGTAGATAGGAAAGATAGACACATTACAACAAAGCGTTAATTGTGGCACAATGAAATCAAGGGCCACTTTATGTGCTGTGGTCAAATATTTCAAGACTGGACACACGCTTTAGGCAGAAGAATTTTGTCAAGAAATCAATGACACTGAGATGGAATGTCTTGTGCTGTTCGTAACAGAGACAGCGGCAGAAAAAAACATCCTATAATTGCAACTTGAGAAAAGCAATATACATAGTCGGAAATTGATGCTTATTCTACTCTAAATGCTTTTTGGAAGATTTTGTCTTCATTGTGAATTTGAGATGTTTAAGAACAGACTAAATCACTGACTCGTCCCCTGAAGTGTGCCTGAAATAAACCTAATGCCTGGATCCAATCCTTACTAAACAACAGATCGATCAGGGTCTTTGCAGAACCATCACCTATCACTTATGGAGTCCCAAAAGTATCTTGTGTGTCCCCTACACTATTTGATGTGTTCACAAAGCCCCTATTCGATGACCTTGACTATTTGGGTGTCACCTATACCAATTACGCTGATGACACCCAAATACTTATTCACATCACTGGAGACTATGCTATGGACAGCAAAACACTAAACGACATCTAGATCATCATACAAGCCTGTATAGCCAAGCATGGACTCTGTCTTAATGATGATAAGACAGAGTTGCTGCTTCAAGGAACCCCAGAAAACCTTAATAAATTAGATGGACAATTTACCTCATTAAACATTGACGGGAACACAATCAAAATCTCTAAGGATGTAAAAACTCTAGGTATCTACATCGACTCGGCTCTCACGGTAAATAGACAAACCAATGCCATTACCTCCGCGTCAGCCTATACATGCAAATTAATCACTGTCTGCAGACTGTAATGCACTATATCTAGGAACAACCCAACGGAAGCTAGATAAGATGCAAGCCATAAAAAATAATAATCAGGTCAGCATTAAACATTCCAAGATCCATTCCAAGATCACAACACATCTCTGAAACCATATGTAACCTTAATTGGCTGTCCGTCAAACAAAGAATCACACTGAAAACCTTGTCACTTACACATATGTGTCTCGTGAATCTGGCACCCAAGTGCCTAACTAAGAGTCTTTCACGAAATATACCAACACGCCCCACTAGATATGCTCAAACACATTGCCTCAAAGTACCCAGGTTCAAACTACAAAGTGCAGGAGGGATCAGCTTCCCCGTATTAGCGGCCAAAAGCTGGAACGCTCTGCCTTTATCACTAAGATCTGAACCATCCTACCATCTGTTCAGAAAGAATGTAAAGCTGTGGCTTCATGTGCAAGAAAGTAGTAGCCCCCTGTGACACTGCCTACCTCGAACTGTCTCACACTTCACCAGACATATCTTTCTCCGAGCTCCGCTCTTAAAGGAACTTTGTAAATGTGTGATTATTTAAGTAAAATATCTCTATGCCTCTGTACGTAACTAAATCGCTTTTTCTGTATACTGTAAAATAAGTGTTTTCTATCTGTAACATGTAAGACAAGCGCCCAGATGCCTCTGGGCTTGGTGCACTTCACGAATAAACAAACTAAACTAAACCAGATAAAGGATCAGAAATCAGCAAGATTCAGGCTTCAAAGACAAACAACAAGAGCTACTCACGTCTCAGTACAGATAATTGAGGAGCCCCGAGCTGCAGCCCTTGACAACTTTTGTAACTGCCAAGGAAGAGAAGCTGCAGTTCTTGTTTGCATCTGGGAGCATGAACGTGATGACATCAGGTGCTATGGCGACCGGACTTGTGGAAAGTGCATCCCCAAGCCCACCATGGATGCGACGGTGAACCGCGTTGACCATGGAGCAGGGCAGCATGCTGACCCAGACACCAAGGGATGTGCCATTGCCTTGGCAGAAGCAGAAGTTGCCCGCATCCCACGATCCTGCCCGTGGGCCGGCACTTTCCATCCTAGGACATATCACAAAATCACTGTAAAATGCTCATGTGGTGATCGGTAACAGGATGTAATCTATTACAGAACGTTCCCGCTTGCTTAAAACATGTAAATCAGAAGTGTCGACTGAGGTTACCCTGTTTTGGGATGAGATTAGGTCCAGATTTATGCAGAAGTTGGCCAACCCTCTTCTTTTGAATCGGTCTTGGACTGACCATGTTTCAGGACTGGAATGCGCTTGCAATGAGAATTTCAGACTGTGCTTCATCAATCCTACGCTATGGGCCCATTTTTGCATTGAAGTCCCCACAAATAATGAAATCACATTAATTATTTAAAGGATTAATCGCGTCTTCCTTCAGTGTTCATTAGAGGGAAGCAAAGTTGTTAACATTTTTACAGCTAGCCTGTACATTCATGAACCTCAGCTTTTTCCCATTGAGCAGAACTGACCTGTAGTTCGCCGATATTTCTTGATTATGATCCTTTTTTTGACAAATTTAAAGAAATTAGGATAGCCCTCAAGGGCGCAAGACGCCAATTGCAAAGTTTCCTGTAACATAATTAAATCGAAACTGGAAATAAAGGCTTTGAACTACGGGTACCGTATTTTATGAGGTTTTCTGGCCACAGTCCATAACACAAGTTTGACTTCTAACCAGGGAGCAGGGGCACGCCCTATGCTAGGTTTATCAGTTGGGGTGTGACAGTTCTCTACACATAGTAACCTGGAGGAAGTTGGTTGAAAGTCAGGCACTTGGTCATCTGCAGTCAAATTAGCTTCAAAGGTCAAACAGCTGGAGGATGAACAAACACCTGAATTGCAGTCATTTGAATTGAGACCTATGGGGGGGATTGATATGGGCCGCCTTGACTTTCTTTCTCCCTTGTTCAGAGAGAAGTTATATCTGTCTCATAACCCCTGCACACTCCTGATATGGGCACTGCTGGTGACGCTTGTGTGTGAAGAGAGGGTAACATTTGGTTTTTGCAACTCCTCCTGCGCCTTTCGAGGGAGTGTGCTCCTTGAATGCCTTATATCTGAGGGAGTGTCAATCACTGGTAGAATCAATTGAATTTTGCAGAAAGGATTGACAAGTGGATCTACTTTTCTTATAAACGATAACAAGCCAGAGTTTTCCGCATTCAAGGAGAATTGAGTTCTGGGAGGTATCTTTTGTGGTTAGTTTCATCCTCTTCACGAGTTTCACAGCCGACCGCATAACCGTCCTTCCCCTAGCTTGCTGCTTAACCACCTATATACCTTGTTCGAAAGCCCATCCAATTTTCCGGTTCTGTAGTTTTGGGGGCATTTCGCATTACCATGCTTCTCTTCTCAATTTAGAACTTGGAGAGAGTATTTCCGGGGCCATAGAACATATGGGCTGAATATATGCATAGCTTTGTTTCTTCAATGGCTTTACTAGCAAATGAAGACTGCCATTTCATGGAGCCTTCTGAATCCATGAATACATTTGCACTCAACCGGTGTGAACCGGAGCCAGAGACGATTGTATTGGCACATAATGTGTCTGCCCTACAGAGACAAGGTGGATGTAACAAGTTAAAGGAATCCAATGGTGCATGCATATGAAGCTGGCCGCACAGTGATGAGCTTCCTTTTGTTTCAAAGTTTAAAATATCAAGATCTGTATGTTTTATGGGTTGAATATCATTTGTTATAGCCCCTTTCCAAAGTCCCGCTGGCTTCTCGTTTATGTTCGAGGCCAAGATGGCCCCAAGGGGCACATTTGCTTCAAGGCTCCGTCCTTTGTTCATAACTTTAATCATTTCATTCAGAGCTTCCCTTGTGTCGCTTGAACATTTCAGATCCACCCCTGCCTCCTGTTTTCTATGGCTCTTAGAGGAAGTATTGATCCATGAGTCAATGGATGTTTTGAGACCCAGTATGAAGGTATTCAGAGTGTCAAAAGAAGTTACATGTGCATGAGCCGATGGAATCATGGGAGGGCCGTGAAGTGATGTCATTTCAAAACTCATGCATGGTTCTGAGACAAGCTCAGCTCGTTTGCTTGCATCTCAAGAGAGTATCTTTGATGTTTCTGTGCCGTTCTGTGTACCCACATGGGTCGCTATCTCCACCAAGGGTTGCATATCTGAAAGAAGAGCCATCGCTACATTTCTCCCTTCATGGGGTGGTTTGGGGGATCTTTAAGATTTAGATTTCAACTCGATGTTGTGTTTTGTATTATCTCCAAATGGCTTGGGAATGGGGGTATTTGGGCATGATACAGATTTGACTTACGATTACATATTTCACTCTTTGCCACAGTCTCCTTGAAAGGATCAATGATTTTAGAAAATATTTCCAATTGATCATCATTTTCTGAATGGGCATTCATTACTTCAGTGGCCTGGTCACAGCCATGCCCTGAATCAGAATAGTTTCTTGGGGTCTGTGGTTTACTGAAATCCAATCTTCTTGTAGGACTAAGGGTGCAGATAAAATGTTGTGGTGAGTTCAACTCATGATCTCTTCCATGCACACCTGGTACCCTGAAACTAAAACAGTCTTTTAGGGATGGGTGACTAAAGCAGGGAGAAATGTCTGGCGAGTTCCTATGGTCTGGTCCATCTCATTTTTGATCCTACGTCTATCTGCAATGGACCCCAGAGCCATGGCATCACCCTTGTGTGCCACTTCTGACACTGTGGCCAACCTCCATTGGACGATGCCAACTTCACTAGGCCACATACGCCTACAGTCCCTGGTCCGTTTAGTGGCAAAAATGAAGTTTTGGATTTGGGTTGGGGAAGCTATTGCAACTGTGGCAGCATCGTCACTGATGCCTGTGATTGCCTCTGGTTGTCCTATCGCAATATGTTTGTGATCCAGCTTAATCTCACACTGATTCTGTTGGTTGTCTCCATGACCATCAGTCTGGCTTCAGAGCAGCCAGAAGCATGGAAACTGCTCTCCTGAACATCTGTGAAGACCTGCTCTCCAACCTTTATTGTAATATCCCATCTGTCCTCATCCTACTCAATCTCTCTTCTGCCTTTGACACAGTCAACCATGCCATCCTGCTCAACCGCCTCCGTGATAACCTGGGTATCACTGATCAGGCCCTGGCCTAGCTGACCTCCTTCCTCTCCAACCTACCCTCCCAGGTCTGACTTGCGTCCTTCCTTTCCTCTATCTCACTCTCTACCTGTAGTTTTCCCCAGGGGTCTAACCTCTCTACCTGGCTTTTCAACCAATACTTGGCACCCCTTGCCCACCGCATTGCTGCTGTCTGCTCCAATTTTCAGTGCTATGCGGAGGACACTCAGCTCGTTTTCAGGCTCCCTTCTGACACCTCTTCTCTCTCTCTCATCTCTAATTGTCTGTCTGCAATCCAGGAGTGGTGTGCCGCCAATGACCTCTGCCTTAATGTCAGCAAGACAGAGATCCTCCTCATCGACTCACCTGCACCTTCCTTTCCTGTCACTCTCTTGCCTGCCTCCCTTGGCCTTCTCCCACCTGTGAGGCTAAGAACCCCAGGGTCATCTTTGACTCCACGCTTTCTTTTTCTCCACATATCTCTGACGTCTCTAAGAAGTCAAACCAGCAACTGCACCTCCTCAGCGATATTCTTCCGTTGCTCTCCTTCCACCAGAAGCTCACTGTCTCTAGAGGTCTGGTTCTCACTAGGCTGGACTACTGCAACAGCCTCTTTCTAAATCTGCCTGAAACTATTCTCGCCCTCTTCAACTCATCCAGAACAGGACTGCGAGACTTGTCCTTTGCCCTAGCCCAGGGATCGTATCCCTCTAGCCCTGAAATCTCTTCATTGGCTCCCAGTGGCTGCAAGGATTAAGTACAAGATCCTTTGTATTGTCCACAAGGCCTTCTGGGGTCCGGGTCCGCAATACCTTCAACTCTCCCTTCGGAAATACCTTCCTACTCAAGCTCTTCGCTCCTCCACCACCAACTCCCTCAGGGTCAGTCGCTTCTCCAAGCAACGAGTTGGGGGTAGATATCTTTCTTCGGCTAGGGCCTCCCTCTGGAACAGCCTCCTTGCCTCTCTGAAACTTGAGGAGAACCACCTTACTCTCCCCTGCTGATTTCTGTCTGCCTCGGCATTGGGCACCTGGCTACCCTCTGAGTTTGTGCCCAAATCCCTGTCCATTCAGCAGCATACCCACAGAGCCTCCTGGCAACCCTTGCATTCGGGTCTGTATCTGCAACCCTACAATCCCCCTCCTGCACTTACTAGACACCTGTTGTCTGCACCTTATTCTGCACTTACCACCTGCTTGCCGCACTATCTGTTGTTGTTTTGTTCACGTGTTCAGCACTTTCCACCTTGCTTACCCCTTGCACGTTCCCCCTTCCCTCTCGCCTGCACTTGTGTGTTCTCAATGTCATTGGGCCTAGTAAGATCGTTGTTTTTGTCCTCCCGTGTTCCCCTCCCTTGCCTCGTCGGGCTCTGAAACAATTGTGTATGAACACAATATAAACAAAATATCATATCATATCATATCATATCATATCAAATGAACCGGCTGGCTTACATGGCTTGCTTATACATGGTGCCTGCTGTGGGCTTTCTTTGAACAAAAGTGGGGATAGAGCTTTGCTTCATCTTGCTTATAGCCCCAACGACATCAGTGCCCCCTGCTGGAGCAGTCGGGGTGAAGGCCTCTAAAGGAGCTTGAACAGGAAAATCAGGGTAAATGCACTGGAAAGGTGAAGGCCAATGCTTCAAGGGTCGAGGGTAAAGATCCCCCAAAATCTTTATTTTGCGCTATCAGAGCTGGACTGTATATATAAAATGGGAGTTACACATGTGACTTTGAGAAATGTATTTACTCTTTCCCAGCTGAATCGACACAAAAGTTACCAGTGTAGGGCAAGCATCTGAATTCTAATAGGAGAATGATATATTCCATTCCCTTTCTCATCAAATGTCTTAATTGTATGCCTTTTGTTAGGCAAAATGGTGTCTATCATGGATAATAATAATGATGGATATAGGTTTATCACACACCACAAAATGAATGAAGGCTTTTTGTAGCATGGCCAGACGGCTGAGAAACCTCTTCATTCTGTGGGAGAATCAAGTAAGAATACAGTCAATAGTTTTTTGGCAAGCACCGAAGGATGAATGGCTGAATTGGCATTGCTATGAAGCACAACTGTGACATGTAACTCGTTTTTACCCTTGTCTCTTCGCCTCCCTGTCTATTTTATCAATCACCTTATGCTAGAGCGAAATGCCCATGCCCGCCTCCATAGTGGGGCTTGCAGTTGGGGTCACATATCCCTCTTCTTTCCTCTTTGCATTGGCTCCCTGTCCATCATGGGATTTCTGTCTAGGAACTCTCTATGGTATGGCGTGTTTTACTGACGCACATTTTTTTTGAAGTAATTTTCTACGAAGAAATTACTCCGAAAAAACCATCAAAATATATAGAGGGCAAGGGGTTAAAAGGGGTGAGGAAGTGGTTGGGTTAGGGATAATAGTATGGGGAAAGAAGGGTTTGGGTGGACGAAATAAAAACAAAATCAATACGTTTTTTCGAAGTAATTTCGTCGTAGAAAATTACTTCAAAGAAATGTGTGCTGGCAAAGGGCCATGGAACCACTCTCGATAGTTCATTAAGCCTTATATGCCTTGGCTTTCCCCAAATCAAGGACGCGCTAGTCTCCTGTTCCCCTTTCAGCCACTTCACTCAGACTCTTGCCAGCTCCCACCAATGGCCATTAGTGTAGGAGAGGGTCTGTGACTGATCTTGGCCCCAAAGAGGCGGACCTTTTCCCCCACCAACCACCACATCAATTATATTTCCAATCTCTTTTCCTTTCTCAAGGTTCTAAATATATGGGGTCATTTCAATGATCCTATTTTTCTCTGACATGTCCAACTTCCGTCTGATGAACACCAGCACCAAGATGCCCCTCGTTTATAGGATACTCCAAAAAAAACCTCTTCTATATCGGCCGATCCCGTCCCATCCGACCCCATCCCATTTTACACTATAGCATACCATATGTGATTGTGAGCTCAGCCCACCGAGGTACCTTACCAGCTACGTATAGTCTTGGTATAGTTAGGGATGTAAAAGGGAACTACTAAAGAGTCGTTTCTTGAGGAAATAATGCAGAGTGTCGCTCTGATGCCTTCCTATACATGACAAGGAAAGAGAGGGAGGAGAGGAGACATCTCTTCAACTCATTTGGTTTGAGAGATCTGTGAATGTTGAAGGCAGTGGATAGTAGAATCATCTAAGAGTGTTGTTCATGGCTAATAAATTCAGAGGTGTGGATGTGGAGAATGATGGTTTCTATTTCAAATAATTAAACGAACCCCATATAAATATTTCAGACTTTTCATAATCGGATGTTAAAAATGCATGAAAAGATAATAAACAACGCGTTTCTGGAGCGAGTCTCTTCGTTATTATGCATTCAAGTAACATCATAGCAAATGGTGCTTAATTAACCTTGAAGAATATGCTGCACTTTCCGCAGTTTACTTCCTTATGCCTAACATCAGCAGAAGTGTTGTAATGATTAACGTGTGGAGTGTATGTAAGTTTAAGTCACGACTTCCCAAGGGTGCATGTCTTTATATAGAAAACACAATTGTCCACGTGAACTGTGAATGTAAGCTAAGTGCAGCAAGGTTGGACCCGGCCGCTGTGTGCGCCGTGTTTTGGCAAATCCAATTGCGAGCTGCACATGACACTAAAACCCCTTCAGTGCAATGTGACTGATTTGCAGTTAGTGGACAGACGCTGCTGGGCGAGCACTGTATACTGCATGGGCGAGACTTGCTCATTGCTGTGCAAATGCATTTCAAGTAAGATCATAGCCATAGCCGAGTGCACCTGGGTCACGTTTGTCGCTTCCCGCCACAGGCGGCAGCAGGTGTTTCCGGCAGAGGCTGAGTGCAGCTGTGCCTGGCACCTTTCCAAATTCAAGGCAGGATATCTTGTGGAGAACCTGTCTCTTTGCTGTGGACGTTGCTGGCAGTGGGAGTCGACAAGTAGTAGACAAGCCTCCCGTGGTGAACGCTTCAGCAGCGAGATTCCTGGCTTACATGTCTTTATACCGAAATATTTTATACAGAATAAACATATATCAATTATATGATAACAACATTTTTTATAGAGTGCGCACTTTTCTGGGGGGTAGGGAGCACGTCCAAAACCCCGTTTCCCACCCCTAAAAACCCACCCCAACCGTTACCCAAAAATATTTAACCCTTTACCCCACCGCTAAATTCATTCTCTATAACATTTTTCGTTATACAATATTCGATATATGTTCATTCTTTATAAAATATTCGAATGAAGACTGCATGGCGATTCCTGCTCTGCCATGCTCGCAGATCTGGCATCTCACAGCGGCTCAACAATGGAAGGCAGAGTGTGGTAGCAGAGGTCCACCTCTGACATCAGTGCGACGGCATCAGGTGGGGACAAATGCGGGGGCGGGGGGGGGTGGGAGAAATAACTTGGCTAGGCACAAGAGGAGAGGCTCATGAAGAACCAACTGAAGCAGCTGCCACAATTAAAGCTCCCATGGTGAGCGCGCTGCCGCAGTATATAATGTAGATCTGCCATACATTCCTGTCTGGTGATCGTGATGCAGTGGCAAGCAGCATAATGAAGATGTACTTGAGAAGGCACTTCCCCAGGAGAAAGTGGCGACATTGGTCACTCGAGCTAAGGAAGCTCAATGATAAAAGAAGCGAAAGTGAGCGTCCCCCAATAAGGGATTTAAAACTCCCCAACGAGAGTCAATAATGGACACACCCCAAGTGGGAATGAGACCAGGGCCAAGTGCGGGTGAAGTCAAAAAGTAAACGTTTATCCAAGCAAAAATAGGGCAAGCAGAGAACTCTGCAAACTCCGAGAGCGCTCTGCCAAACATCAGCAAACATTCACATTTTGTTATAAAACTACATCACCTGTGGGAGCTAAGTGATACATGAATCAATGAGATTGGGCAATGGGGAAGGGCACATATGGATCTGTAGGGGCGAAGCTTCAAGATTGGCGAGTTTCCTCATCGTTTCACAGTGATGCTTGTAGGTCAGCAGGACTCGTCAGGGTGGAGCGTTAGTCAGGCGATGGTTGATTGATACATCTCCACACATTCTCATTCAGTGTTAATTATAATTCATGATGCCTTGTAAATCCTACAGGTCGTTATTCTAACATCACAAGAGAAATAACACATAACTCCAGGTGTGAGTATTTCATCATCATAAGGAATACTACACACTAGGTGGGCAGCGTCAGGGGGTTAGGTGGCTTATCAGTGGGCACAGACAGGGATACATCTATCATTCCTCTTTGTTGGATCTAGTTGGGGGACACCTTTATAGTATGTTAGTACAAGAGTAAATATATGGCCTCTATGGTTGGTCGGGGTTAGGGTGAACTGGGATACTATCCGGTCAGAGGGCACATAGTTGGTACTTCAAAAAGACGGTGGGATGAAAAGCTTGGTGCTCATATTTCTTTAATCCGAGTCTGAGGGTTCAGGAGGGTGAACACTTGGTAGAAAGGGCGAGGGCTTACAAAAATAGCATCACATCATTAGTAGGACCTGGGCTTTACACTCAGCCCAGCCAGAGGGGAGGATAAAAGGTGGGGGCTGACCACGCAAGGCTGCAGGAGAGGGGAGAGAAGGCCCTGTAGCTTGTTGAGCCATATCTTGTGCATTTCGCGGGGAGTACACAGTGTTAGGGATAATTCTCTGTTTAGGCTGAATTTCCCAACCTAGTGAGTCCCCCAGCAACTTTGCTGGATTTCTGGAGTTTGTTTTTTCTCATCCTGCCAAGAGTGAGACTCTTTTTCACCTACTCTTGGACATGATTGTGGTTGATTTCTTTGAATGTTAATGTGTTCTATGGGCTATGGGGTCTTTTACTCCATAGGGCCTCATGTGTTTTGCTATGAGTGTTACACCGCACCCTCTGTGCCGTAACACTGGGGTGTCCTAGGTGATCCCCACCATAGACTCCATACCCTGGGACTGACTACTGTCTCCCAGGGCATGTAAAGTCACCATTGGCTTTACTAGACCTAAATTTACTAACAGAACCAGTACAAACCATCCTATGGTGGACGTACCGGTAGGGGTAATTCGATTACCCGTGGGTCTGTTGTTCGAGGGGGCACTGTCCCGTCCCCCCTCGTCGAGTTTTGGCTGGTGGCAGTGGATACTACTTTTTATATTCGACCGCAAATATATTCCTATGGGATTCTTCCCATTGTTCGAGGCTAACACCTTTTTTTTAGTCTCTAACATACTGCCGGTTTATTTGTCTTAAATAAATCCACCGGTTGGTATTTTCTGCCAGAACTCGGTTTTTAAAATGGCGTATGTGTTCGCCTCTGTAACTCCGAACCAAAGGTTGAGCCCTTTGTTCCACTTTTGGCGGGCTTCTGCACAGAAGCCCTCCAGAGTGGTGCCATTATGTCTGGGTACCACAGGGGATGTGGGAGGGGGTTTAGGCACCCTGGACTGAGTTGCCTTGCCAACTCAAGTCGCACTCTGGTGTGATTGGCCCAAGTGGTGAGCCGCTCCGCTCACCACTTAGCCTGTTTGATTGACTGCTGGGCTGAATGAATGGGGGTTTTCTGCATAAAAGCAGGGCTTTTGGGACTGGAACTTCAGAAGTCGCCACAGGACCTAAGAATCCGACGAGGGTAAAGCTGAGCCGACCTGTATTGACGACACCTCCGGTGGAGCCCTGCTGAACCGACTCACCACTTCCCAACAACAGAGGAGATCTCCCGGCCGGAGAGTCTCCTTCCCCTGACTGGTGGGAACAACCAGTCCCTTGCTTTTTCTTCGCTCCCAGGACGTTTAGTGGTCGAATTGCCTGTGCTGAGCACCCCGGCAACCGGATAGTCACTAACCACTGTACCGCGACCAAAAGGTGGTGCCTTGTGACTGAGCACTCCGCGGCTGGTCTCTTCCCTGGTGGTGCAACGATCTTCAACTTTCCTCGACGATGAGATCCTCTCATCTTCTGGCAAAGCCCCGACTTGCATACACCACCAGGAACAACTGCCCCCACCGGAGCTGTCTCTTCACTTTCAAAGTACTGTGTCCGCCTGGCTTCCCTTGTGACGGTTAGCGTGAGGTGTCTTAAATCCTTACCTTTCCCCTGGGTCACCTCCAGACCTTCTTAACTTTTGTTCTAAACTGGTCCGACCCTGCTGTGACATTTTGCTAAAAAGACTTGAAGTGCATTTCCACTGTGGTATCTTTTGGAACATATCGCCTTGCCTCTCTCCGAGTGGGCCTGCCCTCTGAACTTTGATCTACAGCAGACCCTGCCTTGCTTGCCTCGCATTTGTTTCGTAAAAAGTGTTGGTACTGAGTTGGTTTCATACCCTGCCTTTTTCTCTCCCGTTCTAATGAATATTAGAGTGCCATCTAGGTGAAAGCACTCACCTCTGTCTGCAAATAAGTGGTGCCGTTGAACCTAGACTTGTCGAAATATTGTTATGGGATTGATATATACTTATGGTAATTGTGATTGAAGTTGTTTGCCATATTAGTGCCAGTGTGTTTTTCATAGATGTGTTTTTAAATAAATAATTATATATCTCTACACCCAAGCTCTGATCCGTGTCTGCTTGTTCTACTGTGTAAATTGCCCTATCTTGTATACTCCAAATACTGCCTAACTCGTCTTGAGAGAAGTCTGACTGCTCAGCCACAGCTACCAGGTAAATCTGGGTGGTGCAGACTGCTACCAATTGGGTTTACCGCTAACTCCTGTAGACTTAAACTTTTTGCAGTGGTCCCAGAGGGAACTGCACAGGTTTCTGCCTAACACACATGAATCATGAAAACGAGGTAGAAATGGGTTAATGCGTGTATAGATAAATTAGAAAGGTGTGCGCAGTTTTGCTTACAACATGGGGTGCATAATACAATGCTCAAGGGTTATGCAAACAATACAAAAGAACACTCTATATACAATTGCCTCTTCTCATAATGACCCATACATATTGTGATATTAATTGGATACATTGGGGAGCGTATATATTTAGAAAATCATTAATTATGTTGATGTCATACAGTGCATCGTATGGTCTGTACCAACCAATAATACTTACTCGGCGGTGTGAGGCTTAAACATACAACTCATGGCTTTGTGTGCAGTCGGAGATGCGGAAGGGTCACCTTATTTCATTCCATACAATCAATCTTGTGGCATACAACAACAGAAAATGGATTTACAATCCCTCCAGAGGGATTATCTGCATAGGTTGGAACAGAGGGGCACACAGACCTGGCCTTCGCGTCTGGTACTTCAAACAGAGAAGAGGGTTGAGGGGTTATCCGCAACAAGTATCGTAAATGGGGGGGGTCTGCAAGGGGACAGGACAATTCTTTGGAGATGACTTGTTTTTCTCAAACCCCAGCTTTGGCCCGGTCATCTGCAGGTCAATGATGAACTGCGGAAGGTGAAAGAGACAGTGTATGTCATGTAACTTGTTTGCGCCTAGTCTCCTGTGAGAACAGGCCTGCTACATGGATGCCGAGGGGAGGAGGGCGAGGGAGGTGACTGGCTCACGGTGTGAGATCAGGAGGGGAGAGCTGCAGCCCTGCAGGCCGCTTGTGTTCGTGAGGCCTAGGTCATTATGTTGAAAATGGAGTCTGACTGTACCACAAAATGGAGCCTGGTATCATACTGCTGGCTGAGTGCTGCAGCCACATGGGTCGACCCTTAGCCATCCCGCATCCCTGGCCATATGCGGCTGCTGGGTGAATCATGGTCCACAAGTTGGTGAGAATGGAGGGGAGGGGGGCCTTGAAGACCCTTCCTTCCATTCAGAAGTACTCGAGGGATGCAGCACAGAGAAGACCATAGGTTCATCATGGCACAGCAAGTGACTGCACCTTCTTGATTCTTTCCTGCACCAAACTGTTCCTCCATACCGTGGCATCAGAGCTTTAAAGTATATATGGAAGCATCTGGACTGCAAGAAATGGCAGCAAAACACAAAGCAGCCATTTTAATCAATGCTTTAGGTACTGAAGGTTAAAGAAAGTTACAAACACTACCTCAAGAAAAAGTATCCAATGGGTCACACGTGGCAAAGCCATAGGAAGAAGCACTCAGAAGATAAACCAAGAGATTAAAGGACAAACAGAACGAGGCAAGACACAGACTGCACTTTTACAACCTACCACATGGCCCAACTAAGTCAGCAGATCTGTAGATGATTACATAGCGATCAGGCAACTAGCAGGTCTGTCTCAATTTGGAAACACGTTGGACACCATGTCGGCAAAGGAGCACACTCACCAGCACCCGGCAAAGGTACACCATCACCAGACCTGCGTGCACCAACAAGTGCCCAACATGAAAGGACATGATCCACAAGTACAAGAGGGCTATACAGGTGGCATACGTGAGGGGTGCCCCATGCACGCTACATGGGTTAAAGCTGTTTTCCCCTCCGACTGCCACAGACCATTACCTAGTTTGTACACACACGGAGATCAAAAGGGGTTAAGAATTACAACTCCCAGGTGCCTGTGCAGTACTACCCTGAGCTCCTGAGAGAAGCACCACATCTCTGAACCTATGTTAAGGGATTAAACGATAAATAGCCACGGCCACATTTCACCCATGCTTATTTCAAACTATGATGACACTCTCAATCAGAGAAATTGGAGTAATGAGGCACAGCCTCAGTGTCCAACATCCCCCACTAACGGATCAAAACTGTCAGCAAGATTAAGGATATTGAGCCTCATTACCAGTTCAGCAGTAACCCGCCGGTGCTACCAGCGAGTTGCCGCCGAACTCGTAACACTGCTCCGCCGCCTGATATCCCGGTGCCACTGGGACATTAGTCCTGGCGGCCCAGGACATCAGGCGGCAGAAAGTGTAAGTCATCATTCCGGTAGAGTCCTATAGGACTCCACAGGAATGGGGACACAGAAGCACCCAGAAGCACCGGCACCGTTGCTAAAGGTGCCGGTACTTCCATGAAAACCATGCCTGCAGGGGCTGGTGCACCAGCAATTCAGACATGTAGGGAACAACGGCCCCTGCAGATATACTTGTAGTCTGGTGATCCGGAAAGGGTGCGGTACGCTGCTACTGGCACCCTTATTTCTAGACCGCTTGTAATGAGGCCCATTCTCTCTCTCAACCATGCTTAGCGTTACCACACAGCAGACACCACCTGCCTATTCTTGGGAGACACTTTGCAGCCTGCACTCTTCCTACACCATCATTCTGCCCGGAATCTGCATCCTAGAATCCAGCACCTACAAGGAGAGAAAAGAACAGAATGAACAGTGAGTCACAACACAACCATCGCACTTGCATGCTTTGGTGATTATACTAACTTGCTTCAGTGAGTCACTCTTGCTTGGCTCACTTGACCATTGGTGCATGCTTCCTGCAGGTTTAACAGCTGTTCCTGCATGTTTGTGGAACAAGATAGAGACCAGAGGCACTTCTAGGGCGGGGCTAAGGGGGCTATAGCCCCAGGTCTTTTGGTTGTAGAAGGTCATGGGCTACAACAAAAAGGCTTGCTAGCTAGCTCTGTGTTTTGACAGTCCTGACAATAGTGTAGCCCCGGATCATTTTCAGACCTAGTAACACCCCTGCTAGAGACATTGTGATACTTGCATGATAAAATACCCTTAACAACCTCAACAGATAACAAACTGTTTGCCAAACACAATGTGGCTGGCCGCGGGCAACAATAACCTCCTAAATCGACACAACCCACATCTAGGATCCCAGGGGTGAAGCAACTGCTGGAACCACAACTGCTTGGAGCTCCCTCAAAAGGCACAGAGTGGGGTTCACCAAATACTGAGTGGGGAAAGCTGAAAGGCGATGGGTGGGTTTTTTAAGGGAATCCACCTAAGGCCACACTGAATGCTAATTACTGCCTTATGTCATCACAGAAGCTGCAGCCCCAAATAGAAGATAATGCCAAGGAGGTTAGGAAGGTACACTTATCCCCACTCTTTTGGGGGACTTTGTCCTGCACCATTACTAAAGTGTGGGTGTAGCTCCACCAAAGGGTCAGGTTCTACTTTGTGAGTATTTTGATTTGTGCAGGTCGCCTAACCAAAAGTCCGATTTTTTTTCAGCCGATTTTAGGCGGCCAACAAACATGGAAATAATGCCATTTCTTTGCCCCCCACCCGCACCCTCCAGCCTTCCCACTTTTCACCTCCCTCAGCCCCCTCTGCCCGACTCCCAAGCCCACGCAAAACACACACAAACGCACACACAAACATGTGCACAGAACACAAACACACAAACATACCCGTTCTCTCCTGGTGCTGTTTACGGGTTCTGGTCAACCTGTCAGCCCCTGTGCACCCTCGTGTGCATCGGAGGGGCTGACAGTTCAATTTAGAAAGACTGCTCTGTGCACTCACAGACATGGGCGTAGGATATGGCAGGGATAGGGGGACAAATCCCCCTCACAATTTAAGTTGGGGGATATAATGGCAAATATCCCCCCCTAGAATCTCTTGTTGTGCACAGACAGTGCACTGCCACTGTCTGCTGCTGCTGCACATAATTCCTGGCTGCCAGTATCGGGGAGTTGCTTGCAACTTCACTTGCATGCAAAGACAAAGGTTCTGCTCTTTGAGTGCTGCGGCTCGAGCCACGCGCCTGCGCATATGACTCCAGGCACCACCCGGGCGAGAAACAAAGTGCACATGTCCCGGCTCAGCACACTGCTGCACAGCTTCCAGAGTCCAGTCACAGTGCTGCTGAGCATGAGCGAGCAGGCTGACTGAGGCAGCGACGAAGCGTGATGAGTCTCAGGCTGGGCAGGGACAGTCATGACCTATTTGCTTTTGCAGCAGCGACCAGTGAAATTCAAGTGGTTGCAGTCTCACTTGCTGCTTGCTGGGATGGCTGCCAGTCTGCCAGCATCTGATCGAGCCGATCGTGCATTTGAGAATCAATTACTCTGACTGTCTGGGACCACGAGCTTTCTGCTAACCTTAAGGTAGGGTGTCTGTGTATCAGTGTGTGTGTGTGGCCCACCAATTTAGCAACAAACTTTCTACGCCATCATCACGCCTTGAATTAAATGGTTCAGTTATTTTCAGAACGTGCCTGTTTTCACCTCAGTGAGGTTCCGTCGTGTTTTAGGAATATTGTTGTCGCATCTTAAATTAATTACCTTCTTAATTTATTTACAGGATTATTGATAGCTGGCTGCTGCCTGCTGGTGGCATGGTTTGATGTTTGCTAGCCTAGACATAATGAAGATATTTGTTTAAGGGTCACAGGGTGAGTATGCATGCTAGTTGCAACTAGGCCCATGAAAGCATTGAAGAGGCATCCAGACACACATGCACCCATCACCAACCTGCACATCTGTACACTCATGCTCCCATTATCTAACAGTGCATAATTAGATTTAAATCTGATGTACCTCGCCTCGTGCCTGCTTGGAAGGGTGCTGTGGGATGCCAGATGGTGTGTAAGAATCAAGTCTTTGCTGATACCATTTTGTTTTGTACAGCCAGACAGCCCTTTCTATGTGGGGTCTCTTGCTGCATTCATCAAGCCTTTCCTATTCATTGTAAGGAGTGTTCAAATCCACGTTCCTTTCAACATGCTCAGCTGTATTTAAAAACAGATGCTGACAAAGCCAAGGGCAAGGAGAGAAGAATACATTCGAAGGACACAAGGGTACTATTGAGGGTGGACTGGTCATACATGACCTGGCTAAAGGCAGAGGCTTCGATCGATTCGCTGCAATAGCTGGCAGTGTAAGATGATAGATACAAGGTGTGCCTGGACATAGACTTTTAATGCTTTGAGACTGCAGAGGTCTTCTTGACAGCTCTATGATAAGGGCTCTACTATAAGGGCTGTCAATCTATGTAATGTGCCCTGAGAACCCCAGGCATAGACTTGCACAGAACTAGCAGCATTAGAAGGAGAGAGCAAATTGGTCCTGAGAAATAGATTTTATATATATATTAGCAATGTGCCAGGTGTGTTGAGGTAGTTCCTTGTATTGGCCGATAATGTTTTAGGTGAGAGGGGGTAGGGATGGGTGCCAGTTATGGACTCGTAGTGTGTGAAGTGACTGCAGGGGGTGGGGTGCCAGATGTTGGCCAGAATCTTTCCTGGGTGAGCACAAACTGTTGTCAGGGATGGATGTGGAGACAAGAGCATGGAGGGTGCCATGGGTGTCTTTCAGGAAGGGGCAGGTAGTATTTGAAAAGAGACAGGAGGGAAGTGCTCTCAGGCAAGGGATGGCGAGTATTGTGCAAGGTGGACAAAAGGTACTCTATGGATACCCAGAAATGGGTAGGTGGGGAGCAAGCTGCTCTGGATGGACCGGAAATATGCCATTAAATCAAAGCTAGGCTGGATAGGTTGTAGGCTGAACAGATATGGGAAGAGTTAGGCCTGGCCGTTCTGGGCTGGTCAATATGGGTAGAGGTAGCCCTGTAGCAGAGAGTCTCTTGTGGGCAGAGGTGGGCCTTCAGCAGATATTCAGATTTGGGCAGCAGGGCAAGCCTGCATTAGAGATTCTGATTTGGGCAGATGTAGGCCTGCAGCAGGTATTCTGGTGTGGGCAGAGGTAGACCTGAGGCAGGGATTCTGATGTGGATAGAGGTAAACCCTGCAGCAGGTATTCTGGTGTGGGCAGAGGTATGCCTGCAGCAGGGAATCTGGTGTAGGTAGAGGTAGCCCTGCAGCAGGGATTCTGGTGAGGTCAGAGGTATACCTGCAGGAGGGCTTCTGGTGTGGGCAGGGGTATGCCTGCAGCAGGAAATCTGGTGTGGACAGAGGTAGACCTGCGGCAGGGATTCTGATGTGGACAGAGGTAAACCCTGCAGCAGGTATTTTGGTGTGGGCAGAGGTATGCCTGCAGCAGGGAATCTGGTGTAGGCAGAGGTAGCCCTGCAGCAGGGATTCTGGTGAGGTCAGAGGTATACCTGCAGGAGGGGTTCTGGTGTGGGCAGGGGTATGCCTGTAGCAGGGATTCTGGTGTGGGCAGAGGTCGGTGGTTGTTTATCTTGGATCCACCTTTAAAAATATAGAAACTGCCTTTTCTTTCTCCCACATTTGCCTTTGTGTCTCCCGGCCTTCTCTGTCCCAGTTTTCTTCTATCCTGCCTCTTGTTCTCAAGCCCCTCTGCTTATGGGTGGGGTGACGGGGTTGGGTCGGCTGCCTCAAAGGAGAACGGTCGCACTCGTACCATAACCCACCCTGGCCCCATGCCACATCAGGGACTGGGTCACGGTGACCCAGTTGCCCTGCAGCTACCCTGAAACGCAATAGGGGAACTGCAGCACAGTATGGGCATTAGGGGAGGTGTGGTATTCAGATGATTACTGAAAAGCTTAGCAATGGCCACTGGCTTAAGGAGGGTTGTGTGCGTTTTTTCAACACCCGTGGAACTGCCAAGGGAAAGAGGCCAGCCGGTAATCTCATAGCTGCCCACTGGTTTGCACCCCTTACATTACGGTAGTGGGACTTCTTGAGATCTGAGAAGAGAAATAGAGAGTGGAGTCGAAGATGACACCAACGCGTGTTGCCTCACAGGAAGGCGAAGGAAGAGGGCCCAAGGAGGACAGCAAAGTGAGAGATGGAAAGCGGGAGCAGGAGTCCCAGTGAGAAGGATGTCTGCCTTACTTGAATTAAGGCAGAGATCATTGGAGGTGCACCAGCCCTGCATCGCATATAAACAGTCTGGAATGAGCAAGAGAGCAGAGGGGGCTGAGGGGAGCCTGAGGGAGAGCTAGGAGTCATCCGCATAACACTGAAAGTTAGAGGGAAAGTCAGATATCAGGTGGGACAAAGGGACCAAGTAGAGGTTGAAATACCAGGGTGAGAGGATAGAACCCTGAGGAAAGCCACAGGTGGAGAGAGAGATGGCAGAGAGAAAGGAACCAAGTTGGTCCTTGGAGGGGTGGTCCAAGAGGAAGGAAGTCAACCAATCCAGGGCCTGACCTGTGATGCCCAGGTTCTCACTGAGTTCATTGATCAGGATGGTGACGTTGACTGTGTCAAAGGCAGAAGAAAGATCATGGAGGATGAGGACAGAAGGAATGCTGTAATCAAGGTCAGAGAGCAAATCGTCATGTGTGCTCAGGAGAGCAGAATGATAGCAGAGCCAGAAGTAGATATCAGGTTGCAAACTAAAGATGGGCATGAAGGACTGCGGGCAAAGGAAACATGGCAATTGAGAGACGCCAATTAGCAGGAATATGTACATAATAAGCAAGGGAGATTTTCTTCCATGGAATCCACACCAAGATAAACTGAAGAATCTAACAGGTTTTGCAACCCCATTTTGAACACATAGGCATATGATAGTTCTATTTGAGCTGGACTGAACAGCTTCTGTGTTCCAGAGATTAATGGCAAGAACTATGCAAAGAGTTCCAGATGTACAACATTTCCAAGATGACAGCTTAGTTCACGTCACCAATCAGGAAGAACAAAGCAACATATTAAGAACAATGCAGCTTTCAACTTTAAACATATAAATGTCCATTCATGTGAGACAAACTGGATTTTTAGTGAAATGCAGCCAAAACAGTGGCAAAACCCCTGAACCCAAAGGAAAACATCAGCTGAAGTGTTTCATGAGCATAGAAGAATATTGTGAAAGAATACCAGATGGTGTGGGCGGGATAGCCAGAGCCTTTTATTTTATTTGATCTCATAAAATGATGCTAATTTGACCCCCATTTCACAATTGCTCCATGACAAAATGATAGTGCACACATCTGTTAATGCATAGACCACCCCCTGGTGCCCTCATCACTAGCCCTGCAGGGGCACAGGACCAGTTCAAATGTCACATGGGCATTCCTGATAGCTGATGGAACACAAAGTTCCTGCAGGTAGTGGTGCCTTTTTAATCTTCTGCAACTCTCTTTCCAAATGTAATAATTATATGCCCATTTCTTCCTTTGCTAACACACAGCTGAATTCTTATTCTCAAGCTGTGTTAAAATATTATAATGCAATGTAATTGAAAGGTAAATGCTAAAGAAATTAGTTATTTCGATTGTCAGCACAACCGTGTTGTAATGTGGAAACTTGTATACAAAGTATTTGGTTATGGGAGCTAATGTTGTACATGTGTGAATGCAGCTTGCATGACTGCTGAATATGCAGCACATGTTCTGTATGAGACTGAGAAATGCATTAGGTGGATTAAAACTTGGGATCAATTTGACTTGTGTCAGCAACTTCATGAAACTTTTCATTTGAGGATTAAAATGTTACTGACAATCTCATCTTCCATTCTTTCTGGTGAGGTCACATTTGGACTGTCGCCGGTCCTGCCATGAAATAATCGTTTCATGTGTTTTGTTTTTGAGGATCAGCATTTTCTCCTCTGAGTATGACTGTGGACTTCAACCGGATAATGAGTCCACCTTGGGGTGCTTTCTTTTTGTCCAGACTGATGGTTATACTTCATGATAATGGTTAATGGTGCATACTTTGTGGATGATTGGCATGTATATTCACACTTTCATTCCCATGCTTTGATGTACAAGGATGTGGTCTGCGGCTGTATCCAAACATAAGGCTTCCAGATACACTAGGAAAACGCGTATTCCCCAGTATCTGCACTTATTGTCATTCACAGTCAGATCAAGTCTGTTCATATCTTAGGGCTCAGCGCTCTGCTAGAGCTCCACAATGGGTATAGGTCAGGTGTGACTTTGTTTAAGCAACATAAAATCCTCAGCCTTTGCCATTCTTCTGTGTCCTCACATCTCTATTCACCTATCTTCCATTTTCAGTTGCGCAGGTCCAGGGAATTTTTTAGCTATAGCCCCAGTTTTCACCAATGATTCATCTCAACACCATTTGGTGTTTGGAGCTCGGTCAATGGTTTGTGAGGTTCCTATATCATTCCCCCATATAGAGTAACTACACACACTATTCAGTTGGATGAGGTATCTACTTTGAAGTCACCCAAGCCAACAGCAAATGGTTTGTTCAGGAAAAAATTAGAGGGCAATAGCAACAGTTTTTAGGCCTTGCAATTTTTCTTTCCCCCAGCTGAACGATCATATAGGACTGTTGAAAACAGCCATCTCAGCAATTACATTGATTTATAGGGAAAAATGTTACATGGCCTAGAGGGCTAGTTTGTCATTGGGTGCTTGGGTGGAAAATTAATTGTCACTCTTTCCAGCATGCCATCTTCCAAATGCAGATAGGTGTCCAGCTGATGAGCTCACTTTAATGTACACCCCTTTTCAAGAGCTTTGCCTTTACTGACAAAAGTTTCAGAACATTTTCAATAGTATTCGGCCAGTGGGTTCACCTTTTCATTACCTGAATGAGTGTGTTGCCTCCTCACCATTGCTCCATGGCAGAGAGCCTGAGGAATGGTGTGTCATTGGCATATTATTCTGCTAGCAGGATGGCCGATTATTCACATTTACCCGATTTCAGTTCCCACTCAAGTTTCTAGTGAACATCAAGAATGAATGCATGTATTGCTGCCCCCAGCACCTGCTTTTGGCAAAGATGTAGATTGTTTTTTCTGGTAAGGAGAATGGTGATATCAACACAGAGGTTACTGCCTCGTATCCTCTTTCCATTAGTGTCAACTATTGTGGCCTTAGACATGGTTCACTCCCTCATGGTGAGGACATTAGGGCTTATGGGATATCTCAGTTAATCTCAATACTGGATTTCTATGGTTCTGATTAGTTCTTGCCAGTGGGCTTATTCGAGTGTGCCCCATCCTTGCTCCCCCAGGGTTCAGGGCTCTCAACAAAAGAGATTCATAGATAATCATTCAGTCTTTACTAAAAGGGTTCAAAGGCCTGTGGAGAGGGCCTTCACAAAGCCGGAGGGCTGTCCTATGAAGGTGGAGGACTTCAGACCATCACAAACGGCCCCTCATCCAATCTGTAGGTTATATAGTCTTCTTTAAAACCCTCCTTTTGATTTTGAGTTCTGTGCAGAACACTCCCTGTAAGTTATTGGTTGGGGTATCATTAAATGGTTTTGACATCAAATGTTTGTTTCCCCCAAGCTATTCATTCTCTATTCTGATCCATCTTTTGTACCTAGGCTATTCTCTTCTTTTGATAGGAACTACACGACTGTGGTTCCATCTTTCCAGGCTCTAGTCTCTGAGAAGGAAGACTTGCTCTATTGGCTGGATGTGTGCAGGCCAATTTGCACAGAAGAACCAGTGATTCCAGAAATCTCCTCATGTGCTTATATTCTTCTCTCCAGCAATGGCCTGGGACATTTCAGATATACAAACGAGCTAGCCTAAGTTGGCCCTTGCATTGGAATAGTCATTGTCAGGGTTGGTTCTTTCAGGAACTCTTCATGCTCCATCTACGAGACATGTTTGGGCATCCTTTTCCTTGTGGACTTGGTATGGCAGCTGCTTTGGCCTGTCATTCAAACTTTGTGAATCATTACAAGATTCATCTGACCATGCCTTATGGGGGACACTCGGTACTGGGTTTGTTCACTCGGTATCTCAATAGGTTTGTCCCATTTCTGTATAAGTAAAATTACGGGCAATATATCATTTGTCACGTTTGTCTTTCAAAGGCATCCTGAGATCTGTGCAGGTACTGCTTTGTAGATCATCAATACTAGTTGACTTTCCAATAATCCTCAACAGCTGAAGTCCTTCTCTTCTTCAATAAAGTCCTTCCTTCCCCCAAAGCCTCCATATTTTGTTGGCGTTGACCCTTCCTATACTTCATGGGTAACAGCCCAGTGAGTCCTTTGTAAGCGGATGCGCTGTATCTATAGGCCTTTGTAGTTTCGATTTTTTTAAATCTCTCAGAAAAAACAATGTATATGTAGAAATATTTTGTTCTGGCCTGTGTGACGTTAGTCTCACTATAGGGGGACTGCAAGAAGAATGAGTAGGATATGGTGTAATGAATACTACTGATAAATAATCCCGTCATTGCAGACCCCAGGTGGACAGTGCAGTTGGACACAGTAAAGGCACAAATTACTTCAGGGTTGAGATCATTTGCAGATTATAACGTTTCGTCTTCCAGGTTAAATCTCAAAACATCACATTTTAGAATCCACATAGGGTAAACATTAGGCTTGTTTTAATACATGTATTTGGTTTTCCTGTGAAAAGAAATCTGCGAGGAGTGTCGAGTGTCAGGGCCCGATTCATGGAAAAGTATGCATGTATCTTGCAATGTCTGCCCACCGAGAACAGACCCTGTGCGAGCCTGTGCGCAGAAGTTACACTCATTCATTGAATCCCTCACGCAAATTAAACATATTCACAAATTGCGGTTGGAATGCCCTGACACGCCCCCACACAAAGCCAAAACTGCCAGAAACAGCTACATTTGTGTGCTCCATAGATGCGCATAGATGTACCCTGTAAACAGTGCATGCGGTCCCCCGCAAGCAAGCCTGCAACCCAGGGACCCTGCGTAGGCGCCCTGCAACTGTCACCAGCACCCCAACAGCATGCGTGAGAATGATCATAACCCGGTTATCACTTGGGAAAATATGCGTGCAAACCCCGTAAACTGTTCCTTCACCCAGCTACGCTACGTACGCGCACCCCTAACTACGATCGGGACCCCTTCTGCATGCACACACCCCTAAATCTGACATGCAAACTCACCTCCAAAGTTACAAATCCTACACTCAAGTCTGTACGCCTGCTTACGGTGGCAGAGTTTGAGGGCTTTGCGTGGGCATTTCACAGGGGAGAGGTTGGGCGGTCACATCCATGAATATGCTTTGCTGTGCGCACATGTGGGCCTGCCATGGACTGCCTGCGTGCCGTCCCTTGTAGCGCCCACTTTTTTGCATGTTGTTCCCAATTTTCTGTGTTCCGCCCACACGTCTGCCTTCTGAGTAGGCCTCGGCCACGTGCTCCGTGGTCTCTTATGCAAGGGACTCAGCCGCTCGCATTGACGTGCAAAAGCATGCTGGTAATCAACGCAAGTCAGCAAAATATCCCACGCAGTTGATTCCATGAATCAAAGGACAGAATTCTGCATGCATTTAGTCACACAAATCAGGTATTTTCCGCTCAAATAATTCCATGAATTGGACTCTCAGTGTGTTATCAATCAATTTCATCCATTTCCCAGATCAATGGGATTGTGCTTTAATACATCTCAAAATTATTTAATTTCAATAGGAAACATATACAATTATTTCAGAAGCGTCCTTCAGGTCAGATTTCCTTATCTGCTTTCGTTTTGCAATGGACATTCTAAATTCACAGAAAGGTTAATGGACTCAAGTCAATTCAAGTTACGCTAATCCCCTTTTTTGTTCTCCATATTAAGTTGGTACTCTTACTCTAGCCGTTTCCATGTTGTCCTAGTGGAAACAAATTGGGGTTCAACCCTCTAATAGCACACAAATGCTTTTCAGGCTGGGGGCTGTACCTGACTATCTTGAAGGCAATCAACTGAGCTTTATGATCTGGATTGAGAGAGGCTTCTTTATTTCACTGTCTTCCACTTTTTAAACAACTGGTCCAAATTTCTTTGGGGACCGGTTGTTTTCCCGATTCTGTGAAAATTGGACATGTGTCATCACTATTAAAAAAAGTGAATTTGTATATGAAAGATATGGCCAACTACAGCCCCATTAACGCATTGCCATTTCTAGGGAAATGCATTGAGAGAACACTGTCTGACCAACTGACTGAGTGGATAACCAATCAAACGTCATTGGACTCATTCCAAACTGGTTTTCCCACTGGGTGCAGTACAGAAACAACTACTTTACACATTCTTGATGATGTGTTCAAAATTCTGGATGATGGTGGTTCTTGTCTTCTCATTTTATTAGATTTATCTGTGGCATTCAATACCATCGATCATAATATCTTGCTTGATACTCAAACAAATCCGATTGTTAAAAGAGTATTAAAATGGTTTCAGTCTTTTCTGTATGCCAGGCAGCAGTTGGTGGTAATGGGACAAAATAGCTCTGAAGCACTCAGAACTCCATTTGGGATCCATCAGGGTTCAATTCTTTCACCTGTGCTGTTCAACCTTCATGTGGAGCCATTGGGAAAATTGGTTGCTAAATTTGATATTCATATGCACCAAATTTCTGACAATACACAATTGTATCAAAGAATCTCTTCAGAGAAAGACATGTCACATATATGTGAGTGTCTGGTTGAGATTTAAAACCAGGATGTTGGAATTTATGTTTTTAAATTGAACTAGGCAAAGACAGGGTGGCGAAGTGGCTCGTAAAGTGGAGAACAGTTGGCAGTTGTCTGTCTGATCTACTTCCCGTTTTGTATTGACAAACTCATTTCGAATTGCTTCATTGCTTGTGCTTGGGCATGGAAAAGAAGCTTAGAGAGGATATCCTTTTAACACTTTTGGGGACGCTGTGAGAGCGAACAAGCTCCACCCCCTGCTGGCTTTTATAATCACTTCCGCTCCGTGAAGTGGCTCGTAAAGTGGAGAGCCGTTGGCAGTTTGCGGTGAGCGGTATCAGTAACCGCTTGAAAAGATTTCCATTTCCTTCCGCCTAACGTAATGCGCAGTTGGTGGAAACAGCAATTAGAACACTCTAAAACTACAAAAACTTTAAGTACTGTGCTCTGAAATTAAACATTTTCTTAAACTTCCAATGACTGAACGGAACCTCTACAAGTACTACAGAGCCGGGGGCCTGCTCACAGTATAGAGAATAGCTACCGTGCTGTGCTCTTATTGTAGGTTGAAACCGTGCGCTGCTGGGAGACTTTGGGGTTTTACCCCTTGATCCCAGCAGCGGGGTTTCGTACTGGCTGAGCACACTATTTCAATTGGTGAAGAAGAATGCGCTGCAGAATTTAGACCCTGCAGGCTCCAGTGCCTCGAGCGCTTGCCTCTTTTCATTGCCTTGAAAACATACTTGCAATAACCGGGTGCTGCTGGGAAGCAGTGGGGTCTTAACCTTTGATCCCAGCAGCTACCGTCAGTGCTGGTGTGGTTGATTAGTTTCACACAGCTGAGTCTCTGGTGTGTGTTAAATTAGCACAGCCGTATACGTGCATGTATTGAATACGGAGGACGCGGAACATTGAACACAAGCACATACAGTTATTAAGTAAGCGCACTTGGTCATAATGGGGCTTCCGTTTACTTTTTTTTAAATTTCCCCTATTTGACCGCAGGTGGGTGATGAAGGATGCGTCTTTGCTGTCTGATCGAAGGCTATGTCAAGCTTCTACAATCTGCGTAGTACAGTCCTGGGGGATGCTCTTAATGCACCCGAATTTGAAACCTCTGGTGCTTGGGGGAAAAATCAAAAGTGTCAGAAAGATCAATCTTCAAACCTTACCCTGCTAGTGGGGGCCATTTCTTTCCTCCCAAGAGCCTTATGTGCAGGATAACCAGGTACCTATGGGCTCTAGGTCTATTGACCCTATCACCATTGATCTAAGGGTACTAGTTGGTTCTACACCCTCCCACCCACTTATGAATGGGGTTTTGGACTCTAACTTGGAATACGCATTGACGGCTACCACGTTAAAGTTGCGGAATTCTTCCCCCGAAAGAAAGAGCCGCCCAAGAGACTCACATAGTGAGGGCTACGGGGTCCTCCCAAAAAATTAATCAAATGAGGGAGGACCTCACAATTGAACCTTTGGAATTGAAGCACATGGCCGTGAAGGGGTTATTGGGGGTCACTGTACCATAGATATCCCCTATATCCCCTAATTCCTCTTTTGAACTAAACGCCATATCGGCCCTGCCGGAAGTTTCGAAACTGGTGACTGAAAAAAACGACTCAACCAAAAGAGGGGAAGGAGGGCCAGCCCCCGTCCACAAAACTACGCAGACTAACCCAGAGCCAGCTCCTTCAGTTCCTACACTTACAGCTTTAAACTTTGTTCTGAGCTCATTAGTCAAAGTGTTTGAAGCCCTAAAATCAGAGGTGTACCAACATTCGGGTATTCTCCTTGCAATTACTAAAGATATGGAAATAAACTAGACATCATTGTTAGCTCTTAAATCAGCACTTAATGGCTATGTAGGGAAGGCTCTAACAGAGATCCAAATGGAAACAAAAAATCAATCCGGAAAACTGGATCTCTTATTAACGCAATGGGAGGGGGGTCAAGATTGAACTGGCTCTTTTAAACTCAAATTTGGCTGAAGGTAGGAGAGGGCCCCAGTGTGGTCATAAGGAGATGCTCCCTCGTGGTTCAGAAAGTCTGACCCAAGAATCCGCACAGATCCTGTTAGATGAAACACCTCTGTCAGCCTCAGCACTGAAAGAATTTCTGCTCTTGGTCCACCTGGTTAACAAACCAGCCATAGCTTTACTGCATGAAAGTTCCTCCCGTCTGAAGGCTTCCACGAAGCCGAGTGAATCTAGTAATAAATCCAACAAACCCAATGGCAAAATGAAAAAGAAAAGGTAAAACTGTTTTATGGGAACCAGTTTGTTAGTAAAATAAAACGAGTTGACTTGGACGCAGTGGAAATCCCAAAGAAGAAGATGCCTGCCTCAATGTTGGTTAATGGGAAAAGAAAGGAAAAGGCTCAAACAGCTCAGCAAACATCTAAAGAAATTATTGACCAAATGCCTATGAAAACGACAGTGGGGAGCCAAACTGAGGCTCCACAGGAACCCCTGAAGATCGCTCTTATCTTTCTCAGAGGTAAACAACGTGCTGAACTTCCTAAAGGGAATGGGGCTGGGCCTCCATTTGGTCAAAGTAACAACCAAATTCCAGCAACTCAAAATATACTCAACAATTTTCCATTACCCGCCCTGGCCAATGCCAATCCTAAACCCTTCAGGGGAGGCGAGAAGCCTGCAGCCTGTAGGGAGACAATTCATACTGGGGACATTGGGATGGAGGGGGAAACCTCCAGAATGGGGAAGAACGTCCATGTGTACGCTGTGCCTGTTCAGAGGGTCCCTCCGAAAAACTAACTTGGCTACTGGAGAATATAAAACTACAGGAGCCATATAACAAGAAGAGCCCAAATGTCTTTATCATGAGATCTGATGTGACAAATGCGAGAAGGAGTCCTTTGAACAGAAGTTCAATCCCATCATTCATGAAAGAATTCTCTGATTTACATTTCTTCATCACATCGGATATTGAATATATCCAATTTCCCAACCTACCTTCGACAGACATGGTGGAACTTGGCCTTAAATCCAACTGAGCGTGGATGCCATATGGAAAGCAGAAGCAGATTTAAAAAGGAGGGACTATAAATTATCTTTGGACCCACCAGTGACACCAAAACCAAGCCAAGGCTTGGGCATGAAAAGTTACGGCGGGGCAATCAAAATCCTCTTCTCCACAAAAAGTTGAATCTGCCTCAAATGTTTGGGCGTTGGTGCCAGAGATTGTCTCGCAAATATTTCTGAAGCTGGGCCTGCCTGAGAGGCAACTCTAGTAAAAGAGTCCATTGACCTTTTAATCTGGAACACAAGGGGTTATATATCCTTTGGAACTGAAAGCAGAAAGGGCTATATCTTTGAGAAATGTGATGAGATAGTGTTCCAGGAAACGCGGCTGCATTCTCCCTTCGGCTTGGACAGTTTTTCAATCTTCCACCAACTATCAGTGGGGGAGGGGTTGCCATACTGAGCTCTTATCTAATACGGGTATGGGCATCTTGGCCATTAAGGCTGAATCAGGGCCAGACAGGGGTGATCTGAAATGGATTGTAGTAAATATTTATTGGAACCCGGAGAGGGTTGGTCTTTTGGCTTTCCATCATCTTTTAGCAGACCTTTTTTCTTCTCTGGTCAGGTCAGTTCCCTTGCCATGAATTCTTATTCACAGGGGATTTCAACTGCATAGAAAATACTGCTCCGGGGTCTCTGTCTTATAAGGCTTCCTCAGATAATGGGGAGAGGTGGATGAATTTTCTAGTCAGTTGGGACCTTTTGATGGCAAATGTCACTATTGAAGGGGATACCCACAGGCTGCTACTTGGAAGAGGGAGAAAAGTGTTTTGACTATTGATTATATATTCTTGTCTAGAACCTTGTTTGAAAGTTGCATTAGTTTTGTGATCATTAACGGTCATCCTAGTGATCATGACATTCTGGAGGCAGTGTTTGTTAAAAAGAAAAAAACACAGGTGGTGCCCCAATGTGATGAGATTTAAAAAGAGTGGACAGGTATTGGTTGATCGTTTGGGGAGGGTGGCCTACTCCATGTCAGAAATAGAACTACAGAAGATCTGCAAGCCAAACACCTTTGAGAACTTCTTATGGAACATCCACCCCCGGCTGTATCCTCTCGTCCCATGCCTATTACACATCCCCATCATTTTGACACTCAGACTTGCGAAAAGAAGAGGGAAATGAGGAGGCAACTGAGAAAGTTTAAGGCTAGAGGTAAAGACAGAAAGGAATATGAAAGGGAAGTGAAAATCTTAAAAAACATCCATAGAAATTGGTCCAGATCACATCGCCCCATACATGCACAATTGGAGGGGGAAATTATGTTGAGGGCTATTTGCCAAAATAGTTCTCAAAATCTTTGGACCATTACTGGCTCAATGGATAACCCAGCCATTTCAGGCCAGGACGGGGTTATCCAGGAGCATGTATGGGTTGACCACTTTTCCAAACTGTATGGAACTCCCTGCTATGATAGGGTGAAGATCGTAAATGACACATCATGGTCGTTGAAGTTCTCCCAAGATGAAATAAAAGCTCTGATAATGAAAAGCTCTAGATCTAGATCTCCGAGATCCAACGGTCTGAGCAATGACATTTTTAAATCAGTTCCTGATCTTTCGGCACGGGTTTTGGCGGCCCTGTTCAAGGGAATAATTGACTCCAAACAAATACCCAGTACATGGAGAAGGGTGGTTATATTCCTATCTATAAAAGAGGGGATTGCTTAGACCCTTCCAATTACCATCTGATATCTCTTCTGGACGCCGACGGGAAAATCTTTGCTGTGCTAGTCTTGAGGGACTTAGAAACCTGAACTAAAACCCAGGGAATTTTCTCAAAACACCAAATCAGGTTTTGCAGAGGTCTCTCGACATCTTTAAACAACCTTGTCAACCTTTGTTTGGGGCATGGATTGACCTGTCCCAGGCATTTGACACCATCAACAGGGACCACCTTTTGGGAAAACTGAGAGATTGGGGACTGCCAGAAAATGTTTTGTCCATTTTGATTGAGCTTCATAAGAACTCAGAGCTACAGGTCAGATTGAACAGACTTGGGAACTTCTGAAAAGGGATTGCAACCAAAAGGGGTGTGCAACAGGAGTGCCGGGTAGCCCCGTTCCTATTTAACCTTTACTTAGCCGACCTAGTAAAATGGATCCTGGATTCGGCTTTGGCGAGTTTAAAGATCAATTGGCTCACCTATGCCAACGATATTGTGCTATTATATTGCACTCAGTTCGGCTTGCAGAGGTTGCTCTACGCATTTCAGAAATGTGCAGAATTAAATGATTTGAAGATAAACCCCAACAAATCTAAAATCGTGCTTTTCAAGCACCCATGAGGGCAACTAAGCCCTTTAATTGGCGTATGGATAACAATGTGGTACAGATAGCCAAAGAGATAACATACTTGGTATCCGTGGTTAGATCTGTCCCTACCAAGGGGCAGCAACGACCAGTCTGGATGCAAAAACACTTAAATTGGGATCACAAATGAAAAGAATATATAAGAAATGCTGTACATTTTCTGTCCTCACAATTGTTAAATATTATATTGGCACATTTATACCAGCCTTACTATTTGGTTACGATATGGATTCACAATCACACTCTATTGATTAGGAGAGATTAGAGGGTATCTTGTGGGGAAGAGTTTTGAATCTCCCCAACTGTTTGCCCATTGCAAGCCTGAGATATGAGCTAGGCTTGCAATCGGTAAGAGCACACCTAGAATGAAAGTGGATCTCTCTGTACAGGCTAATTTGTGTTCCCCCTTCCCTCTCTTTATATGAAGAGGTCTTGTCCACCCTACGAGGTCAAAAGAACTCGTACTTGAATAATCTGAAAAGGGTTTCTGTTAACATCCTAGCAGAATCAGAAAGCCTGGAAGAAATTCTGATCCAAAATCCTTTCTAAGTAAAATAACAAACGAAAAGGATGGATTGGATCAGAACCATTGCATTCATGAGCAAATCTAAGATATGCAACTCAATGACCCCCACAGACAAACCCAGAACCTCACTACCTAATTATCTGATTAAATTCCCAGATTCCACCATTAGAACAGAATTTCTTTGATTTTGTTTAAATCTATTGCCCACGCTGGAAATCCAGCATATTAAGGATGCTGTAGAGACACCTACCCCCATTTGCCAAAAGATGTGATAGATTAGACATCCAAACCCTTAGACATCTGATGAGTAAGTGTCCCAGAACCTTAGATCAAAGAACACAAAGGTTAGCAAGATTTGTACTCCAAAACTGGTGGTTGGAAAATGATTGCTTTTGGAAGAGGTTGGCATCATGCCATGAAGTTTCCCGCACTAGCGAAGTGGTGAAGCTACTGAAAAAGTGGAATTTGCTGAAAGTGTATGAATATTTGAGAGCAACCCTATGATTAATTTCTGAAAAGGCTACGAATAACAATTCTGTGTTTACCATTTGTTTTCTGCTTTTAATTTTACTTTGAATGCATTTTTAATTTTGTATTATTTGTACTTTGTGTATGACTTCAGATATTGGTTTTATGATTTTCTTTTTTCATCTACAAACATTGATTTGTGAAAAGTCAAATTATAATATGTTTTGACTATACCACAATAAAAAAATAAAACAATAATGTATTTTAGTGGCCTCCCGTTCCAATATACACCAATCTTTTTTAATTGGTTCTTTCATGCGAAAATTCCAGGCTCTGAATCTGATTTTTTCCAACTGGTGAAATCGTTCAGTTTTAGGTCAGACTTGTGACTTACCTTGATTCCTCATACTAATGGCCTAGTGAAATCTGCTAACTTCCACCTATTTGCTTACGGGTAGTTAAGTCTTTTATTTCATCTTGTCACTATTGTACTCCAGTGCAACCCTTAGTGCTACCCTTGCATTGATTATAGAAATGTTATCTTGTCTGGCCTACCACATTCTTCACTGGCTCCTTTGAGGGCTGCTTTCAACGTTGCTGCAGGATTGGTGGTCGGAGTGTGGAAATTTGATTAGATGATCCTGATTATGTTCTCCTTGCACCGGTTTCCTCTGGAGTTACTATGCATGAATTATAATGCAATACATTGGCAAATCAACAGTTACCTGGATGAGAAACTAAATAAATCAAAGGCTCAAGAGGTCTTAGAAGTTGAGCCTCGCAGTGTTTGGAAGTCCGGAGTTTCAAACTGGTTTCCACTAAGAAAAGATAATTTTCAGCAGCGACTATTACCGCGTGGAATTCCCTGCCTAGTGATCTCCATGTGATTAATGACTACCTGAAGTTCCGAAAAAATCTGAAATCTTGGTTGCGGCAATCTGTCTTTTAAGGGCTCTTTGACAATTGTGACAATCCAAAGTGTTGTTTCAGTGTTACGTTTTATTGTTGTGTATTGTTTGTTTTGTAATTTATATGCAATTATATTCATATTTTTGTGAAGCACTCCGATTCACCAGTGCCAGGCTCATGCTATAGAAGCATTCTAAATAAAGAAATAAAATAGTCTATCGTAAGAACTTAGAGTTGCTTGCTTCACATGCAACCAACTTAGTAAGGGTAGGGCTATCAATAAGACAGTGGAGGATGGTGTGAACCCTCATAATTGCTTCCTTCAAACAATGCTGAACCCCAACATCAAGATCCAGTAAACTGGACAATCACCAGAACAAAGGATGAACTTGTACAAATTATTAAAAAGCTCAATCCATCAAGAGCCTCTGGACCCGATGGTCTGACCAACGAAACAATTAAAAAGTCACTGGAACATTGGGCTGAAATCATGGTAAAAATGCTAAGCATAATTAATTAATACAAACAAATTCCATCAACTTGGAGGAGGGCAACACTCATACCGATATTCTAGCACAGGGATAAAGATGATCCAACAAACTATCGACCCATCGCCCTTCTTGATCCCCTGGGCAAAATGTATGCTACTATCCTACTTCGAGAAGTCTCAACTTGGGCTACTGAACAAAATCGATTTGCCAAAAGACAGGCTTTACCAAATTAGTGGGTACAAATATTAACCTATTCCTCCTAAATATCCTGAAACATGAAGCCCTTAACAAAAAAACAGCAATTTGGATAGCATTTGTAGATCTGAACCTAGCATTCAACTCCGTAAATCATCAACTTTTATGGAAGAAATTCAAAAAATGGAAATGACCGGACCATATCATACAACCCATCAAAGCACTATATTCGAAGACCAAGATCCGAGTAAGACTAACAAAAGAGGGAGTACAAACCGTCCACATTGAAACATGGAACGGACTCAAACAAGGCTACCCATTGGCAGCAACTTTATTCAACCTTTTTACCGCTGACATAGAACAAGAAATGTGGCAGACCATAATGAATCCTCCAAGGCTAAATTCCACTCCGGTGCACTAATGATGTACGCGGATGACATTGTCTTGCTTCACCAAACACCTCTAGGTCTACAGCACAGTCTGAACGCAATGGAAATATACATGAAAAAAAAACGAACTGGAAAAAAACATGAAAAAAACAAAAATAATGGCCATAAAAAAAACCAAGACGAAAGCACGAATACCAAGCTTCAAAATGAATGGACTGGATTTAGAGAAAGTCCACTCCTTTAAATATTTGGGCCTGACAATCAATCAAACGAAGGACGAAAAGGAATGGACAGACATACTATGCAAAAAAGCATATTCCTTTTGCTAGACATGGCCAGGTGATTCACCGTAAATTTGGAAAGTTCTCTTTTCAACCAATCATGACTTTATATAGGAGCAAAGTTATTCCAGCATTAACATACGGAAGCGAAACTTTCGCAATACAACATCCAAACATATGTCCAAAATTAGACGCAATTTTTTGGAGAAAGATTATGGTTGTTCCAGGATCATTTCTGATCGCAAGGATACATTTTGAAGTAATGATCCAATCAATGAGATCAATTGTGTCATGAAAGAAACTACACCTTTATCGATAGATCATCTCCAACGAAAAAATCCCAGCAATTGAGATACTAAGACTAAACCAAAAGGCCATAAATGTGAAAATCTCAAACAAATGGAAGCGACAGATGACTCAAATAATGATACAAGAAGAAATTAGAAAAGAAATGCTACTCAAGCAACCACAATATGCAAAAACAAAAATAATGCAAAATGACTGGATAAAAATGTGCAAAGAAAAATCCCACTACAAAGAAAACTTGACACATGATACAGAAATAAGAGCACTCAACCTATTACCTCCATATTTGATCTTATTTCCAGATAACAGAATCAGAACATTATTCATGAAATTTCGATTGAACATCCTGCCAACGACATCCAGACTGTTTATAACCAAGCAAGAAATTCATGGAAACCAATACTGCAGGTTCTGCAAAAATAATGAAACCACAGAAACACTAAATCATATCATCATGAAATGCCCAGAACTGCAGGATGAAAGGGGCTTATGTAGGACATACTTCAGCATTTGCAAAGAAATTCTTACTCCGGAAGCAAGATGGGCTAACATAATGGCGGGGAAGGAAAAAAAAACTGATTTACATCATTATAAAATTCTGGGAAAAGACAATGGAAAAGCTACCAAGACAATGATAATGGTATGAGCTCTAGACTGGACACATGCGTAAAGAAAGTAATATGTTTATGAACTAATAAACATTGTAGAGGAAATGAAAAGTTAGTGTATTATGAATATGAAATGAAAAGTTTATGTATAAACTAAATCATTTTAAATAAAAATAATAATAATAATGATGATTTCCTTCAACATTTGTGGCTTGAATAGTGGGTAAAGCAGGAAAATATCCTATCATAGATATGATGCAGTCACTTTGAAGGAATCACCCCTGTAGCAGGTGATGAGAATCCTATTGGAGGTATTTAGAGCAATCTAGCCTTATCAAAAGTTTACCTTGCAGCATATTGATACAGCATTTTATCATGAACATTTCCCACGCTAATTGATGCTGCAGTCAATCTTTGCCTTTATATAACCCATGTTAATATATGACATTCACTCCCGGGGAAGGGCCATCAGCCAATCAGGTGGCTGGAACAGTGGGCGAGAATAGACATCCTCTGTCCGCTGCTTCCATCCACCCGAGGCCCTTCCCTGGGGCTGTCATTTATTTTTCTATTTTATGTAGGGAGGCAACAGGGAGCTTCTCCCTGTTGAGTCCTGACCTCCCAAAAGCAAACCCTTCCTCTTTCCACCCCTGCCTTCTCTCCCAACTTACCTGCCGGGGACTGTGAGCTTTGTGCTCTGGTCCTTGCTCTCCTCCCGATCCCAGCCTCCACCATAGAAATGAAAAAGGGACTTTTCCTTCACTCGGGAGAGTGACTTGGCTGTACAAGCAGTGAGTCTCCCGGGGGATGAAAAAAAAACATTTTCACCCTAGATAAACTATGGGGTGCAAATGGCTTTCAAGACCCCACAGACCGAGCTGAGGCCCTCGCTTCACTCAGGCCTACCTTAGCTCATGCTGGAGAGCCATACCTGCCATGTCCACCCCTGCCGGTGTTGTAAAATCCATATTCAATGCTGACAGTGTGATCTATTTTAAATAAGACAGTGATGTAAACCCAACCACGTGTAAGATGTTGAAGGGACCTCCTCCCTCTGGCTCAGTGTTTAGCTGCTCAGAGGTAAATGGCATTTCAACAGTCCAAAAGACTCACACTTGTTTGTTTTAACACAGTGTGTAGACAGACAAAGTTTGTAGAGAACCTTTAAAAAATATTTGGTGCTCTTAAAGAAAAACAGCGTAAACTTTTGAAACATCGGGTTTGATAGCAGATGTTTTTAGTAACACCCATATGGATGCTGATGTAAATATCATGCCTATGCACTGGTGATTTTAACTAAACCTACCATTATTGAAATGGGATATTTGTGTTTACGACTTTGAAGTTATTTATTTATTTTTTGATCAGTTGGATGAGTACAAATGCACATATGTTTACCACATTTTATATAATTGGCGCTATCAGTGCCACAATTCAAATCATAAACACCTTGTAATCCAGGTGATTACACAAAGAGAAAAAAACTGTCGATACCGATCCCTGTCATAGTGTGGGGTGAAATATAACCCCCTGGATGCCAGAAATAAAGATGCCAGAGTGATTTGTAAAATCCCATTGAAGTATAAGGCCAGCACATCAATGGTGATGTCAGACATGAGGCCTAGTGAACCAAAAATCAAAACAGGCCGAAATCTCAAAGGAAAGAAAGTGGGCTTGAATCTCAAAAGTGCAAAGCTATGCGCAATGTATTTCAGCAAGGAAAAGAAAGACATGTGATGGACAAAGCTGTTTTACTAAATCCATGGAGAGCTGCACTTTTACTTAAAGAGACAGCGGTGCGTACATTATCTTCAATGTAAGTACATTTGCAGTCTCAAATACAATTGATAGCGAATTGGTCTTTGGTTGACAGTGTTTTTATTTTGGTAAAGGTAATTTGGGTGCTGCTTGGTGGTGACTAGTAACACTCAGACTGACGATATCTTCACAATTTATGAAGAACAGAATTTTCAAGTCACCTTCTAGCGCACCTGAAGTTAACGCTAACTATAGGTACATGATTTCCAAAAATCATGTTTGTTGTATCATGAGGCTTTTTTATTCCAAAAATGATCCTGCAAAAATTATTCTTAAATAGTAGTGCCCTCTACAGGTGTTTCACCAAATCTATTGGCTCATCAGGGGGGATTTATAACAGAAAATTCAAGAGCATCTCTTAAATGCCAGTCTTTGTGAATTGCATTTGCATGGAGTAGCTCCAGTTTCATGCTTTGTGAGCAAAAGGTAGCAAGAGCATATCTGAGAAGTTCATGGCAGCTCCTGATTTGCTCCAGTACCCAATATATTGAACAACTTGCATCAACACACCAAAAAAGATGGTGAAAAATGAATGTTGTAAAAATCCTCAGTATCACCTGCTAAACCTTACATAAATGAAAGGGCTTCCTCAGAAGGAAGATGTACCAGGGTTACAGGCCCTACTTACTGCCTCTCTTTCTGTTGCTCTTCATTACACATGGCAGTAACCTGCTGCTGCTTTTAGCTGCTTTGAAGTCGTACTCTGCGGCATTATTTAATTTGTATTTTTTATTTAATATAATGTGTTTTTCATGCCATTGAACTATTTCACATTCCTCCATATTACAAAGTCATTGGGCCTTATTATGACATTGGCGGTAGCCATGCTGGTAAATACCGGCACGGCTGCTGCCGGAGTCATGAATTTTCCAGTGCCCAGGAATGGACAATTACTGGGGCATTAAAGCCCAGGCGGACCCGGACTCAATGGGAATGGGGAGGCCCATTGCACAGACACCATTCAAGAATGGTGCCGGTGCATCTGTCGAGGTCTGTGTTAGGCATAATCCTGTGCCGTTCCCTTAGGGAGCAATACAGAAGATTAGGACTACAGGTGAGAGCAATAAATCCCCTTTGGTTTCAGTCTGTACCACAAAGATTTAGATGGTAGCTGTGGGTAAGCAGTCAGACTTATCTCAAGAGGGAGATGAGCAGTATTCAGGGTTTACACAATAGGCCTTCAGTACTATGGCACAAGGAAACACTGACCAAAGCTTTCTATTAAAAAGAATATATATTTATTTTACACACTTCTAGTTAAATACATTTATCGCAGTTATTAAGCAAGTTAAATTCAGTCAAAGAAAGTATGCATAACTCCCTAGTTAAATTGTAGACAAGTTTGAGCAAGAGTGAAAACTAAGCAAAACGGCACAGTGAAAACCAAACACAAATGGCACTCTAGAAATTTCTCACAAGGGAGGGAAAACACAAGTTATACAGAAATATCTTCTTACACACCCTAGCAACACTTCCCATATGTTTGTGAGTCAGGTTAGGCAAGGCAGTACTTTAGCATAAAGAATACTTAAATGAAAACCGAGCAAAATGGCACTTCACAGGTTATAAAAGTGGGAAGGAAAAGGTAGTTGTGAGAAGTAGGTGCACCAACACAGTCCTAGTTGAGAAGCAATCTAGAGAAAGCAGTTTCTAACAAATTTAGCCAGAGTCAATAGGCCTGTGCCAGAGTCAGTGGTACAGGGCAAAGGGCCCAGGAGCAAAAATGTTCTTGTAGCTGCAGTCAAGTCTTTGGTAAACGATTTTGAAAAGGTGGATGCAGAAGGTGAAAGACAATGTTAAAAGAGAGGGGCGGCCAACACAACAGGTAGGTAAAGGATTGAAAACACCTTTAGCACTACCACGCGAAAGGGCGGCCTGGCGGTACAATGTACCTTTAAAATGAAGAAGTTGCTCCTGCGGTGGTGGTTGTTCCTGGTAGTTCCTGCAGTTCGGGGGATCCAGCAGCGGAAGAGAGGCTCTCGTCGTGGAGGAAGGTTTGAGTTACTGCACTACCCTGGGATGAAACCAGCCGCGGTGCTGCCCAACGAATAAAAGGTACGCTCCTTTAACTCGCAGTCCGGGTGGACTGGTGCCTGGCTAACCGGCCTCCGAGTACAGGGTACTGGTGATTCAACCAAGGCGGGTCCGGGAAGGTGATTGGCAAACTGTTTGGCCCCACCAGCTCAAGGGAAGAAGGCTCTTGCAGAGGAACATCTTCTCTCGTCTTGTGGAGAAAAGTGGTGAGACACTGCAGCAGGGCTTCACCTGTGGTTCAGTCGTTGCAGATGTCTTTGGCTTCTCTCCTCTTTGGCTTCTTAGTTCCAGTGGCGACTTATTGCTCAGGACCCTGATTTTATGCAAAAAGATCCCCAATCATACATCCTAGCTGTCACTCACACAGTGGAGTGGTCATCTTGGTGGGAGACCCTCCAGCCTATCAGCATAGAGTGTGACATGGGTTGCTGAGGCAACCCTGTCCAGGGATCCTACTCCCCCTCCCACACAATGGTCCCACCCCAGATTCAGTGGCGCCGAAAGGAGGGCTTCTCGGCAGAAGCCCGCCAAGAGGACAAACAAAGGATCCCCTACCTGGGTTAGGAGTTTAGAGAAAGACACAAGAAAGAAGTTATATTAAAGTCCTGGCAAATAAAACCTACCGGAGTAAAGTTAATATTAAAATACACCGGCGGAATGTTAGAGGCTGACAGCAAATGTGGTAGCCTCGAACAATGGGAAAATCCCATAGGAAAATATTTGAATATTTACGGTAGTAACCACTGCCACCAGCCAGAAACTTTTGAGAGAGGGACTGTACAGTACCCTCTCGAAAATGAACATAAGGGAAAAACTATTAACCCTTCACAGTACCTCCATAGTAAGATGGGTTGCACTGGCTTAGTTCATAAACATTGACTAGTAAAGTCAATGGGGACTTTACATGCCCTGGGAGACAGTAGTCAGTCCCAGGGTATGGAGTCTATGTTGGGGGGTCGCTACGACACCCCTGTGTCACGGCACGGAGGGTGCTATGGGACACATGTGCATAAAGATGGTTCCTATGGGGGTGAGAAAAAACCCCATAGACATTAAACACAAAAATAGCCTAGTACACACATAGAAAAAATGTCTAAGAGTGGGAAAAAGAGTCTCACTCTTAGCAGGAAAAAGAAACAAACCCTTCAAATCCAGCAAAGCTGCTGGCAGACTCTATAGGTAAGGTAAATTAGCCATAAAATGAGAATCCTCCCTAACAGTCTGCTCGCGAGTGCCAGTATGCCCGGCAGGTCAGACCTGGCGGGCAGTAAGGCTCCCGCGAGCAGAACTCGTAGTTTGCCAGTCTGAGAACGTTACCGACAAGCTTACCAGTACCGTTCTTACTGGACTGGCAACCTTATAATGAGGCCCATTGTCCTTTTTAATACACAATTAATAAAACATATCATAAAATCCTATACCATCTTACAATACTAAAATCTAATGCAAAAGTCACTACACAATTTGACAACTATTTACATTCACCATACACTGAAATCCAAGCCTGTTTTCCATTATAGTCAATTTTACTTCGACTATCTTCCATACTCCATACAAGGCCAAAACTAAGGACATGTTATTAAGTACTCTGTAGCATTATAGAAATACATAATTTAAAACGAATGTCGGAAGATAAAAACACAAAATGTGGGGTCCAGGCCAGTGGATGATAAGGAGATTTGTTTCTGCCTCCAGTTATTTGGTAAAATATGCTAATTTATCAAAGAAGAAGATTCAAAAGCAGGTTTAAAAAGTGAGTTTCTTCACTTGGAGCTCACTTGCTTGAGCACGCAGGCGATGTATAAATAGTATACCATGGAAAGTGGGCATGCCCATAGTCTTCATCAGGCACAATCCTCCAAAATAGCAGGCACAGCACAGACCGCCAACCCGTCTTAACACTCGAGGCTCACTTGCACATGTTGTAGTGAACATACTGACATGCAATATGGCCACAGTAGACTTCCCTGGAATTACTCAAGGATTCCCACTCTGACTACACATGCATTTGTTCATCTGTTTGGAGGTTTTGTACCACTGTGGCTGTGGCACTGTGGCTGCCTTTGAGACTGTGCATGGCATAAGATGGCAGCAGCTGCTTTTGAGGCTCATTTGTTACCTGGTGAGTATAGCAGGCAAGTTATGATGTTAGAGGGGCATAGGGGGCTGCCCTTGATATGTGACAGCAGCAACCTGTTGGCTTGATCAGTGCTTGTTTATGCTTCATGTAGAAATGATGATCCTGCTTGAGCTCTTTAATTGACTAAAAGAGATATCATTTTCACAATGTATAATACCACTAATGCATTACAAAGTAATTTCTGAGAATTCTCCTGCAATTTCTAGTTTGGAAACAGAACCAAAGTCTAAGACCTTAATCCACAATCCCTTTGGATCAGCAGAAGGGCCTTGAAAGATTTATAATGCTATTGAATGTCATGGTTGGAATCAATTCCTATCTGCAGATAAGCTTGCATGCAGGTGAATACAATAATTATAAAATGTAATATGATCAGTGCATTTTACCTTATATTGCATTATGTCTTTTCATACAGGCATCAGGTAGTCAGTACTATCGTGCACTTTGGATTAAGTAACTAGGCCACCTGTCTGTTCTCGGATATAGAGAAACGTGTGTATGGTGTGTTGACCTATCGCCTTCATGAACACATTTTAGCACAACGTTGAGAACAGACAAGCGACGCTGTTGTCAAGTACAAAAGAGTCCATAGTATTCCTTTGACATTGCTCTTTGGCTTGTGTATACACTGGGACCAATTCACAAAGAAATTGTTAATTTTGCGTGTGTACTTTTGTACACACAAAGGGCAAAACCTTACTTGAAGTAGCCCCAGAAGGTGTGCATCATATTCCCCAATGCACAATTGTGCAAAGCTCTCTACGTGGGGGAGCCTGACCTCACATGTGCAAGTCGGTTCTGTGCTCACAAATGGGGTGCTCACAATTGAGAGATCCTCTGCCATTCCCTTGCGCTTGCGCATAACAAACTCAGGAAAATGCACAAGACACAGATACGTCTCTCCTCACCCTTCCATACTTTGGGCCAGATGCATGGCAAAGTACGCATTTATCCCGCAATGCCTGCGTGCCGAGAATGACCCTGTGTGAGTCGGCGTGCAGAAGGTACACTGCGCACTCTGTGTATTCATGGAATCCCTAATGCAAATGAACCGTAATCGCAAGTCGCAGCCGAAATACCCATGACACACCCCCACGCAAAGCCAAAACAGCCAGAAACAGCTACATTTGTGTGCTCCCCAGGCGCGCATACATGCACCTTGTAAATAGAGCGTGGGGTCCCGCGCAAGCAGGCACGCACTGCGAGGAATCTGCGCAGGGCCTCCGCTACTTTCACCAGCACCCCGACCACATGTGTAAGATGTATCGTAACTCGGTTATCACTCGGGAAAATCTGGGTGCGAACCCCTGTAAACCGTTCCTGCACCCTGCTACGCTGTATACGAGCACCCCTAACTACGATCGGGACCCTGTCTGCGTGCACGCACCCCTAATTCTGACATGCAAACTCACCTCCAAAGTTGTGAATCCTCCACGCAAGTCTGTACGCCTGCTTTCGGGTGGCAGAAGAATGAGGGCTTTGCATGAGAATTTTGCAGGCGAGAGGTTGCATGGTCACATCAATGAATATGCTTTGTTGTGTGCACTTGTGGGCGTGCCATGGACTGCCTGTGTGCCATCCCTCGTAACGCCCACTTATTGGCAGGTTGTTCTCTTTTTTCTGTGTGCCATCCACAAATCCGCCCTCTATGTAGGCCTCGCCCACACCCTGCGTGGTCCCTCGCACAAGGCACTAGGCCGCTTGCAGAGATGCATGGAGCATGCTGGTAATCCACACAAGATGGCAAAATGTCCTGCGCAGTCGATTCCATGAATCGACGGACGGATTCTGCGTGCATTTTGTCATGCAAATTCGGTATTTTACCTGCAAAAAATTCCATGAATCGGGCCTTTAGCCAGTAGCATAGGACAGCAGTGGCACAAAAGGCTGCTTTCCAAAACCCTTGTTATTCCTTTGGTAGGGACATAAATACATTTTATTAACGCGAGGTTCATCATTGTAAAATGCATAACCAACATGGAGTGTCAATTGCTTCCAGGCCTCATCAGTCCATAATATTCCAGGGTCAATGATTAGCCAAGAGTCACACGTGCACACTCACTGCTTATCTATTCATGCGGCCCAGCAACATTGATACACTCTCCCGCCATTTCGAGTTGATCTGTATGAATATGGTGACGTCCATTTCTTGTATCTGCGCTTGTCTGTTAAGTGCATCATTTCCACCTCACAGGGATACTCAGTCGTTTATAAATGGGTAAATGGGTTCCGTCTTTAGTTTTGGCTGAAAGTTAGCACAGCCATCTTGGGAAAAATATTTTGGTCTAGAGTGGAGTTGCAGATTCATGTAGGCCACGCAGTACTACAGTTTGCTATTTTCGCCACGTAAAGCATTCATTCCATGACCATTCAATGAGAGCGTTAGGCAACCCCTTATTGAATGCATATCTCTGTCACGCCATTTATAAAGCTATCTCTGCACACGACACTCCTTCCTCCCAGCCCATACTTGAAAGAAATGGCGTTTATACTAAGTATTCAGGAATTTCCCTCATCGATGGGCTACAGAAAACTCTGTTGTGGTAATCAGGCATGTGCAGGTATTTTGTAGCTGAGCTATTTTTGATTCTTGTCGCCCTGTCACCATGTTCTCTTGCTGTGGTAGTGATGGAAGGCTAAGGTTATGCAGTGGAGATGTAGGGGTGGTAAGGGTAGGTGGAAAGTGGGGGAGGAGGCAGATTGGCCATGAAACACCGAGGTCTACCCTGCAGAAGCAAAGCTCCCTGAGCCGCTCTGTTGCTGGTTCAGAGTTGCCTCACTGCATGGTATCATTACCTCCTGACAGAGCCCTTTTCTCAGTTCTGGAGCAGTGCTTCCAGGAGAGGTGTTCACAGTGATGTGTGCCGGCGGGAATGCTATTTATGCATACATATACCAATAAAGGTGGAATGCGCCTCTTTTCTCAAATTGGGAATTCTGAGTGGTAGATATAATCATTAGCAGCTATAAATATACCAAAAAAGGTGGAGTGTATTCTTTTTCCCATAGTGTGAATATTAACATTTAAACAATTCCAGCCTTAAATGCCTACTTTCACAGAGTCTTGAGTGTCAGAGGGACTGATTTGCTCAGTCCAGATTTTTTTTTAATGCATTCTGGGACGTGTAGTGCTTTATTTATAATTGTCTCAGAATGCAAACAGAGAAGCAAGAATGGATGGGCTTCCCGCATCTGATATGGGGAGTATTGAGACCACGTGGCATTCCCATGCAATTGCTTTAGGAATAAAATGGAGTTACCTTTTTTCTAAAGTAAATATGCTGTATATTCCCTCTGGTGTCAGCGAAATTGCTTACTTTCTGCGAGGTTCATTAGGGCCTCACTGCAGTATGGGCAGATTTTTGGAGTGAACAACTGATGGTGGTATTTACCATCACTAGAGGTATTTAAAAAGGCCACTCAATTCCTATAATAGCACCGGCCCAGTGGCAACGTTAGTGATATTTCTGGACTACACAGACAGTATTACAGAAATTCCACTTGCTGTAATCTTGTTCTATCCAATTCCACCCTTACATCGATGGTGGTAAAGTAAGGTAGTGGTTAATACAGTAATGTAAAAAATGTAAATTCACAAGATTACATTCTAATCTAAGCTCCAAAGATAGCCATGTTCTCCCCCCTTCCATAAGAAAACACTTTTTGTTACAATTTACAAATCTAGCATTTGTTCGGGGTGCAGTTGAATCATCATGTATGTTTTACAGTGGCAATGGTGTAAGGTATGGGTGCCAGCCTCATGGAATATTTTTATGGAGGGCATGCTGGCTTACCTGGTGAGCACAGGCATCATGGAAATTCGGTTCCATGTGTCCATATTTTTGCGGCGATATTAAGCCATGAAACCTGTGGGGGAACACCCCTGCGACTCCCATAATTTTTTTACTGGAGCAGGGGACACCCTTGCAACACCCAGTCCCAATAACCCGATAAGTTATCCCCACTTATAATATCGCCTATGGCCTTACCCCACAACCATATATATGGCGATATTATTGGTGGGGATAATATTACCTGATACCGAAAATTCCTTAAAGGCGGAATGATGACATATATTCAGGGTAATTCATAGAAATTCGCACAAAAGTGGCGCACGCGGCTGGCGCACAGCGTGCCCGTGCGAATGTCTGCGCCAGCCGCGTGCGCCAAAATCGATTTCCGCGCACAGCGTATTCATGGATTTTCGCATCCAAAACCAGCCGTGGCGCAGCGTGGCGCAGCGACCCTGCAGCAGCGCCAGTTACGCCCCCAAGAACGCCCTCACGCAAGGAAAAGCCTTCAAAATCCCCAAATAATCGCAAAGGGCTGCGCCAACCCTGTACCAGTTCACAGGGCTGGCAAACAGCAAACGCCAAGCGGGGAACGTGTATTTCAGTGGTTCGCGGGAAGTTCCACACGCGATTGTCCTGTCTACGTGTGCATCAGGGGTGCGTGGGAAGTAACACATGCAAAAGCAGCAGGGTACGTGTATTCCAGGGGTGCGCGGGAAGTATCACACGAGATTCCAGCAGGGTATGTGTATTTCAGGGGTGCGTGGGAAGTATCACACGCAAAAACAGCAGGGTACGTGTATTCCCGGGGTGCACGGGAAGTATCACACGCAAAAGCAGCAGAGTACGTGTATCTCAGGTGTGCGCGGGAAGTATCAAACGCGATTCCATCAGGGTACGTGTATTCCAGGGGTGCGCGGGAAGCATCACACGCAAAAACAGCAGGGTACGTGTATTTCAGGGGTGCGCGGGAAGTATCACACGCAAAAACAGCAGGGTACGTGTATTTCAGGGGTGCGCGTGAAGTATCACACGCGATCCCATCAGGGTACGTGTATTCCAGGGGTGCGCGGGAAGTATCACACGCAATTCCATCAGGGTACATGTATTACAGGGGTGCGCGGGGAGCACCACACGTGAATTGCACGTGTGGGTCCTCACAGGTCTTCCCTCTACACCCTCCACGGCCCCTGCAGGTAGCCCACACCACAGGGGCCTACCCTGCACATGTCCTGCAGGCACCCCATCCACCATGGCCATGCCCCCCAGCCAACCCACATGTCACCTTGCACTACTGCCCACCAACGCATGTCCCCCTGCACCCCCAGCCACCAGGGGCAGCCGCCACCAGGCCCCCACCCATGTCTACCACCACCGCCACCCCCCAGCAGTGCAGGGGCAGCCTCCACCAGGCCCCCACTCATGTCTCCCATCACCCCCACCCCCCAGCCACCAGGGGCAGCCTCCACCAGGCCCCCACTCATGTCCCCTATTACCCCCACCCCCCAGCAGTGCAGAGGCAGCCTCCACCAGGCCCCCACTCATGTCTCCCATCACCCCCACCCCCCAGCCACCAGGGGCAGCCGCCACCAGGCCCCCACTCATGTCTCCCATCACCCCCACCCCCCAGAAGTGCAGGGGCAGCCTCCACCAGGCCCCCACTCATGTCCAACTCATGTCTCCCATCACCCCCACCCCCAGCAGTGCAGGGGCAGCCTCCACCAGGCCCCCACCCATGTCTACCACCACCGCCACCCCCCAGCAGTGCAGGGGCAGCCTCCACCAGGCCCCCACTCATGTCTCCCATCACCCCCACCCCCCAGCAGTGCAGGGGCAGCCTCCACCAGGCCCCCACTCATGTCTCCCATCACCCCCACCCCCCAGCCACCAGGGGCAGCCTCCACCAGGCCCCCACTCATGTCTCCCATCACCCCCACACCTCAGCCACCAGGGGCAGCCTCCACCAGGCCCCCACTCATGTCTCCCATCACCCCCACCCCCCAGCAGTGCAGGGGCAGCCTCCACCAGGCCCCACCCATGTCTCCCATCACCCCCACCCCCCAGCAGTGCAGGGGCAGCCTCCACCAGGCCCCCACCCATGTCTACCACCACCGCCACCCCCCAGCAGTGCAGGGGCAGCCTCCACCAGGCCCCCACTCATGTCCAACTCATGTCTCCCATCACCCCCACCACCAGCAGTGCAGGGGCAGCCTCCACCAGGCCCCCACCCATGTCTACCACCACCGCCACCCCCCAGCAGTGCAGGGGCAGCCTCCACCAGGCCCCCACTCATGTCTCCCATCACCCCCACCCCCCAGCCACCAGGGGCAGCCTCCACCAGGCCCCCACTCATGTCTCCCATCACCCCCACCCCCCCAGCAGTGCAGGGGCAGCCTCCACCAGGCCCCCACTCATGTCCAACTCATGTCTCCCATCACCCCACCCCCAGCAGTGCAGGGGCAGCCTCCACCAGGCCCCCACCCATGTCTACCACCACTGCACCCCCCAGCAGTGCAGGGGCAGCCTCCACCAGGCCCCCACTCATGTCTCCCATCACCCCCACCCCCCAGCCACCAGGGGCAGCCTCCACCAGGCCCCCACTTATGTCCCCTATCACCCCCACCCCCCAGCAGTGCAGGGGCAGCCTCCACCAGGCTCCCACACATGTCCCCCCTGCACCCCCACCCCCCAGCCACCAGGGGCAGCCTCCACCAGGCCCCCACCCATGTCTACCACCACCTCCACCCCCCAGCCACCAGGGGCAGCCTCCACCAGGCCCCCACCCATGTCTCCCATCACCCCCACCCCCCAGCAGTGCAGGGGCAGCCTCCACCAGGCCCCCACCCATGTCTACCACCACCGCCACCCCCCAGCAGTGCAGGGGCAGCCTCCACCAGGCCCCCACTCATGTCCCCCTGCACCTCCACCCCCCAGCCACCAGGGGCAGCCTCCACCAGGCCCCCACCCATGTCTACCACCACCCCAGCCACCAGGGGCAGCCTCCACCAGGCCCCCATTCATGTCTCCCATCACCCCCACACCCAGCCACCAGGGGCAGCCTCCACCAGGCCCCCACTCATGTCTCCCATCACCCCCAGCCACCAGGGGCAGCCTCCACCAGGCCCCCACTCATGTCTCCCATCACCCCCACCCCCCAGCAATGCAGGGGCAGCCTCCACCAGGCCCCCAACCATGTCTACCACCACCGTCACCCCCCAGCAGTGCAGGGGCAGCCTCCACCAGGCCCCACCCATGTCTCCCATCACCCCCACCCCCCAGCAGTGCAGGGGCAGCCTCCACCAGGCCCCCACCCATGTCTACCACCACCGCCACCCCCCAGCAGTGCAGGGGCAGCCTCCACCAGGCCCCCACTCATGTCCAACTCATGTCTCCCATCACCCCCACCACCAGCAGTGCAGGGGCAGCCTCCACCAGGCCCCCACCCATGTCTACCACCACCGCCACCCCCCAGCAGTGCAGGGGCAGCCTCCACCAGGCCCCCACTCATGTCTCCCATCACCCCCACCCCCCAGCCACCAGGGGCAGCCTCCACCAGGCCCCCACTCATGTCTCCCATCACCCCCACCCCCCCAGCAGTGCAGGGGCAGCCTCCACCAGGCCCCCACTCATGTCCAACTCATGTCTCCCATCACCCCACCCCCAGCAGTGCAGGGGCAGCCTCCACCAGGCCCCCACCCATGTCTACCACCACTGCACCCCCCAGCAGTGCAGGGGCAGCCTCCACCAGGCCCCCACTCATGTCTCCCATCACCCCCACCCCCCAGCCACCAGGGGCAGCCTCCACCAGGCCCCCACTTATGTCCCCTATCACCCCCACCCCCCAGCAGTGCAGGGGCAGCCTCCACCAGGCTCCCACACATGTCCCCCCTGCACCCCCACCCCCCAGCCACCAGGGGCAGCCTCCACCAGGCCCCCACCCATGTCTACCACCACCTCCACCCCCCAGCCACCAGGGGCAGCCTCCACCAGGCCCCCACCCATGTCTCCCATCACCCCCACCCCCCAGCAGTGCAGGGGCAGCCTCCACCAGGCCCCCACCCATGTCTACCACCACCGCCACCCCCCAGCAGTGCAGGGGCAGCCTCCACCAGGCCCCCACTCATGTCCCCCTGCACCTCCACCCCCCAGCCACCAGGGGCAGCCTCCACCAGGCCCCCACCCATGTCTACCACCACCCCAGCCACCAGGGGCAGCCTCCACCAGGCCCCCATTCATGTCTCCCATCACCCCCACACCCAGCCACCAGGGGCAGCCTCCACCAGGCCCCCACTCATGTCTCCCATCACCCCCAGCCACCAGGGGCAGCCTCCACCAGGCCCCCACTCATGTCTCCCATCACCCCCACCCCCCAGCAATGCAGGGGCAGCCTCCACCAGGCCCCCAACCATGTCTACCACCACCGTCACCCCCCAGCAGTGCAGGGGCAGCCTCCACCAGGCCCCCACCCATGTCTACCACCACCACCGCCACCCCCCAGCAGTGCAGGGGCAGCCTCCACCAGGCCCCCACTCATGTCCAACTCATGTCTCCCATCACCCCCACCCCCAGCAGTGCAGGGGCAGCCTCCACCAGGCCCCCACCCATGTCTACCACCACCCCCACCCCCCAGCAGTGCAGGGGCAGCCTCCACCAGGCCCCCACCCATGTCTACCACCACCGCGACCCCCCAGCAGTGCAGGGGCAGCCTCCACCAGGCCCCCACTCATGTCTCCCATCACCCCCACCCCCCAGCCACCAGGGGCAGCCTCCACCAGGCCCCCACTCATGTCTCCCATCACCCCCACCCCCCAGCAGTGCAGGGGCAGCCTCCACCAGGCCCCCACTCATGTCCAACTCATGTCTCCCATCACCCCCACCCCCAGCAGTGCAGGGGCAGCCTCCAACAGGCCCCCACCCATGTCTACCACAACCGCCACCCCCCAGCAGTGCAGGGGCAGCCTCCACCAGGCCCCCACTCATGTCTCCCATCACCCCCACCCCCCAACCACCAGGGCAGCCTCCACCAGGCCCCCACTCAAGTCCCCTATCACCCTCACCCCCCAGCAGTGCAGGGGCAGCCTCCACCAGGCTCCCACACATGTCCCCCTGCACCCCCGCCCCCCAGCCACCAGGGGCAGCCTCCACCAGGCCCCCACCCATGTCTACCACCACCGCCACCCCCCAGCAGTGCAGGGGCAGACTCCACCAGGCCCCCACTAATGTCCCCCTGCACCCCCACCCCCCAGCCACCAGGGGCAGCCTCCACCAGGCCCCCACCCATGTCTACCACCACCCCCACACCCCAGCCACCAGGGGCAGCCTCCACCAGGCCCCCACTCATGTCTCCCATCGCCCCCAACCCCCAGCCACCAGGGGCAGCCTCCACCAGGCCCCCACTCATGTCTCCCATCACCCCCACCCCCCAGCCACCAAGGGCAGCCTCCACCAGGCCCCCACTCATGTCTCCCATCACCCCCACCCCCCAGCAGTGCAGGGGCAGTCTCCACCAGGCCCCCACCCATGTCTACCACCACCGCCACCCCCCAGCAGTGCAGGGGCAGCCTCCACCAGGCCCCCACCCATGTCTACCACCACCGCCACCCCCCAGCAGTGCAGGGGCAGCCTCCACCAGGCCCCCACCCATGTCTACCACCACCCCCACCCCCCAGCAGTGCAGGGGCAGCCTCCACCAGGCCCCCACTCATGTCTCCCATCACCCCCACCCCCCAGCCACCAGGGGCAGCCTCCACCAGGCCCCCACTCATGTTCAACTCATGTCTCCCATCACCCCCACCCCCAGCAGTGCAGGGGCAGCCTCCACCAGGCCCCCACCCATGTCTACCACCACCGCCACCCCCCAGCAGTGCAGGGGCAGCCTCCACCAGGCCCCCACTCATGTCCCCCTGCACCGCCATCCCCCAGCCACCAGGGGCAGCCCCCACCAGGCCCCCACCCATGTCTACCACCACCCCACCCCCCAGCCACCAGGGGCAGCCTCCACCAGGCCCCCACTCATGTCTCCCATCACCCCCACCCCCCAGCAGTGCAGGGGCAGCCTCCACCAGGCCCCCACCCATGTCTACCACCACCGCCACCCCCCAGCAGTGCAGGGGCAGCCTCCACCAGGCCCCCACTCATGTCTCCCATCACCCCCACCCCCCAGCAGTGCAGGGGCAGCCTCCACCAGGCCCCCACCCATGTCTACCACCACCGCCACCCCCAGCAGTGCAGGGGCAGCCTCCACCAGGCCCCCACTCACGTCTCCCAGCCAACATGTCACCCCAATGTAGATCCCTGGCCCTTATGGTCAGCCTCCAAATGGCAAACACCCACCTTAGTTTTGCATCCACCCACTTAGAAATTGCAAAAACATGACAGAAGCCCAATTGCAAGTTTTGAAATGAACACATGTCCCTCACATACACCCAATGGGTGTCAGTGAATGTCAAAACCCATATCATGATATGCATGAAACCAATGAGATGATACTACACATTGAACTTTGAAGAAAAAATATGTATTAAAAGCAACATAAATTGAATCAAAAATAAAGAAACAATAATAGAAATTAAAAAAAAAAAGCAGGTCCGTGAAAAAAATGCTAAACCACAAATCATAATGCAAAGGAAAGGTGTCCAAAGTCACAAATTAAAATCGAAAACCATTGCTCCATGGCAAAATCATAATAAAAATTGAAATTCCAAAAGTCAACTATGTACAGATAACTATCCAGGGTCCATGATCCCAAACGAAGAAATGAAACCTATCTAATAACACTACCTAAAAAAAATAACTATATACAAAAATGTGGCCCATTGTCCAAAAGGTCCAAAAATAAAGCCAAACCAAAGGAAACCTAACACTAACTATATAACTATTTACAAGGGCAGCGGGCTAGTCCGACGGCTCACTTCGGGATGTTCCGGGCCAGGGCATCATCGAACTCCTGCTCAATGTCCCGGAGGCGCTCCTCCTCCATGGCCCCGAGGGTCCGCAGGGCCGTCCACATGTTCCCCCCAAACTCCCTGCAGATTTCCTCGAGGCACTTGGCACGCCTCAGGGCCCTCTGCATGGAGTTCCCCGCCCTGACCATCGTGAGCCGTGCCTCTTCCGCCCGCTGCCGCTCCGCATCTATGGCGTGGCCCAACCGCTGCCACACGGAAGACACTTCCCGTCCTGGGTCCTCCTGCCCTCCGGCCGATGCCTGCCCCTCCGATGTGGAAGGCCCCGAGCCATCATGGCTCCCACCACGTTGCTGCTGCTGCGCCTCTGCCCGTGCACTGCCTCCTGCTGCCTGCACATCCTCCGCTGGCTGGGGTGCAGTCGTTGATGTGGCCACCCCTGCTGGACGTCCGACTCCCGACTGTGGCTGGGATGCCTCCTCCACCAGCCTGGCCGCACCGTCAGAGGCAGCTCCACAGGGCACCCAGGTGACTGATGGGTGGAAAGATGGCACGGAGGACGACTGGCGCATAGGGGGTTCAGTTGAGGAGGGGGTCTGAGCAAGCCCCATCAAACGGAGGAATCCGGCCTGGGTGACCTGTCCCAGAAGGCCGACGCGGTCAACGAGCCATTCGAGATGACGTGCAGTCTACTCACGTCCGCAGGCAGAGGAAGGCCAGTTGTCGTTAGCTCATCCCCTGCCTGAAAACGGTTCTGGACGTAGGCATCCCTGCTGGTGCAAGATGATGCAGTGACAGGATCAGGGACAGGATTGCACACAGGCACCTCCGCGGCGACCTGTGCTGCCTCCTGTCCCTGGTTCTGCACTGCACCACTAGCACCAGTGGAATCCCCACCTCCAGACCCCGTCTCTGTTGCTTGCACGGCCTCCTCCTCCACAAAACCCCCCACCAACCTGGATGACTCCGTGCCATCTTCCCCCTTCGGGCCTTGTGGGGTCCCAGCTGCCCCTTCTGCTGCCGAGGAGTCCAACTCCGACCTCCGCCTCTTGGACCTCCTCCCGGCAGCTGCGGCCTGGGACGCGGCACCGGACTCCTCACTCCCCGACGAGATCACAACATTGGAGGGGAGCCGGGCCTTGCGTCTCCGGCTGGCGGTGCGATCCCCGCCGCTGTGCTCCACAGCACCTTGTCCGCCCTCTTCATCAGTTGACGCTGCAGACAGGGAGAAATTAAACACAGGCATCAGGGCACTGTACAATGGACACATACACACATGACAGTTGCACATGAGTGGCATTGTCAAACCTCAGACATGGCATCACAATCGGCAACACACATGTCATTTCAACTTGCACACATGAGCCATACCACAGCCACATCCCAACTGCCAGCACCATCCATACACATACAACAGCATGAGCAGGCAAAGGTGAGCCAGACATCACATGCAACACAGGGAGTGCACTACACATGCACGCACACCACCACACTTGCATGCATGTGTACACATCAGCCAACTGTCGCAGTGTTCTGATGGGCATCCATGTCACATCTGCCAATCAGGCTTCCACATCCCACTGTCACATGCATCCATGTTGCATCACTGTTGCACCCTTGTCAAATACACACACATGTACACAGTGCTGATACATGCAACTGAAAACAACATACATGTGTGACATCACGAACATGCCCACTTACATACACATTCATCCAAACATGTGTGCCCACACAACTGCATTTGGCATGCAAGCCTACACACACAAGCACCATCCATGCCTCACACATGACAGCCCTCGCATGTGTTAGCCTCACAGCCCTGTACACCCCCACCCATATTCGGCCCCATACAAACAGATGTGCAACCGACTGGCACATCACCACACGCACAGCTTACAATCATGATGCATGTACACTTACCACTCGACTCCAGACGGGTCTGCCTCTCAAGGACCTGGACGTGGAGCGCTGGGGAAATGCGTTCCAGGACCCTCATCTGATCTTCCGACAAGTGGCCCCGGCGCCCCTTAGCATCCGCTGCCTTCAAGAGGCGCCGGGCCTTGTTCAGGGTCCTGGACCTGAAGTCCTCCCAGCGCTTCTTGACATGTTGGAAGTCACGGACTGCCACCCCCTCCGCGTTGATGGCAGTCACGATGTCCGTCCAGATCCGAGTCCGTCCTTCCTTGTCGGCGCGCACACTTCCGTAGAGGGCATCATACTGCCCCAGGACTTGCTCCACCAGGGCACCAACTTCCCTGGCACTGAAGCTGGTGCCCCTCTGCCTCTCTGGACGGGAGTTGTCAGTGGTGCCAGATGTTGCAGTGCCCGACATGACAACCCCAGAGGCAGGAGTGGGTGGGCAACTGGGTCCTGGGGCTGGGCTGTGGAGCGATGGAATATCAGTCGGGAGTCTTCGGTTCCAGCAGGGGTGGTCACAGCAACAGCAACCCTGGCTGATGTGCAGGCAGCAAATGGCAGGGCACGTGGGCAGCAGACAGTCAGGCAGCAGCAGATGGCAGGTGGGAGCGTGCTCGGGGCTCTGGGGGGCAGTAATTCGGCCTTCTGGGCAGGAGCGTGGTCTTCCGTGTGCTTATGCGTGGCCAGCTTGATACGGAGTGATTTGGCACGTGAAAATCCTGCATGTCTGCGTGTGAATCGAGGAAAGGGCCTTAGCGCGTATGCACGTCAGCACGCATATGCGATTTCATTGGACCAAAGGCCCTTAGCGCGTAAGCGCGTCTGTGACGTGACGCGAGCGGGTGTTTCCCTCATTACACGTGATGACAGAGCACACGTGGATTTCCACCAATCGCGTGTGGAACTTCCTGCGCACCCCAGAAATACACGTACCCAGGCCAATCGCGTGTACGCTCACTTCCCTCCGATTACACACGATGACACTCGGATGTGCAGTTTTACCACGTGTGCTCGCATATGCGATTTCATTGGCCCAAAGGCCACCATGCGCAGCTGTGACGTCACACGCATGGCCGTAGAGAATGGCGCATGTAAAAATGAAGAGATACACGTCTGAGTGTCAAAGCGCGTAATTGGTGGAAATGGCCTCATCGCGTATGCGCGTCTGTGACGTGTGTATAAAAGGTATGTGTAGAATGCCATTTCCTTGTACGTGCTTTTCGTGGAGAGCGAGTGGGTGAAATCTGTACTTCTTGTCGGTTCACATGCGATTTACTTCACGGCGTTTCCAGTTCGTACTCCCTGTTACCTCTGACAGCTTTTTCTCTTTTCCTCTTTTTCCTGGGCCTGTTTCCTCAAACAGCGTTCCCTTCTACTGTTGTCCTGTCTCCTCAGACAGCGTACAATTCTTCTTTTGGCGGGGGTGTTGCCAACGCGCACACGTGCATATTTTTCACGCTTTTGTTCCTGGCAGTTGGTGAGTCGCGCACATATTTAACATCTGTGCTTGCCCCGTGTGTCGCGTACCCCTTCAGAGGTCATTCTAGGCTGCGTGTGACACGCATACGTTCATTCTTGTGTTCCTGGGTGCCACAGCGTAGTGCAGGTTTATTTTTCCACGCACGTGGTCTAGGAGGGGTTGCGTGCACCTTAGTTGGCTTTTTTGGGGTGCCTGTGCGTTGTGTCACCCGTCATCTTTCCCCAGGGGTGACATACAGCCTTGCTAGAGCACTAGGGTACGATTACCATCTGGTACCCAACCCCTTTGACCCCCAATTGCCCAGGACAATAGTTCACATCGACTCCCATACGCACAATAACATCAGTGCCATGGCTGGGAGGCGACCAAGCCGTAAGGTTGGCAAAGGTGGCCGAGCCCCAAGTGGTGGCCGTGGTGGATCCAGTAGGGGACGTGGCCGTGACTTGCAGGGTGCCCCTAGCCCCCAATGTGTGGAGGAGCAGTCAGGGACACCCATGCCCCCCCCCTGGTTGAGGTTACCGTGGCTGACACCATCCATGCTCAGCCCGTGTTGGACCAGCCCACTGTGGAACCAGACCTGGCACAGGGTGACTCCATGGCTGACTTCCAGGTCAGCAGGTCTAGGCCACGTGCGCCGGTGAACGTTGGTGTCATCAGGCCAAGTGGATCAGGGGCAGCTAGGTCATCTGCTGCCCCGCGTAGGCAGGCTGGGGAGGCTGCAGGGGCAGCTGCGGCTCCATCCACCCCACCTCTCACACACCCATCCAGGACAGTGTCGGTCCAAGTCCATCATGCTGCCATTCCCCCTGACACCATCACACTTGAGGTAATGCCTGCACCAACTCCCATGCTGAGTGTGCAATCCCACGCTCCTGCCCCTAGTGTCCAGAGCGGCGTAGGACACTCAGGATCCCCACCACCTTCCAAGCACAAGAGGAAGAGTGCTCGTCCAGTAGAGGCTGATGCCCCAGACATGGCTACACAGTCCGGCCCGTCAAGGAAGCCCAGCTTCAATGAGGCCGAACTGAATGCACTTGTAGAGTATGTGTCCGCACATGACCACGAAATGGTGATTGTTGCAGGATCCAAGACCACACCTGCACAACGTCAGGCACACTGGCAGACCATTGCGGACATCATAAGTGCCCTTGGAATCGTGAGGCACACAGCTAATGAATGCTACAAGCGCTGGAATGACCTGAAGCGCAGGGCAAAGAATAAGCTGGCCTCAAGTCATGCCGCAACTCTAGTGACTGGAGGTGGGTCTCCAGAAGACGACATAGAACTCACTCCACATGAGCAGGTTGCTGGGACCTACGTCACGGAGGAACAGATCCAAGGCGTGGGAGAACTGGCAGATTACGAGGCATTTTCCGGTGAGTGCACGTGCATGTGTGTGTCATCCATGTGCATGGTGTGTGTGGGAGGGCTTCTGTTTGGGTGCCAGGGGAGGGTGTGTGTGCCTGAGTGGTTCGGCTCACCCATGTGCCTCTTCCTATACATTCTTGGCACCAGCATTTGGGTATAGCAGCATCCCTTCGGCCAACATTAGACATCCAGCCCAACACCACGCCAGTTGCCCTTGGAGTGTCATCTTGCCACAACACTGTTGCTTATTCACCTCTGTTTATTCAGGCAGATTGTTTGCATACCACCACTTTTACTCGGGATTTCTCAGTCCTATTGTCACATGTCTGACATGGCTATGGTACAGTGGACTGGCTCAGTTCCGTGGACATGATTAGTTTGGACATGTCCCTGTGCTATAGGACCATTTTTGACTGGCAGCTGCAGGTTAAACATTTGAACCATTACAATGAAAATAATCAATTATATGAGCAAACTGGACTGAATGAAAAATTGGTGAACTCCTCTCCTTCTTCACTTCATGGCTAGGATACATGCCATCTGTGTGATGGCATGTGTATTTGACCTGCCAATCACTGGCCAATGTGTGATGCCACTGCTAGGCAGCATGCAGCAAATGTGTTCATCTTCCATCTTGGTGTCATGAATGTGTGCCATCTGCATCCCCATCACACGCAGTGACGTTGCATGCATGGGAGTGTTTTAGTCATGTGGGACATGTGTCAATCAAGTACTGTTTCTGTAGCCTCTCAGCCCTAATTGTGTGCCATAGTGCTAATGCCTGTTTCCATTTGTTTTCTTTTATGTCTTTGCAGGGGAAGACGCACTTGATACTGCTGGGGTTGTGGAGATGGTGCATACCCTTGAGGGGTCTGAGGGCCCACCGACCACCAGTGAGAGTCGTGGTGTGGTGGTGGGTGAGAACCCACAACTGCTGCAGGTCGTGCTCTCAAGGGGTGTCTCTGGATGCACCTCCCCCGAGCTGTATTCAGGTGTCGATTCGGATGTTGAGACCTACGTGCCGTCGCAGGTGAGTGTTCCTGGGAGGGATTATGTTCTGTCCGACCCACCTGCACCAGGGTTAGAACCCTCAATGGGGATGTCAGTGTTGGCAGGTACGCCTTTGGTGGTTACGGATGCGGGGTCACACTCCGCGACATCTGATCCTGTTCCTGGGCCAGCAGATCAGAGGGGGAATGCAGTCCTGCAGCCTCAGGCAGTGCCGGCACATCAAGGCGCAGTTCGCCTTGCCCCAGATAGGTGTGGTGCCCGCCGACGTGGTGGCCGTACGCCACCTGGCAATACCGCATGGGAGCAATCCATTTACGGTATGGCAACCCAACAGGCAGCATCATCAGAGATGATGGCTCAGGCCATGGATAGGGTGGCCACTTCCATTGTCCCCCCCGAAAGGCTGATGGAGCGACTACAGCAGGCAACCGACTCCATCTGCCAGTCACACAGGGAGGACATGTTGGCGTCCGACAGGGACAGGCGGGCGGCACTGGCGACTCTGCAGGAAGCCATCTCCATAGAGTCCCAGGGCCAAAGGGAAGCCCTGAGGCTGGAACTCCTTCACCTCAGGACGACTCTTGTTGAGCTTGAGGCTTCAACAAACCGAAGGACAGAACAGCAGCTGGAGCGTCTCACCCGTACGCTCTCAGCTGAGATGCAGGCAACTAGGGCGGAGGTCCGGGCATCCAGTGAGTTGTTGCATGGGGACCTCCGCACACTTATCCTCCAGAACGAGAGCTACCACACCCGCATGCTTGCAGCCATGGAGGAACAGACTAGGGCTTTGCGTGGGCTGCCTCCCATAGTGCCACCACCTCCTGTTGCAGCTGCAGAGGGTGAGGATAGCGACAGCAGTGATACTCCCACAATAGGGTAGCCATGTAGGCCATGAGCCCATGGAGGTGTTTTTTTTTCGCAAGATCCACACAGGTGGGTTTTGGTGTGCACCCTGTCCTCGGACCTCCTGGGTGGCCTCCCCCACCCCCCGGGCCCATTAATGGCCATTTTGGATTTTTTTGTTTTGATTTTTTTTTTTTTGGGACAGTGTGTTGCCTTGTGTGGCTCCCGTGAGCATACGCTGCATTGTGGCTGGGCACATGCAGGCTTTTCATGGATTTGGTTCAGATGCTTGGGTTTTTGTCACACACACCCCTCCTGCTTCCCGTTTCCATGGGCTTGCAAAGGGTGTGCCCAAGTGACATTGACGTACATGGTGACATTGGACTCCCATGAGCTGTGTGGGCAGTCTGTAGTCAATACTGTGTATACATTCATAGTGCATATTGTTGTTGTATTGTACACTGCATGGTGTATTGATATGTGCCTCTGCATCCATCTCATCCTCCATATTTGCAGGTCCATTCCTCATGTCTTCACAATGCGGTCCACCTTGGAACTGGAGTCCATGTTGTAAGCAGTGCACCTACACTCTTGCGTGGCGCTAACACCGTATACTTGGAAGTGTTCGGAGGGCTGTCATCATCAGGTGGTGAGGCTAGCTAATTTTTAAGTCTGTAATGTCATGTTTAAGGTAGGTTGGAGGTTGTGTAGGTGATTGGTATTCTTGGTAAGTATTTGGTAATGTGGGTTGTAGGTCCTGCATTACTGTGAGCATTTCATGTGTGGACATGTTTCCATTAGGGACACTGTAGCTGCTGACACTTGGGGCATGTTGTGGGGATTAATTTCTTTCCTCTCACATTGCATGACATGCCATGGTGTGTTGTGTGGCCGTGCCGGGGAGGGGGTGGGTGACATGGCACTGTTTTCATGTAGTATTTTGCAAGTGGGTATTCATTTCTGCAGCATGGAAGTGTCTTTTCATGATACTGCATTGGTGGTGTTTGTGTAGTGAGGGATGCACACATTGTGACACTTCCACATAAACAATCTCAGGCTGCTATGGTTCTGACAGTTGGCAGTGCCTTTGTTCGTCTTAATTGTCAGGTCGAGTCATCATTGCTTATCAGATGGTATGTGCCAGGCCTGTGTGCACTCCACTGGGGTGTGATTTCTATGTGAAGTAATTAGCCACCAGCTGCGTACGGGCTGCCTCACCCCGTGCCCTCTCCCCTCCCATGTGCAGCGGGCGTGCATGTGGTTGGGGATGTGGGGGCACCACCATGTCCACAGCCAGGCACCGGCGTGTTGCAACATTGTGCAGGACACATGCTGCCACTATGATCCTGCACACTACTGGGGGCGCATATAACAGCTGCCCGCCAGAACGGTCAAGGGAGCGAAAGCGTGACTTGAGCACTCCGAATGTGCGCTCCACTATGCCCCGGGTTGCAATATGGGCTGTGTTGTATCTTACCTCTGGAGGCGTGATGGGGTTCCGAATTGGCGTCATCATGTGGGTGCTCAGAGGGTAGGCACTGTCCCCTGGTGAGGAGGTGATGGGTATCATTAGTGGGGTAGTGACATAACTCTGCATCTGACATGCATGCATGTGCAGTGGCATTCATACTCACCAAGCAGCCATGTATCGCCATGCCACCCAGCTTCTAGGTCCCGGCTTAGGGTAGACATTCGGTAAATGAAGCTGTCGTGGGTGGACCCTGGATAGTTGGCATATACTGAGGTGATGATTCCCTTAGCATTACATACTACCTGCATGTTGATGGAATGCCAGTGCTTGCGGTTCCTATAGATGTGCTCAGATGCCCTGGGGGGGCCGTAGTGCTACATGGGTGCAGTCAATGGCACCTAGCACTTTTGGGAATTGTGCCACACCGTAGAAATTGAGGGTGGTAGCCTGCCTTTCTACAGGTGTCCTGGGCAGGTATATGTGCCTACGGACTGATGGGCGTGCAGTGATGATGTTCAAAACCTGGTGTAGGCAGTGTGACTGCGTGGCCTGTGACACCCCACCCACTATGGCACTTGTCCGCTGAAATGATCCTGTGGCCAAGAAGTGCAGTACATTGAGGACCTTCTCCAGGGGGCTGAGTGCTTGGGAACACAGGGTGGGTGATGTGAGGTCATCCTCCCACTCACTGACCAGGTCCAGTATTATGTGTGGGGGAAACCTGTACCTCCCATACACCTGGTCATCAGGCATCCCAAAAAGGTTGGTTCTGGGAGTGAAAATTCGGGCCCTCACTATCCTCCTCCTCCTCCTTTGGTAACCCATGGCCACTGCTGCTAGGAATGGTATATTCATCCTTGCGTATGAGCTTGTTTGTTGTTTGCGTGCACTTTTATGCTGCGCGGGTCGACGTACGCCTGCTTCATGCTGGCGTACGTGTCTCAGGATTGGACCATTTATTTTTCGGCACGTCGTAGGCGAACGTGTGAATCTTCCCGCCCACCCCAGGAATACACGTAGCACGCTCTCCCAGGCCCAGTCGTGGGTAAATATTCCCGCCCACCCCTGGAATACATGTACCCCACTCTCACAGGCCCAGTCGCGTGTGGAAGTTCACGCGCACCCCGTAGTACATGTACCCAGGCCAATCGCGTATGGAAGTTCACGCGCACCCCGAAGTACACGTACCCAGGCCAATCGCGTGTGGGACTTCCCACGCACCCCGAAGTGCACGTACCCAGGCTAATCGCGTGTGGAACTTCCCACGCACCCCAAAGTACACGTACCCAGGCCAATCGCGTGTGGAACTTCCCGCGCACCCCGAAGTACACATACCCAGGCCAATCACGTGTGGAATGTCCCGCGCACCCCGAAGTGCACGTACCCAGGCAAATCGCACGGCTGGGGGGTGGGGGTGCAGGGGGACATGAGTAGGGGCCTGGTGGAGGCTGCCCCTGGTGGCTGGGGGTGGTGGGAGACATGAGTGGGGGCCTGGTGGAGGCTGCCCCTGCACTGCTGGGGGGTGGGGGTGGTGGTAGACATGAGTGGGGGCCTGGTGGAGGCTGCCCCTGGTGGCTGGGGGTTGGGGGTGATGGGAGACATGAGTTGGACATGAGTGAGGGCCTGGTGGAGGCTGCCCCTTCACTGCTGGGGGGTGGGGGTGATGGGAGACATGAGTGGGGGCCTGGTGGAGGCTGCCCCTGCACTGCTGGTGGTGGGGGTGATGGGAGACATGAGTTGGACATGAGTGGGGGCCTGGTGGAGGCTGCCCCTGCACTGCTGGGGGGTGGGGGTGCAGGGAGACATGAGTGGGAGCCTGGTGGAGGCTGCCCCTGGTGGCTGGGGGGTGGGGGTGGTGGGAGACATGAGTGGGGGGCTGGTGGAGGCTGCCCCTGCACTGCTGAGGGGTGGGGTTGGTGGTAGACATGGGTGGGGGCCTGGTGGAGGCTGCCCCTGCACTGCTGGGGGTGGGGGTGATGGGAGACATGAGTGGGGGCCTGGTGGAGGCTGCCCCTGCACTGCTGGTGGTGGGGGTGATGGGAGACATGAGTTGGACATGAGTGGGGGCCTGGTGGAGGCTGCCCCTGCACTGCTGGGGGTGGGGGTGCAGGGAGACATGAGTGGGGGCCTGGTGGAGGCTGCCCCTGGTGGCTGGGGGGTGGGGGTGGTCGGAGACATCAGTGGGGGCCTGGTGGAGGCTGCCCCTGCACTGCTGGGGGGTGTGGGTGGTGGGAGACATGAGTGGGGGCCTGGTGGAGGCTGCCCCTGCACTGCTGGGGGGTGGGGGTGGTGGTAGACATGGTTGGGAGCCTGGTGGAGGCTGCCCCTGCACTGCTGGGGGTGGGGGGGTGGGAGACATGAGTGGGGGCCTGGTGGAGGCTGCCCCTGCACTGCTGGTGGTGGGGGTGATGGGAGACATGAGTTGGACATGAGTGGGGGCCTGGTGGAGGCTGCCCCTGCACTGCTGGGGGGTGGGGGTGCAGGGAGACATGAGTGGGGGACTGGTGGAGGCTGCCCCTGGTGGCTGGGTGGTTGGGGTGGTGGGAGACATGAGTGGGGGCCTGGTGGAGGCTGCCCCTGCACTGCTGGGGGGTGGGGGTGGTGGTAGACATGGGTGGGGGCCTGGTGGAGGCTGCCCCTGCACTGCTGGGGGGTGGGGGTGATGGGAGACATGAGTGGGGGCCTGGTGGAGGCTGCCCCTGCACTGCTGGGGGTGGGGGTGCAGGGAGACATGAGTGGGGGCCTGGTGGAGGCTGCCCCTGGTGGCTGGTGGGTGGGGGTGGTGGGAGACATGAGTGGGGGCCTGGTGGAGGCTGCCCCTGCACTGCTGGGGGGTGGGGGTGGTGGTAGACATGGGTGGGGGCCTGGTGGTGGCTGCCCCTGCACTGCTGGGGGGTGGGGGTGATGGGGGACATGAGTGGGGGCCTGTTGGAGGCTGCCCCTGCACTGCTGGGGGGTGGGGTGGTGGTAGACATTTGTGGGGGCCTGGTGGAGGCTGCCCCTGCACTGCTGGGGGGTGGGGGTGCAGGGAGACATGAGTGGGGGCCTGGTGGAGGCTGCCCCTGGTGGCTGGGGCGTGGGGGTGGTGGGAGACATGTGTTGGTGATCAATAGTTGCAAGGTGACATGTGGGTTGGCTGGTGGGCATGGCCATGGTGGATGGGTTGCCTGTGGGACATGAGCAGGGGTGCAGGGTAGTACCCTGTGGTGTGGGCTGCCTGCAGGGGCCGTGGAGGGTGTAGAGGGAACACCTGGGAGGACCCACATGGCCAAATCACGTGTAGCAGTCCCCGGCACCACCGAAATACACGTACCCTGCAGAAATCGCATGTGAATCTTCCGCGCACCTCGGAATACACGTACCCAGGCCAATCGCATGTGGAACTTCCCGCGCACCCCGTAGTACACGTACCCAGGCCAATCGCGTGTGGACCTTCCCGTGCACCCCGAAGTACACGTACCCAGGCCAATCGCGTGTGGAACTTCCCGTGCACCCCCACCTACCCAGGCCAATCATGTGTGGAACTTCCCGCGCACCCGGAAGTACACGTACCCATGCCAATCGCGTGTGGAACTTCCCGCGCACCCCCACCTACCCAGGCCAATCGCGTGTGGGACTTCCCGCGCACCCCGTAGTATACGTACCCAGGCTAATCGCGTGTGGAACTTCCCGCGCACCCAGGAACACGCGCACATGCTATGTTTCACACAGCGGGTGTCCATGTTTGTCGGTGCCCCTTTGCACCTCATTTGTCCTAGAGGGCCACTATATGGCCCATTCATCATGGCTGTATATGGGTGCTTTTTGTTAGCGCACATTTTGGCGCACATTTTTTTCAGTCGCAGGGGCGCTACCGCCTGCTTTCTTGTGGCGTACTTGTTTGGCCCTGTGCGCATCTTTGACCGTGCGCTGGTTTGCCCTATTCGATTCCATGAATACGGGTTGTAGGCGAGCATGTGGGCGTTCCGCGCACTTGCCTCCTGTACTTCCCCCGTGACGCCCATATTTTCACGCGTTGTTCCCCATTCCGAGTGTTACGCCCCGTGTTACGCCTATTTTTGTGATGTGCGCCGCGCTATGTGCGATTTTGCAGTGGGCGTGGCGCACGCTGTTGGATGACCTGTGCGCCGGCGTGCGCGGCGCACATTTTTAGCGCACATCCAATGTTTTTCTCGTGCTCGGACTTCCATGAATCGCTGTGCACTGGTTTTCCTGCGATTTTCGCACTTGCACTGCGATTTTTGCACTTTTCCTGCGATTCGCACGTTTTGGCACCTCTGCGCAGGAATTTTCGGCGCACATTATTTCCATGAATCGACCCCTTAGTGTGCACACCCTCATGAACGTTTTATAGAGGGAGTGTTGTCACATAATGTGGGCACATCAATTATACAGTTTTACACTGGGAATGCTGGTCTATAGTGTGGGTGCAATATCAGGACAGTGTTTTATAGTGGTATTTCTAGTATTTATTTTGGTCACTGGCCTGATGAACATTTTATAAAGTGTTCCTCTATTCTATTAGTGACTTGGCATCTATTGGATTTTTTGCTATGTTCCCTTACTAAACTGATTGTAAATTGAATGGATTTTATCACATTTTTCTAAATTATTGTTCTTCCATTTTTTTTATTGTCATTTTTTTGTTTAATTCTCAAGATTCCAAACAATTTGATACAGAATAATACAATTCTACAATTTAATACACATTGAATAAATACATGGATACAATTAATTTAAAACAAACTCTTCAACCCCGGCTCAAGGGACTTATAACAAAATATTATTATTAGTATTTTCCTACTGCAATCTAATTTACCTTTAAATATTTCCTATGTCTATCAATTCCAGAAATCTAATCAATGCTAAAACCAAAAGGGACATTCCCCCCACTAAAAACCATCACCCAGTCCTTTTTTCCGCGGTTACACACTTACATTTGTCAAAGTACTTTTTCAATTTTAATTGCCTTGGGCCAAACCAATTCAGACAAGTTGTAATTAAATGACTTAATGTTTCTATCCACATTGCACAAACCGACATATCTTTGCTTCTACTGTTCGTTTTCCTCTGGACCCACTTATCTCTCCTGTTAACCAAAAGTTCAAGCAAAGTTTTCAAAAAACCCTTCTAATTCTTGGACATGGGAAGCGGCTTAGTCAATTTGGTAAAGACATTGTCGACAAAGAAAGCAGCCCCAACTCATTACGTAAAATTTGGATTGGAGTTCTGCCTTGGAGGCCTAAAACCTTTCAAAATGTACCCTCCAATTTGTTCCAATCCAAATTCAACAAAAATAATTTCCCTTCTACTCCATACGTCATTGTTGGAACCATTTTCTTATACAATGTCAGCAATGGTTCGTAAGAAAATCTGCCAAACCTTTTATGTAATAGAAGCCCCTGTGTAGCTGTTGTGGTTATTTTCAATCTCAAATCGTTCCTATAAGGGATTTCCACCCCTGTGTCATTTAGCAGTCATCATAATAATTATTTAATTTTCTTCACTGATGGTGGGTTACGAGACATGACATTTCATGTTTCTGTATTAATTAATTTGAAACCTATTATCTTGGCAGTATAGTTCTAGCATATACAACTGCCTTTGCAGGCCCACTGGGGTCTGGTCCACGAGGACCAGATCGTCGACGTACTAGAGCCATTGAACTGGTACTCTCCCAACTTCAGAGGAAAAGACTTTGGAGAAAAACCCTTGCCTTTCTCAAATAGACACCAATGTCAGCTATGTAAAAGTTAAACAAGGCAGGGGCCAAAATATAACCCTGCTTTAAAGCTCTGGCAGTCGGGATTGATCTGGAAACTTGACCATGGCAATTTAGTCTGACTTGCATGGAGGTTTCAGGATATAAATCCTTTATTAGTTGTAGTAAGGGAGTTAGGCATTCCCATTTTTCGTTTTTAGACCACAGCTTAGCACGATCGACTGAGTCAAACGCTAATTTAATATTGTGTTTTATAATCCACTATTTCACCCTATTATTTCCCGAAAATTCCCACAGGGAATCTCCCAGAGACTGTTTGTGTTACTAACAATTCCCTTGCTCACTGAGTCCCTCACACTAATTCATGGTGAATATTAGTGCCTATCCACTGAAAATGTTCTCCTACATTGAACTGTTTACAATGCCATTGCCCCTTGAGGAGCCATCAGCCCCCCTTGGCACTAGAATGGGCCTCCCCTACTGACTGTATAGGACACAAAAGTGTTAACTGTCTACATACTAGCACATGATTGCTGGAAGAAAGAGCAGCTATAGTCTACTCATCACTCTCCCCACTAATTGAAACTGTGGAAACACAGACAACAGGCTACTGCTGAAAGATGTCCACACATCCTGTCACACTTTGGGATTTCATTAAGTTTCCCATACCTTCCAACATGCTGCATCACCCATGCTCGAACTTCCTGACCACTGTGTGGTAAACAATGAGGCATATGTATAGATTTTCTGTGGGCTTTGCACTGATAGTCTCACACTCACTCTTTCACCCATCCCTACATTCTCATTCACTCTCTCATTTATTGATTTATCCATCCCTATATGCTTATTCAATAATACCTTCATCCATTTCAAATGTATGCATGCATTCATGCTAATATTTGCATGCTCACATATGCCCTTGCATTTTCATGGATTGATTGATTGATTAATTAATTAATTCATTAATTCATTCACCCATTCACCAATTCATCAATCTTCAAAACCTTTCATTTATCCCTAAAGCATGACATTGTAAGATTGAAGTCTGTTGATTGGAATAGAATAATGGTATTAATCGTCAGATATTAATAAAAGTATATTCTATCTACATAAAAGCATTTTCTTATATTATGTTAGGACTTTTCATTGCAAGACGCTAGCTCAAAAGCAGCAGAGTGCTGTACAGAAAGGAGTACAATAATACATCACCCGTGGGAACAGGTGTTTGAAGGAGTGTGACTCTCATTGTCATTTATAGGACAGGTGTTCTTTGAAGAGCATGGTCATCATCTCTTTTCTGCGCTGGAGCAAGGGACAGGACAGGTACAAGGTCCAGAGTTATTGCCAGTGAATGCCTGTTTGCTTATTGTTTTAGTTTTTTGATTGTAATCTGCAGGTGGTTTAGTCAGTAATGCTAGTTTGGCCAAAAGGGATTGGCAGTGTTTCGTTCAGGAAGGATCAGGATGTCCTTGTTATGGCCGTGTCTGTGAAAGAGATGGCCTTGAAAAGGAAGCCATGGTAGCACTAAGGAGTTGGGAGTTGAAACCTTTAACCAGACTGATAACATACAAGACCGAATCTTGGATCTTGACAGGAGAAAGCACACCCAAAAGCAAAAATTGATTCAGACACATTTAAGAAATATCCCCAAAGTAATCTGTTGTTACTATGGCTTTCAAACATAGTTCAACAAAATTACATCTACAGCAGCTGGTGCAGGAGGCTCTGCCGGTTGCTTAGAAGAATACTCATTCTAGTGACACTATGAGTAAATGGGTAAGGTGAGAGATGGATATGTTTTTAATTGAAATGTTAGTTCTTGGTTTGTTTTTACAGGTAATTTTAGCTACTGATCACATAAACTAAAATGTGCTGCGCTCCTTTAATTCGTATGTATTGCTTACAAACTATAATTTTCCATAACTTTCTATTGGAATTTTCGTTGAACTTTGTTTGGGAGCCATAATAAAAACTGATTACTTTTGAGACATTCTTTAATGTTCTGAAGCACCTTTTGTGCTTCCGACTGTCAAGAACTGAGGTTTGGTCTTGCATATTGTGTTGTTTCTTTACATGCGGCCAGAGAACTATAATTGCAGAAAGTTGACATATTGTACACCTCTCATTTGAATAATTGTGCAATGTTTTGAGTGTGGGCAACCCATTTAGACTTTGGAAAGTTTGCTGATACCCCTCTCTATTCCTGGCTACTCTCATCCACGGGGTAGCTTCCTGGGGGTGCAACCCACCTGCTGGTGCCCGTGATCATCAGGGAGAGGAGCTCTCTGGTTGTTTCCTACAAGAATCCTGCCTCTAAGGTTTTAGGCCAAAACCATGCCACTATCAAGGTTCTTGTGAAGTGTACATGTTTTTTAGGCATTGGACCCTGGCTTTAATAATACCAATATTTGAAAGTTGTAGACCACCAACTTTTGGTGCTCTACAACTTTGGTGGTTTTAACTATATTTCTGCCCCCATCCAAGTGAGAGACCGTTAGACTTATAGCGCCAGCCCTCTTATCAACCATGTCTGGAAAGGGTGACTCCAGTTAAATCTTGCGTATGAACATTGTGAACTGTGTAATAACTTCTGTCTATTGGAAGTAGTTACATTTCTAGTGTGTGATATTGATCTAATATCCACATCCCTGAAAATGCCACCCTACAATTTCCAAAAAGAAACATGAATGTTTTCTTTAAAATAATAAATCAAGGGATTAAAAGTGGTCCCCTAAGTTTAAATCCTGGGAAGTCACATATACTATTTCAAATAAATACAGAAAATAAACACAACCTGTCTGCTGTTGTCTCAATAATGTTTTCCTTCCAATGCACACATACATCCATGCGTAGGGAACATATTAATATGTAGCCAAAATGATAGAATAAAACATTTTACAACAAATTGACATTGATTATTTGTTTAAAAAAGATGCAGCAGTTCTTAAGATAATGTTGGAACAAAACAATGTTATTATGGCCTCATTAAAAGTACCATGTTAAAACTCATCCAGTGTCATGCTACAAAAAGGAAATTCAGCAAATGAGATGCAGGGTACATTGGAGAAGTAAATGCATGTGTGTCAACTGAGCAGCTGCATGCAACACAGCAGATACTTTGGTGTTGTCCCTCAATGTTGTGGTGTGGGAGGAAAATGGAGTACAGCTAGCACAGCCAAGAATTTAGCCGCAATGTCTTAGACCATTTTTAAAAACGCACAACAGAAATTTTAGGTACAGCCTCCACTTCTCCATATGGTCGATCTGCACCAGAGTCCCAACCTCCTTCTAGATTCCAACCTTCACTCTCTCCTTCAAGGTCTATGGTCCACAACAATGTCCTTTTTTCTCTACACCCAAGGTCCTCCGCCCCTTACTACTCCCATCCTTAAATGTTGCACGCTCTACCTTTCTGATAATCTCCCCCTCCTCCCTGCCCCCTTAGTACTGTGTGGATGGGCCTCTGATCACCTTAACCCACAGTAGGCCCACCACTTAAAAAGTGAATGCACATTTGTTTGTAAAGCAAGTTTATTGTACAAATGGCCAGAGGAGCTAGATGACGCTGTAGAGTCAAACCAACCCCAGTCACCTTGAACCACACATGTTAACACATTTTGTACATTTTGTAACAGTTAAAACACGCCCACATATTTTATTACAATCTCTTCCCCCCACACATGATTGGTCAAACCGATACAAAAGAAATCCAATATCCTCTAATTCCCACACTCTCAATGGACATGTTTATTTAACTACCATCATTAGCTCACATTCATAGCGCACCCCTTTTTGGGATCTTCTGTGGTAGGTTATGACGTTGTCCCATAGTTGAACATTCATACACAAACATAGTTAATTACAAGTTCCAGCTGGCCTGGAATCTCTAACCCCAGACGTGATGCACATGGTTTGTAAGAACACTTCAAAAGATATGAGGCAGAGGAAATAATCAGGTTCTCTTTGAACTGGCATTAACTATCTCACCAAACTTGCTGGTGTCCTTGTTTCACCCTAATCTACACGACTACCAGTTCAAATGCATGGCCTCCGGAACATCCTGAGAAACTGATTGAAACCCATAAAGCATTTGCCTTACACCCAGTTTTATTACTTGGTCACAAAGAGATGGCCGGACTTCCCTGGACAATGAATAATGGCTCCCAAGTACTTAAATAGATTGCATCTACTTTCCACAATAGTGGCAATTTTTAAAAGCCCGAGCCTGACTGCAAGTGACCATCTGATATTGTTGCAGCTGGTTGCTGTCCTTCCTCAGCCTTCAACCTTGCTAAACCAGCTTTCTCAGTCACCGAGATGTCATGTCGCCAAACCAGGCTCCTGGCATGCACAATTCCTATATTATTAGAGGATTTGCGGCATACAGATCTGTATATATACAATGTTCCCCAATTGTCCCAAACACATATCCATGAAGCCACATGTATGAATGTATATGCATGTATGTTCAAGACTACTGCATCCTCTCACCCGTGATTTCCCCATTGCAAATCTCCTTTCTTGCATGCACATTTGACGCTCCTTGCTTCTCAACTTGATGCTGTGTGGCACACCATACCTTCATTGTTTACATTTCCATCATCAGTTTTGACATTTATCTTGCTGCACGTGCACTAATCTAAAATGTTTCAACTTAACACAAAGTAGCACTAAAAGTAACACATATTGCATTCCTATTAACTACACTAGATGCATGTTAAATTGCACCATTGCGTCAAGATCGCAGTTCCCCCGGTCACCAATATGGCTTGTGAAACTCGAACCCCTCTTTCTCATTGGGACCTTTATCAACCACCCCAACATTATACTTCTTGACAAAGGTCAATGCAGCCACTCAGTACCCCTCACTCTCTCCTTCGAGGTCTATGTTCCACAACAATGTCCTTCTTTGTCTCCGCCCAACCAGAGCCTCAGCCTACTACCCCTACTACTCCCCTCCTCAAATGTTGCAAGCACTACCTTTATTACAATCTTTCCCTCCTCTCTGTAACATACTTCTGCCTCCTTAGTACACATACTCTTCTTCAGAAAGGTCTTTGTCCTCTCACTGCAGTCACTCAGAATCCTCAGTGAAGGGGTCTCCCAGGATCAGAGGCGTTCCTCTTTCCAGCTCTTGCTAGGATCATGCATGGCCCCAAAGGGTCTGCTGCTGTCCTCTTACAATCTCACCCCAGGTGTGACCAAGATTCATTGGGATGGGTGACATTTGAAGTCTGTTCCCTGCACCTTATTGGTGCTGCTTAGAAACATGACTTATTCCTAATTGGGTCATGTGCTCTGGGTCATGTGGTCTGCAGGGGGTTGGCCTGGGCTTATATCAAGTCCAGCCACCATTAAGGACTCATTCTTGTTCCTGGACATGCAGTTGTACTCCTATCCTTCTCCTTGCAGCTCTTTTGAGTCTGCCTGATCTAGGTAGAGTGCCTCTTGATTCCCAGTGTGTGAATTTGAATTCAGAAAATTCTCTGGTAAACTTAGGAGGTGTTATTTTTCATTTAGAGTGCCTTTGTCATGCACAAATGTACAAACTGCATCTCTCGCAATTCTTGCTGCATCACAAAAACAATTGTTTGATTTTAACTGCATGAGGGTGATACATTTGTTTGTATCTCTTTTTTCCCCTCTAGATTTGAAACAATGAATTTAAAGGTATCCTATGAAATTCTCTGGCAAACTAACAAATCATTTCTCTGGTAACATTGCCTGAGGGATACATGTAACAATCCCATTGTTGCTGTTTTTGCAATGTTGCAACTTTGTTCCGTTAAAGGGAAAACATTTATTTTCTCCTGGCACTGGTTTGAGTCTAATAATCACAAATGAATTACAAGGGTTAGCACATTCTGTCTTAACTCATTACAGTTTTAACACATCACAAACAGAGCAATTGATTAAACATATTATTCCTCAAACCTAGTTCCCTATAGATTACTAAATGTCCCTACATAGAACTCTTCCTGTCCCTAGCTATATGCAGCTAACCCTGGTAGTGTGCTGGTGTATCGCCTATCAAGGTTAAGGGATGAAAGAGAAACCTGCCCTAACCTCTATCACTACTTTCCTAAACCGCTAAGTGTAAGAGCACACTTATGGAATGAAATATTTCTGTTTTCATTCGTATTGCTTCAAATTGTGTGACTTATCAAATTGTTTAAAACATGCATATGGAGGAATAGCCCGCATGGTCTAATTAGATCTCTCCATATGTCTATCAGTATTCACTTTTAGTTGCACAATAAAAAAACGAAATGTAATTCAAACAAGCTCAACTTTAAATATGCTGAGTCAAGGAAGTCAGGTAATCAGCCCGGTCCACTATTTTCAGCGGAATAGATCCAGTTCTTCCGCTTTCTTCAGGACTCAGACTGTGGCAATTGTAGTCACAGTTGATAATTAAAAAAGACAATCTTCTGATTTCTTGTCTTGCACTCCATTTCTCTTGGTGGGGGAGGACACCTTGATTGAGTTGTCGGACGTCTCAAGGCTCCTTTTCAATCCCTAAAGTGGGGGGAAGAAAATATACTGAGGGGGAATATCAGGACGTATATCATGTCGAATGTTTAATACTACAATATTTGTGTCGAGTCATCAGGCTTACCTCTCCGGGTGTCTTATGTGGGTCTAGCCGGTCTCTGTTCTGTGGTATCAGAGATCTTTTTCAAACACTCTATTGTGCTTTATAACCTGTTGGTATACAGTACTTAATTACTCTTCTGTTATGCCTATGCCTTCAGATGTGTGTTTGTAGTTTATCATCTATAGAACAAAATGTTGCAAAAATACTCACCCCCGCAGTCGTGTTCTTATTCGAAATTTCAGCAGGTGCAATATGTTTTGATTATCTGTTTTGGGGCGAGCATATTCCGTTTTTAATTTTGAATGGCCTATGTTTTTAGGGATTTTGCGCATTCTACATATAAATGCATATTGTTCCCCCATTAGGGGAAAAAGAAGGAGAAATATCAGTGATGTCATGGTACACACCTACAGAGAGGAACAAGAAGAAATGGACAACCAATTGAGGCTGTGGCAACAGTCTAAAGACATAGGACATGCACCGTGCGGCACATGCTCGGTATGTTTCTATACGAAATGCTCCACAACCGTGGACATAGGGTGGACAACAATATGGGAACAGAGAGTCTTAACAAACTGCAACACCACCAATGTCATATATCTGATTAAGTGCCCTTGTGAAAAAATGTGGGTATGACTACCAGAGCAATCAGAATTAGAATCTGTGAACACAGATCCAATATTAGAAGAAAAAGGCTCACTGCCCCGCTGGTAGAACATTTTGTTCTACACAACCACTCTGAGAATGACATAAGATGGACGATACCAGAAAAACTAGTGGTACCAAAGCGAGGAGGGAATTTGGGAGCCATCTTGCTGAGAAGAGAACAATGGATCTTTAGACTTAAAAGCCATCAGGAGGGTCTTAATGAGGAAACATGTTGGCAAACACTTGCAGTCCTATAAGACCCCCTCCAACCAGAGAAATAGCTACAGATTCACTTACGTATCTATTTAAATCTCTGTAGAAACTACCAACTACTACCATACTGAGTGTGTGGAATCATGGTGTCCACATAATAGATGGTGTATACATAATGCAGACATGTGACTTCAGGAAGCCATAAATCCCTAGTTGCTTGGGAGACTATACACCATCAAAAAACATGAGTCAGGTCATGCCAAACATGCCATGGCCACTATCCCAAAAGATCCCAGATCAGAGATCTGGTGGCGATATACCGCAGGAGGTTTAGAAACCACATATAGTGGCTCTCCGAAACAACCTAAATCATAAGAACATCTGCCTCATGATGACCCGTAAAAACATCTATAGAAAATATCTGAATTGAGATACAGTGATGAAACATTTACACAAAAACAATTTCTCATTTCTAATTTACATACTTGTTTTTTGCCTCTTGCAGTTACAATATCCTTAAGTTACATAGTTATTAACTGCGTTCATCATTGGGATGCCTTAAGGAATCCAGATATCGTAAGAAGTCGCCGTGCCAGAACGGTAACATAAACAATAAAAACAAAAAGAGGACTCATATGTCCCGTAATTACAGGATCATGTGTTAAAACACGTAAATAGCGGAACTTCCCAATATGGCGGTCAGGGCACAATCCGTGTAAGAAGCCGTACGAGTACTTCGTAGAAGGTGAGATTGTGTTGCTCTCTCTGCATTGCTAAATATGAAAAATCTTGCGTACGTTGGTGCGAGCCGAGTTGCGATCATTTAAGTATGTCTGAGGTGCATAATATAGTGACAGCATTTAGCCGCCACTTTATACTAACTCAACATGAAAATAGAGATTTCTTTGCTGTCAGCGCTGTGTTGTTGTCCTAAGGAATTAGACTCAGCCTGTTCAGATTTAAAGAAGCACACACAAGATTTAAGGAACAAATCTGTGCAAGAATGAACGATGTGTGAAAACTTGCTGCAACATTGTAATTGACATTGCTGATAATATTAACGAAAGCTGAGACACAGATACAATTGATAAATTGACCTTGCCTAATAGATGCGGGAACAATATGCATTTATATGTAGAATGTTCAAAATCCCTAAAAACACAGGACCTAAAAATTAAAACAGGAATATTCTCGCCTCAAAACAGATAATCAAGTACCTTTACGAAATATAATGCACCCGGTGAAATTTCGAATAAGAACACGACTCTGGGGGTGAGTATTTTTGCAACATTTTGTTCTATAGATGATAAACTACAAACACACATCTGAAGGCATAGGAATAACAGAAGACTAATTAAGTACAGTATACCAACAGGTTATGAAGCACAATAGTGTGTTTGAAAAAGATCTCTGATACCACAGAACAGAGACCGGCTAAACCCACATCAGACACGCAGAGAGGTAAGCCTGATGACTCGACACAAATATTGTAGTATTAAACATTCAACATGATATACGTCCTGATAGTCCCCTCTGTTTATTTCCTTCCCCCCACTTTAGGGATTAAAAAAGAGCCTTGAGACGTCCGACAACTCAATCAAGGAGCCTTCCCCCAACAAGAGAAATGGAGCGCAAGACAAGCAATCAGAAGATTGTCTTTTTTAATTATCAACTGTGACTTTACTTGCCACAGTCTGAGTTCTGAAGAAAGCGGCGAACTGGATCTATTCCACTGAAACTGGTTGATCAATAGTGGGCCTGGCTGATTACCCGACTCCCTTGACTCAGCATATTTAAAGTTGAGCTTGTTTGAATTACATTTCCTTTTTTTAGTGTGCAATTAAAATTGAATACTGATAGACATATGGAGAGATCTAATTAGTCCATATGGGCTATTCCTCCGTATGCATGTTTTAAACATTTGGGAGCAATATGAATAAAAATAGACAAATTTGGCTTCCGTAAGTGTGCTCTTACTCTTAGCGGTTTAGGAAAGTAGTGAGAGAGGTTAGGGCAAGTATCTCTTTCATTTCTTAACCTTGATGGGCGATACACCAGCACACTACCAGAGTTAGCTGCATACAGCTAGGGACAGGAAGAGTTCTATGTAGGGACATCTAGTGATCCACAGGGAACTAGGTTTGAGGAATAATAGGTTAAATCAATGGCTCTGTCTGTGATGTGCTAAAACTAGTTTGAGTCTGCCTGGAGAGAGCTTCCAACTCGCTCCATTCTATGGAGTTTCCTGACCCAGCTCCTCATGACTCTTATGGCTTTTGGGTTTCTCAGATAGGGCTCTAGGACCACATTGTGACTGTACCACTGCTTTGAGAACTGCACATAGGCTTGGCAGGTTTCATGCTATAACGGGTGAATTCTGCAGTGGATGTAACAGGGAATATTTTAATTTCGCTAGTTTAAGTTATTTAATTCATATGATTTTCCTTTGCTTCGTAGACGTGTCACTTCCCTCACAGAAGGAAAGCTCAGGAATGTGGTTAGTGATTTATAACTTTCAAACAAGATCAGTGGATCGTAAGTGGTGTAGGCTTGTGCTGAAGTCACGGGTGTAGACGATAGAAGCCTAAGAGAAAGAATTAAGGGTGAAGACAATGTCCAGGACAATGAGCAGCAGGAATTTCACCCTCCGCTCTTTGGCTTTCTGGTGGCTGGGGTTAAGAGTCTAGTCAGCTGGAACTGGACCCGCTCCGTAAAATGCTCAGTGCTGAGAGGAAATAGGAAGCCCTGCAGCTGTCCATGTGCATGTGCACAGTACCAGATCTCTATGCCCGCCACTATGCTGCCATTGACAGTCAGTCCTTTGATTGTATCCTATTTTATTGTGTTCTGTTGTCTATAATAAATAATACGGAAACAGAGTGTGTCTCTTTAGTTCTGGGGTCATAGAGACGGTGAGAGTTAACATCTAAATGCATGTGTAAAAATAGTTTTAAGCTTGCATTGAAAAACGAGGTCGGATGAACAAAGACGTAAATCAAGGGGGCACGAGTTTCAGAGGGAAGGGGCAAGTACCAAAAAAGAACGGCCCCCAGTATGAGTATATTTAAAGCTGGGATCCACCGGGCATTCATATGAGATGGGAAAAGGGTTCTAGGTAGGGAGCAAACTTTAACCTGTTAGAAAAAGAGGAACAGGCTGTGGATAGACGGTGATGGACAGTACACAGGGTTTTGGAGTGAGCTTCATATTTGATCAGCAGCCAGTGCAGATTAAAGAGAGCTGGTGATCTGGGTGTAGCTGCAAAGTCCACTAAGAAGGTGGGTAGCACATTTTCCGAAGAATTTTAAGTCATTGCAGCTGGTTATCAGGCTGAAATATAGAGAATTAAAACAGTCTAGACGTGATTGTGAATGTGCAGAAGAAGCATAAATATGCACCAAGTGGGAAAGAAAAGGAATTGTCTGTTGGAGAAGACAAAGATAATACCAACACAAAGATGAGAGATGACTGAGCAGAGAGAGACAAGTAAGCAATACAGCAAAATATAAAATCAAGGTTTGTCGCTAAAAGCACACGTGTAGGACACACGCCAAGAGAAGAAGGCCAGAATCGAGAGCATCTACGATTAGAAGAGCTACCAAAGTCAATGCCTTGGGTGGGGTTAATGGAGGCTAGCACTAGAGGCTAAACAGAGAATACACTATTTGACACAGTCCTTACTAGCCCTTACTCGAGCATCAAGCCCCACCGTCGAAGAGTGCACAGCATGCAAGAAGCCCGTCGGGGATCGTGGCACATGCAGGCAGAAGGGAGCCAGAAATCTGAAGTTACTGAAGTGAACAGCACGAGCACTGTGAGGGCAGTCTGCAAGTCGGGAGTGCATTGAGTGGTGGCGAAATTGCAGCTTGAGGCAGTTTGAGGTGTGGAAGTGGGGAGAGGACTTCAAACCATTTATTAATGTTCATCAGAGAGAGAAATGACTGTCTACAAAGAAAGTATTTCACCAAGGGAAGAGTTCTGACCAGACACATTGTAAGCAACAAGGCATCTGCCGCAAGGACTTATTGGTGGTCGCAAAAGGGTCCGGCACCTGCTCAGACAAGCTCGGCTGTTAATAGCTATTGCTGTTCGTAGCCTTGTCGCCAACAGCCGCCAAGGCGCAGAGGTGGTCGGGCGTCCCACAGGAATGACATTGTTTTTAAATGGCAGTTCATTCGTTCATGCTGCAGTTCACTCTCTGTGGAGGTGGTGAAGCGTGAGCAAGATTATCACTTATATGTAACAACTTAGTGACTTGTTGCATGAGGTGTCAGATTTGTTTGTACCGCTCTTCTCTTCACTACTGGCAACTAGCAGCGAACAGTATCTGCTGCTTGGAAGAGAGTTAGTGTTAACATTCTTTACTGACCTAATGGTCTGGCTGCTTGGGTGACCATTGGATCTGTACGTGGAATTTTATGAGTTTTAATAGACTTGTATACAGACTTGCATAACCACACTGGGGATTATGAATCTGAACTGTATCTGGACTTTTTAATGATCTTCTATTGACCCGATATAACCCCACTGGGAGACTATACCTGGACCTGGAATCTTTTGTGGACTCCTACTGGCCTGTATAACTAGTACAGGCACAAGCGTGAAGGGGGGGAGATGTTCATTGGCAGCCGCTCTAGTGGTTGAGCATGCCTCCTCCTGTGTTTTGATTTGCTAGGAGCCAGTTACATTCCAGTATTTAGCATTTTAGAATTTGGAGAAATGTATGTGGCCGAGAAGAACAATTTAGTTTTACTAGGATTGTCATTGTTATGTATGCGCGTGTGCATGTTTTTCCCAAGTGGCTCAAAATCTATAGGCCGCATGTGAGCTTTTATTGCTAGTTTCTAATTTTCAAGTACCTAAGTTTAAATGTACTATCCAACAAGCTTGTCTAAATGCAAAGTGACCAAATCCCCCGGCCCTCCAATGCCCAGCAGAGTAAAAGGGTTCTATATGATAATCTCGAATATTAAAGACCGCACAAAAAAGACTGATTTATTTTGCCCGATTTTGTGCTGCCCCTCTTAAACCTCTGCCCTGCTCCAACTCTGCCTAACATACAAATTCTCACACTAAGGCATACAACTTTTCCCCCGCCCCCACCTCACATACAAATGCACACAAACACACACACAAACACACACGCAGACATACTCCTTCTCCCCAGCCCACCCCCACAACAAACACTTAACTGAAACCCATCTTCCCCGGCCTGTCTCGGTCAGTCTGTCAGCCCCTGCGCGCAACTGGGTGCGGCAGGAGCATGACAGTTAAGATTTAGAAAGACTGCTCTGAGCATTCTCAGATTGGTCTTTCAAAATCGGCCTTTTTCATTTTCGTGAAAATGAAAAAGACATTTTCACTTAATACCGGGTAATAGGGCAGCAATTATTATGGATCCCATCAACCAAGCTAGCGCTAGGATAAATTAAATCGCATACCTACTCTGCGACATTGATCCCCCACACCAAGCAAAATGTTTTTGTCCAAACAAGGGCTCCAAACTAAAAGCCATTGACCATTCTGCAACAAACTGTTTGGCTGCAGCGAGCGCAGCCTTGGAAGAAATGTGTATTTCTCCTTTTAAGAGCAGGGCTATGGCCCCTATATGATCTAAAGAGCAGGTTACCCCCAAGGACATGTGCAAGAAAGCCAAGATAGCACTTACCGCCGATAAAGCGTGCTTACCAGTCCTGGTAGAGGTGGGCTCTATCCTCCCGGGTTATGAGATACCTAAACCCCCTGCACAAAGCGAAGGAAAACAATATATCATTCCAGTAGAACATAACAGCGCCCCAACACCAGGAGAGCTCACTGTTAAGGGAGGAAAATTGGGCCCACTAACTAGGAGGGAAGAGTGGATTCACAGGTTGAGTGCATTGATCAGGTGGTAGTAGATCTATTTAACTATGCACTTGAGCTAGACCCATGCACTATCAGCCTATTGATTAAAAGGGCAAAACCATCTGGGGCACCAGGCTCAAGCAGGATCATCAACAATGTCCTAGAGAGTGACCCGAACACCTGGTCGATTTTCCTCTTTTCTGTTCATATGTATAATGGACAGTGGGGTTTTCCCTGAGACATGGAATTCAGCCTACGTTGTCCCAATCAATAAGAAGGGGGAAAAATGGGACACAAAGAATTATAGGCCAATTTCCCTGCTGGATGTAGAAAGTAAAATTTTTGCGGGAGTGTTGTTAGGTCACCTTGAGGATTGGGCAGGTTCAACAGGGAGGTTGGACCGAATCCAAACGGGTTTTCATCAGGGACACTCAACCAACATTAGCGGTGCCATAGTTAGAGAGCTACAGGAGAGGTCAAGAGGGACACAAAATCTTACAGTTTATGTGGCTTCGATAGACCTATCTGCTGCGTTTTATCGGGGCGACCGCTGCAGATTATGGTCCAAATTGCAAAAATGAGGTGTGCCTCAAGGGCTTCTGAGGCTAATCATAGATCTGCACAAAAGGTTAGGTATATATGTTCGCTTGAACTAAGTGGGGGACCTCTCACGTAGAAGAAGCACTGACATAGGATTGAGGCAGGGATGCGCATTGGCTCCCTGCATCTTTAACCTATTGGTTTCAGATATAGGAGAAACCTTAAAGTTAGCAGCCTTGATAACACCTCTGTTGGGATCTGTAAAAACCACCTAAGTGTCATGCACAGAATATTTCCTGCTATTCGGGATGAGGAGGCTTCTGGGTGCTTTTTCAAAATATGCTAAAGAGAACGGCCTTATAATAAACACAGCTAAAACTAAAATCCAGAAGTTATTGAGAGACAGGAAACACGAACCAAGGCAGTGGAAGTGTGAGGAACAACAGGTGGGAGGCGTTGAGAGATTAACATTTTTGGGCTTTCACTTCTCTGCAAAAGCCTTTTTGAGGGACACACGGGTGCTACTCAACCTTAAAGCACAGCATTGAACTAACCAGCTGGTTCAAGTTAACAAGAGATAAGATTTTCAATAAGGACAGGTATCCAATTTTATGAAGGGAAGGTTGCACCCAAGGTGCTATGTGGTTTAGAACTTTGGACAGACAAGACTTATGCCTGGTTAGACGTAATATAGGGAAAGATGTGGCGGTGAATACTGAGGGTCCCCAATGGACGCCCGGTAGCAGCCATGAGACATGAGCTGGGTCTCCACTCTTTAAAGGTCCATGTTCAATGGCAGAGTCTGTCTTTAAACCAGAAAATACAATCATCTAACTCCGATGATGTGTATACGGTGGCGAGATTGGCTCTAAAAGGGAGAAGGAATCCATCTCTCAATTCTGAAAAATACTTGGGAAAGCTGAGAGCCAATTATGAATATCTGTTAAAAGAACTGGGAATGGATTCTGAAACTCTTGTAACAAATCCTGTTAATGTAAAGAAGGCTCTGTACAAGCAGGACTGGGTGAACACTTATTTCATGGTTATTCTTCCTTGAAATATCTTTTGCACGAGCTCAAACCGAGCGGCCTAATAGCACCATATCTACCACTCTTTCCGAACAAACACTATCGCAACTTTATAACGTGCCTTAGGTGCAATGTCCTTCCAACAAAAGAGGTACAGGGAAGGCGAGGTCTTATAGACTCATCAGATCCTACTTGTAGGCATTGCATGAGTAAAGAGTCCGTAGAGTCTTTTGTGGATTTGTTGCTGAAATGATCGGCTGTGTATTTGGAAAGAAAGACATATTTTAAAAATGAAAGTGGGAACAGCAGAACCCAAGACTTGAAAGAAGTCTGGAAGAGACTCCTGAATCCTCTGTCAATGTCGGAGAGCCTGGAGGTAGCAGCATTTATAAAATCTTGGCCATTTTTAAATACTGAAGTTGGGAATGTATAAGATTGAAATATGACTTATCGATATTATTTAACTTATTGTTTTTATTGGTATAGTTATGCAAAAAATATATATGTGTAAGATGTGTTTTATTTGGGTTCTCTTTTTTATACTGTGGTTTTATTGTGAATTGTAAAGGTTTGTGAAAAACCAAAAACAAATAAAATAAATACAAAAATACGTAATGGTGCCCACACATAACGGGTTTACCCCACTGGTGGCATTAGAGGTGGAGGAGAAGAGTGACTATCCTGGAGACTGTGGACCTAGAGAGGGAGGGCGTGACAACGTCATATCACGGCTCATGTGTCCAATGTGGGGGCTGTGTACGCATTCTAGCAGAGCTAGAGAAAGTGAAAGTGAACAACAGGTTAATATTGATATTGATATTTTATTTCTATCGCGCTTGTACACAAGTGTTTCATAGCGCTACAAGGCAAGGGAGGGGAACAGGGGAGAACAAAACAGTGATCTTACTAGGCCCCGTGACATTGAGAATGCGCAAGTGAATGGGAGAGGGGGAGGGGAAAAGTGCATGGAAGGGGGGAGAAGTGGAAAGTGCGAAGCAGAGGAGAAATAGATAAATAACAATAAATAAATAATAAAGGCATCAAACAGTTTTAGTGCAGCCAGCAATTTGCAAGTGCTAGGTTTAAGGCAGCAGACAAGGTAGGTCTGATAAGTGCAGGAAGAAAAAGGGGGGGCTGTATGGGTACAGATACAGACCCCAGTGCAAGAGGTGGCCCGGAAGCAGTGCTGGAGGGTGGCAGGGTGAGCAGGTACCTAGGCAGGAGGACAGAGGGTGGCCAGGTGCACAGTGCCAAGAGAGAACAGATCAGCAGGGGAGAGGGGGAGCGAAGGCAGAAGAAAAGTGGAAGGTCTTGAGGTGCTTCCGGAACCGAAGATGGTTCTCCTCAAGTTTTAGAGTGGCAATGAGGCTGTTCCAGAGGGAGGCCCCAGCCGAAGACAGAGATCTACCACCAGCTTGTTTCTTTGAAAAAAGACTGACCCTGAGGGAGTTGGAGGTAGAGGGGCGAAGAGCTCGAGAGGGGAGGTATTTGCGGAGGGATAGTTGAAGGTATTTTGGACCCAGGCCCCAGCAAGCCTTGTGGACAATGCAGAGGGTTTTGAATTTAATCCTTGCATCCACTGGGAGCCAATGGAGAGATTTCAGAGCTGGAGAGATACAATCCCAAGGCTTGAGGCCAAGGACAAGTCTCGCAGTCCTGTTCTGGATTAGTTGCAGAGGGCGGAGAGTAGAGGCAGGTAGATTTAGAAAGAGGCTATTATCATAGTCCAAGCTAGAGAGAACAAGAGCTTGGGATACCATGAGCTTCTGGGGGAAGGAGAGGCAAGGCAGAGTACCTCTGAGGAGGTGCAGTAGGAAATTTGACTTTTTAAAGATGTGGGTGGAGAAGGAAAGGGTGGAGTCAAAGATGACCCCGAGGTTCTTAGCCTCGCAGGTGGGGGTAGGAGGAGGGCCAAGGGAGGCCGGCCAGAGAGTGAGGGGAAAGGATGGTGAAGGTGTGCCGATGAGGAGGATCTCTGTCTTGCTGGCATTCCGACAAACAATCATTGGGGGCACACCAATCTTGAATGGCAGTTAGGCAATCAGAGATGACAGAGGGAGATGAGGTGGCAGAGGGCAGTCTGAAATGAGTTGAGTGTCGTTAGCGCAGCACTGGAAATTTGAGCAGAAAGTGGCAATGCAGTGGGCGAGAGTTGCCAGGTATTGGTTGAAAAGCCAGGGCGAGAGGTTACACCCCTAGGGAACACCACAGGTAGAGAGGGAGTTAGCTGAAAGGAAGGACCCAAGTTGGACCTGGGAGGGTTGATCTGAGAGGAAAGAGGTCAGCCAGGCCAAAGCATGATCAGTGATACCTAGGTTTTCACAGAGACGGTTGAGCAGAATGGTATGGTTGACCATGTCGAAGGCAGAAGAGAGATCGAGGACGATGAGGACAGAGGGAATGTTAGAGTCAGGGTTGGAGAGCAGATCTTCATGGATGTTCAGGAAAGCAGTTTCCGTGCTTCTGGCAGCTCTGAAGCCAGACTGGTGGTCATGGAGACAGCTAACAGAATTGGAATTAAGGTTAAGCTGAGAGATGCCCAACTTTTCCAGGAATTTGCCAAGAAAGGGAGTAATGGAAATTGGGCGATAGGTAGCTGGACAAGAAGGATCAGCTGTGGGTTTCTTGAGAAGAGGATGCACAAAGAAGTGCTTCAGAGGGGAGAGGAAGGATCCCGAGGCAATACAGTGGTTGCAAAAATCAGCAAGGGCCAGAGCGAGGGTGTCAATGTGGTCCTTGATGGTTTTAGAGGAACAGGGATGAACCTGTTTTGACTAGGCTTTCATAGATCAGACTTGTCTAATGACCTCTTCAGGGGAGAAAAGAGGAAAGGACGAGAAGGATGGTGGGGGGTGGCTAAAGGAGGCTCAGAAAGCACAGATGAGGAGGCTAGAGGAGGGGTGGTGGTGGAGAGGGTGGACAGGATGTCCTGGGTTTTTTAAATGAAGTGAGAGGCAAATGCATTGCAAAGAGCCTGGGAGTCAACAGGAGGGGTAGAGACTGCAGCAGGGTTGGCCAGCTCCTTTCAGATTTAAAAGAGTTCGGCCAAGTTGTTAGATGCCGCAGAGACATGAGCTTAAATGTGGACTCTCTTCTTGGTGAGGACAGAGAGTCTGTATTGCCTTTGTAGCAGGCGACAGGCCAGTTTGTCAGAGGATGAACAGGAAGTCCTCCATTTCCTCTCAGCCGCCCTGCATTTACATTTAAATGTAGCTAGGTCAGAGTCATACCAGGAATTGCACTTGGCTTTGGACTTCAAACGGATCCTCGTGACAGGAGCAAGAGCATCAAGCGTATCAGAAATTGAAGGGTAGAGCAGAGACAGGGCTGTGTCAGGATGTGAGACAGCCAAAGGTGGAGGGGGGAGAAAGTGCGGAAAAAGCCTCAACTGACACACGCTTCATGGGCCGGATGTCCGAGAAGGTAGGTGGCAGTGTTGGGGTAGGCTTGGCTTGGGGGGAAGAGAGGGAGAGATGAGAGGAGAGGAGGGAGTGATCGCTCCAGGAGAGAGGAGTGGTCAGAGGGATGGAGAGGGGGAGGTCAGAGGAGATCAAGACATCGAGTGTGTGCCCTGCAGAGTGAGTCGGGCCAGAGGGGAGGATGAACAGGGAGAGGGAGTCGCAGAGGTCACGGAAGATTACAGAGGAGGAGCAAGGAGAGTCTAAATCTATATTGAGGTCGCTGAGGCGGAGGAGTTGAGTGGTAGAGTCAAGGAGGGAGGAGGAAAGGTCTGCCCACTCAGAGAAATTAGGTGATTTGACCAGGAGGCCGGTAGATGGTGACCACAGTAAGAGAATGGGTAGGCGAGAGAGAAAGCCTACAGACAAGACATTCAAAAGAGGAGTAGGTCTGAGTGGGAGTGATAGAGGCAGGAATCCACTCAGGATAGATCAGCGCTACCCCCCGACCGGACCGGGAGGATCTGGGTGCTGAGAGGTTCTTGTAGCCGTCAGGGAGGAGAATGTCAAAGCTTGTGACAGAGCTGGCCGTGAACCATGTCTCAGTAAGACCAAGGACATCAAGGTCTAGTTCTTCAAGGAGGTGGCAGATATCAGAGGAGTGTTTGACAGCAGAGCGAGAGTTGAGAGTGGCAATATGAAGAAGGTTGCCAGCCTTAAAGACCTTCCGGGGAGGGGTACCAATCAGAGGTGCGCCTTAGGAGGGGCAGAGAAGGAGGAGGAGAGAGAGAGAGCAAGGTAACCAAGGGGGGAGAGGAGGGGACAGCAGGAGATGAGAGGAAATTGATGAGGTGAGGGAAGAGCCTATCAAAGAGGAGAAGATTGGCCTGAGGGCCTTGGACCATGACAGTGCCATTTAGGTAGACATTAATGAGGACTTTAGAGGAGTCGAAGGAAGCCATGAGAACTTCCCAGCGAGTGCCACCATTAATGGGAGAGGAGGAGATAGGGCAGAGCACAGAGACCATACGAGGAGTCCACAGAAGGAACGACAGAGAGGATGTCCGTGAGGGTCTGTCTGGCAGAAACATTGGAGTAGGTGTCGGCAATAGGAAGACCAGGGTTAGAGGCCAAGATATCCTTTTTGAACTTCTTCCTACCAGACTTAGTGAGAAAGGACGGATAGTCAATGGAGAAGCAGTTGAAAAAGATAGGAGAAACAGAAAGTGCCATTTGCGGTGGAAGCGAGGAGAGGATGGAGATACTGGGGGGGCAAAGGCAGGTAGGTGTGGGACAAAAGAGAGTGGTACGGTCACTGGGCTGGCAAGTTACAGAGAAGAAACAGTATACAAGCAAAATACAGAGAATTTTGCAATGGGCAGCACGATTTTGCTTTTTAGAACAAAGCAAAAACAGCAAGATTTGACTTTTCAATCTTGGAATCGGATGTTAGCAAAAGGTTTTAGGAAGCACTGTGCATCAGGATGACAACATGGGAGTAACAAGCAGAAAGAACAGTGGTAGTCAAAGGCGGTAGGAGTGAGTCCATAAGGAGGGAACTAACCCATAGTTCTGGAGGAGGCAAAGTCAAGGCAGTCCGGATTTCTTAGAGGAATGAGGTGGCAGCATCATTGTGGTTAAGGTGCAGGGAGGACCCCAATTAGCGTTCCGGAAGCGGACCGGGAGCAGACAGGGGCCTTAGAAGTGGGCCTTTGCTGAGAGGGCCGGTTGAAGCCTGCCGCTCCCTGATTGGCTGGAAGAAAACAGTCAGCAACCAATGGGAGTGCAGCACAGGGAGAAGTGGTTCAGCACAGCCTGCCTACACAACAAAGAAATCCACGGTGGCCATCTTGGAAGGTCCAAAAAACAGTCAAATAAGCAGGCAATAGTGGGAAAAAACTTGTGCTTTCAAAATAGAAAGGTAGCCCCAGGTATTAAAAAGCTCAAAAATGGCAGCACGGTGAAAATACCAAATAAAACAGTCCTTTCCAACAATTTAATGGACATTTTGGTTATTTTTTTCTTTTTCTTCTCTTTCTTTTCCAATTTCGATTTTTCAGGGTCAATAATTCCCCTGGAGGTGCAGTAATGCACAGAAAGTGCACCTACCTAATGGAATGGTCAGCAGCCAGGCACAAACTCCATATGTACAGGAGAACAACAGATGGCCAGGAGGGTGGAAAGAGGACCTCACTCTCAGTGTGAGGTCCTGTTTCCACCCTCCTGGCCATCTGTTGTTCTGCTTATTATTCAAGGAAGCCGATGCCTCAAGATAGCCTTAAAAGAACTATGGCCAGGCAGCCATCGCAAAAGTACTGAATCCAAGCCCATACATTTTGTCTCAGCAATTGAGAACCTAGTGGACCCAAACCCCAGAGCATGTCCAGCCTCACTAGTCGGGTTAATAATGCCATCAATGCCTTTGATTTCAAATCCCGAACACCCCAGGTTAATACGCCCATCAAAGGTGTAGTCAGTCCACCCAACCAGGTGCATCCCCAACGCCAGCCCTAGCCCAAGAATTGTAACTCCCATTTGTATCTAATAAATGTCCCGACATTATCAAGTTACTCTAAAGAATCAAATGAGAGTTTGTAAAATAAGGTCTGTCACTGGCTGAGAACTAAGACGGGTTGTTTGTCAATAATTAGAAGTGACATTACTAGCGGTTGACACATATCGACTACCATGTTCATATCAAAGTCAAACTAAAATCTCACTTCCTAGAAGTAGGACTTGTGTCCATGAAGCAGATAACTCTACCCCCAAGCCTCTTTTAGCTGTCGATAAGTATGAGCGCCACCATTATCCATCTGTGGCAGCCCAGGCAATTGACCTTGGGGCATTCAACCCCACTGGGGAGAGGATGAGTTGCATGATGCACATCAATAATCCTGTCAATAGGCGTGCGTCTGATCAAATTGGAAGGGGACCAGGAACAGACAGCAGCTTGATTAAAGCCTCTTGTATTAGAAAGCCAATAGGTACTGTAGCAGGGCGGTGGTTGCAGGGGTACCAGTGATTGGGACCAGTGGCCATATAACTCCATTGCAGGAAGAGTGTACCAAGGCTGGGGAGGAGATGGATAAATCAGTTCTGTGAGGTGTAGACTGACAGGAGGCGCTAGTACCCACCCTTATAAAGGATGGGGCAACTGCATAGGTGTTCCCTGAAGTCTTGGCCTGCAGGAGGCAGGAAGCAGGGCTACTCCCGGGGCAGAGATGTAATAGATATCGTGGAATATAGCCGGGGTCTGGAAGCATATGGAAGATGAGGGCTGGACCCAATTCATGCAGACTCATACCATTATTTGCCTCGAGGAGACATGGGTATTGACTGCCCCCAAACTTCAGGCTTATGTCACATTTCAATACCAGCTGTTCAAGGGAAGGGGGTCAGTGAAGTGGGGGATTACTTGCATGGCCCAGTACTGAAGCCTTCTCCTTAATTCATATGCAAGATTTTGATTCCAAAGACTTATTAGAACTCTATTTAAACTGTCTGGATGGCTCCAGTGTATTGTTAATAAACATGTATAATCGACAAACGTATCATGGTGGATTTACATTGTGGAGGAAAGAGTTAGGGTCTGGAGGGAGGAACAAAAAAAGATGGTCACAATAATAATTATGGGAGACTTTAATTTGCAATTTGAACCCCTAGAGATTATGACTAGATTGGTAGAGAAGGAAGACATGATTTGGGGCATAGAGGATTTGGCTGCAGAGCGCCGCAAACGGAAATACAAAAATGGAGGAATATCAGCAAGTATGATCATGTCCTCGGGCATAAGAGCAGGTAATGGCAGGTTCATTAGTGTAAACCCTGAAAGGAAAACCTTTAGCTCACATAATAAATCTAGTCTGATTGATTATGTTTTAGTGAACGTAGAAGTACGGAGGAAGATGTGCGATTTTGCAGTAATTGAGTGACCGGAAAGCTGCGACCACCTGATTGTGGTTACTTGTAATGGGAACCCTATTGGGATTGAGCACTGAGACCAATGCTACTGACATGGTTCCACTTACTATTGGGGGAGGAGCCAGGTGCACAATACAATGGAAAGCACTACACCTGGGAGTGAGGTTACCTGAAATCTATGCTAACATTTTACCAAACTTAGAGCCATCTTTTTCGGTTAAGCAAGAAAATGGGAAAGAGATAGAGGGGCTCATCAGGAGTTGGGTGATGCGGTAAAAATGTGGTGGTAATGCTATTACCGCTCCACCAAAAACCAATGCCCAATTGATTCCTATGGACTAAAATAAATGGGGACTTTCCCCGCCACCGCAAATTGTGATCCAGCACTAATAGCGCTGGACCAAGTTGCCGTAACGCTAATTGTGTGGGTGTTATCCTGGCATATTTACCGCTGGGATACTCCCAAACTCATGATGAGGCCCAGTGTCTTTTCATAAGCAGCTTATTGGAGACTTTTCCAGCAAAACTCAGTCCCTGGTTAAAGCGCAGGCGATTTGCAAAACCCTCTGGTATGACAGTGAATATCTCCAGACCAAAAGTGCATTACTCATTAGCCAAGGCAATATGGGTAGAGGATTCTGTCGCTCTGTCAGATGTTAAAAAAATGTATTGAGCCCTAATAAAGCTTAAGAAATCTGAACATTCAGAGAGCCTTTGGGGAGCCTTTTTACAGCGTCTAAAATGCATGACTCCAAACACTTCTGGGAAACCTTGGGAGCAGGGACCCATCAAGAGAAAAAATATGTTGAAGATGGCATCTCTTAAGAGATGTGGATTTCCCATTTTTAGAATCTGTCTAGGGAAACAAGATCACCCTTCTTAAGGAAGTGGAACACACTGCAGAGGAAAAAATCCCTAAGGGAAGATGATCACCTGATCTTCACCCAGGAAGATGTCAAGGGAGCAATCCACTCTCAAAGATCCGGCAAGGCACCAGGGCCTGACATGGTTTGTGTAGATTTTTATCACAATGAGGTGGAGATATGGGCGCCATATTTTGTGAAATTATTTAATGGGTTCTGGTGGAAAATAAATAACGTGCCAGCCTCTTGGACCCGGGCCATGCTGATCCTGATGTTCAAGAAGGGAGCTAGAGCATCACCTGCCAACTATAGACCCATCTCTTTTCTAAATGTGGGGGGTAAAACATTTTCAAGGGCGGTCTTGGTCCATTTAGAGGCATGGATGAGAGAGGTGGGGGCAATTAATTACATGCATGCTGGGATTCAGCAAAACACCACTACAATAGATCAATGTTTAAGAATACGTCTGATAACAGAGAAATATGAGACACGGCAGAGCAACAGCAGGCCGATCGTGTCCCAGACGATATGAGCTGATATACACCATTTGAATTCTTGAATAGGCTCTTAGACACTAATGCGAGTCATTGCATTACAAGTGATGTCTTTTTGAGAAACGGAAAACACACATGTACTAAAATATTACCTCGCCACTCTCACCACGAACCAGGAGTTCCTCCATGGGTTTCTAGAGAATAGGAATAATAGGGTCTCATTAAGTAAGTAACTGAATAGCTATGTGCAAAACAAATGGGTGATTATGTATTATTCCTCCATGAAATGTAGGAATGATGAATACACTGCAAAAATGAATACATGCAGTGAATATCTTACCACTAATATTCTAAGCTAAGAAAAAAAATTCTTTTTATCAGACAATTTTGTTAACTCTGATTAGACAAACTTTGTTAAATACAATAACAATTGTGAGAAGTAGTGACTCTGTGTAATCTTCATTATAGTGGTACAGCGCTCCCTCCTCACACAGCACACACTTTATGGCGTATAGCCTGGCGACATTTTGAGACTCTCTGTGCACAATTGTTGCAGCACAGTAAGTCCTTTCTTTCTCTAGCTACATACTGAGCTACTTTAGAAGAAATACTCTGGACATGGAGCACTTACACAAGTTTTTAATTATTTTAGATACATACTGCAGGAAGTGAGGAATCACTCTCACCACTCCCCTCCTGATGTAGGCCATTGTAATTGAAGCAGATGAAATCGAAGAGGCCAAAAGACTTGCGTGTCAGATATATGTTTGTTTTGTTATATGTCTAAAATGACAACAAGAAACTGTTGGTTCTTTGTATGTTGTGTCACTGTGAACCCTTGACAACACAAGGTAGATCTGCTATTAATCACCAGATGTTTTTTTTTCAAAATCTGAATTGTTGAAATGGTAAACTGTATTGTGATGGTGGTAGGCTCATTTTTCACCTGACAGTATGTTATGTTAGATATGTGTGAACCATACACAATAACTATGTGCAGAAATAGCTTGTAGTGGTTTCTTTCTCCTCTACACAATTGTGTTGCGTCCAGAATCGCCCTAACCGAGTTTCTTTCATGATTCATGATTCACTGAACTTTGAAGTATCCCCCTCTCGACAACTGTACGCCCAGCTCCACAACCCCACCGGACAGCACTCTGAGGATACACAAACCAACCCACCTGAAGAACAGACAGCACAAAAAAAGCACCCTAGCCTACCAACACAAGAAGAAACTCCAGTACCACCATCACAAGACACCGCAGCCAACCACTAAACCGGCACCTCTGCACAGAGCACCAAAATGCCCAGACCAGGAATGGCGCCGAGAAAGAGCACAAGACAAGGCCACACAGAACACAGATGCACAAATCCAACCTACCACCAAAGCAACAACCGAAAATAGAAGAAATACAACACTGAAAGCCGAAACGACCAGAACAACCTTCCAAAGGGAAACATCCTTATACCTCACACCTTACCTCGCAACAACCCCCGAACCAGATCGCCACAACAAAACAGAGACATCAAGACACACAAAGAACAACCAGAGACAATCAGGAAAAAGATGAGAGCACCCAAGAAGAGTGTGGTTAAACACCGACCCCATCACCCCATACATCACAAGAACAGAAGGACACCCTCAACACCCATGCCACACCGGTCAAAACAATGACGAAGATCTAACATCTAAAAACCCAAACATCAACCTAAATGACCAATTCAAAGAAGAAGAAGCCTTCACAGACCTTCACCTAACTGGCAGAAATAGAGAAGCACCGTCACTGAACAGCCAAGCTTTCAATCCAGTAGACCGCATCAATGAAGATGCAGCCTTTGCTGATCCTCATCCACCCCCAATCAAAGCCAATAACGATGCACCGCAACCAAACAACCACAAACCAAAACAAAGAGCAACTAAGAAGCAAAACCACACCAAAAAGATCCACTGCAACCTCATCATTGCAAGATCAATGTCCAAACATGCCACCAAAATATACGATCTGCTCTGCGACGGAGGGATCGCCATACTGTTTGTAACAGAAACATGGCTAGACGACAACTACAAGATCACCCTCAACAACTGCCTGCCTGATCACTTCAAATGCGTCCAAGCAAATAGAAAAGCCAAAAGAGGAGGGGGCTGGCAATCATTCACAAGGAATACCTGGATATCAAATTGGAAGAACCACTAAACATCGATAAATGGGAATCCCTAATAATACGCCTAGCAGTAAGCCCCAAAACAAACCTGAAATTCATACTAATATATAGACCACCAACCTACGATGCAACCTTCATAGATACCTTCCCAGAAGCAATCACCGTCCTAGCCATCAAACACAATCACCTGATAGTCCTCGGAGATTTCAACATCTGGTTTGAAGAAGAAACCAAGACTGTACAAAAATCGCTAACCAGCCAAATTGAAGCAATAAATCTGCAACAACTAGTCAAAGGAGCAACCCACTTGGGCAGGGCACACACTTGACGCAATCTTCGCGAACAAACTACTCTTCACCAAGGCACCCACAATTCAAATACCCTGGAGCGACCATCTCATCATCCCCTTCGTAATCAAAATGACCACCCCAACAGTCAACCAGACAAAACACAGAACACTATGAAAAGAAATTGGAGAACCATCAAAAACTCCAATTTAATTGAACTGGAGCTTAGCAAACCACACCAAACATTTATGGAAGAAGATGACCTGGACAAAAAGGTTGCCCTGCTGCACTCCTGGATTACAGCTACTATAGACAACATCGCCAAAGAAAAACCCTTCACTCCTTCTCATAAAAGGTCAATGGCAAAATGGTTCACCCCACTACTTAGTGACATGAAAAGGAAAAACCGAAGACTAGAACTTGATTGGAGAAGACAAAACGACGATGCAAAAAAACTGAAATTCCTCCGTCACAACCGGGCATACAAAAAGGAAATACAAAAAGCAAAGAAGAAACACTACGAAAACCGAATCTTCGAAGCACCAAACACCAAAAAAGTACTCTTCAAAATAATAGATGAAATCAAAAACCCTCCGAGATGGAACAACACACCAACTCCATCCACGAAACTATGCAATGACCTTGCTGACCACTCCAAAAACAAAATCATCAGCATACAACAAACATACAAAGCAGACTGCCTGATCTGACCACAATCCCCACCTACACCCAAGAGGAACACCCAAACAAACTACGGGGCTTTCCAGAAATATCAGTTGAGACATTCGTCAAACTGGTGAATGAAAGCAATAACTCAGGGTCTCCCGAAGACCTCTGCCCACCAGATATGTACAAATCAATTCTTAAACAAGGAATGCCCCTGGAATATCACAGGAACATCCTCAAGCATTCCATCGCAACTTGGAAAGTGCCACAAGCCTTCAAAAATGCACACATCAGGCCACTACTTAAAGACACAGCAGGCAATGTAGAGGACCTCGCCAACTATAGACCCATCTCCAACAGCGGAACTGCTCGAAACATATATATACAAAACGACCCAAGACTTCATAGAAGAGCACGGCCTACTAGACCAAGCACAAGTTGGCTTCAGACCAATGAGAGGAACGGATTCAGCTCTACTCTCAATATGGGACGATCTAAAAACAAAAGCAGACTCGGACAACAGCACTGCCTTGATACTACTAGACCTATCAGCAGCATTCGACACAGTTAACCAGGACATCGTCATAACAATACTAGATGGACTGGGAATAACAGACGCCGCATTACTATGGATCAAATCCTTCCTAACAAGCAGAACGGAAACCGTATGGATGAAACCCTTCAAATCTAGCCCGAGAAATCCGACCTGTGGAGTACCACAAGGATTCTCCTTCTCCCCACTACTATTCAACATCTACCTGTATCTACTTATCAGAATCATCATGAGCCACAGCCTCACCTGCTACAACTACGCCAATGATACACAAATAATCTTCAAAATACAAGACAACCTGGAAATAAACTCAACGTTAGAAAACTGCCTCCGCGATATATACCACTGGATGAACTCTAACTGTCTCAAAATCAACCCAGACAAAACAGAAATAATGATCGTCACAAAAAATGGAGGAGAAAACCACTTCATCCCTTGGCCAAGGGAACTCGGGACAACCCCAACACCCTCGCCAATTGTAAAAAACCTAGGGGTCCTGATGGACAATAATCTCACATTAGAGCCACAAGTAAACGCCCTTCTCAAGAAAAGCTTCTTCCTCCTGCGAGCGGCAAAGAGGATACTACCATTCCTATCGTTCGCCAACAAAACAACCACCATCATCACCCTAGTCATGTCCCGAGTAGACTACGCCTACAGCCTCTACTTAGGCTGCCAGACTGCTTCTGAAACTACCCCGGAGAGAACACACCACACCAGCACTGAAAACTCTACATTGGCTACCAATAAAACAACGGATAAAATTCAAAACAATGTGCATCACGCACAGAGTGGTACACAACAAAGGCGCCCAGTTCCTGAGAGACAAACTGCGTCTTTATAAACCAACAAGAACGCTCAGATCAAGCATTGACATCCGCCTGGAACCGAAACCCTACAACAAAAGAAAACTTGGAGGATCTTCCTTCTCTCACCAAGCCCCGAAAACCTGGAACAACTTTCCAAAGTAACACAAAAAACCACCTACTATTCAAGAAACTACTCAAAACCTGGTTCTTCACGTCATAACTAGAAAGACCAGCCACAGGGGCATGCACACATCTATAACATCTATGAACGTAGAGAGAGACCCGGATCCTCACTAAGCCATCAATGGGGAAAACCCCACTGAAGAATATTCCACAACATACTAAACGGCTAACCAGGCAGCTGCCATACGACCAAAGACCGTATACAGAGCAAGACAAAGACAGAAACACTATGACGGATCATCAAGAGGACCATGACGTTAGACCATAGCCACTCACAACAGACCTAAGGACAATAGACGGAGGGAAAGGAAGCACTACACCACGAGCCCCAACCAGGTGGGTGAGAAACCAAAAGGTTTATCATCACTCACCGTCCAAGCGCAATGCCCCATCACACAAAGACTACAACTAACAACATCCCCAAGGATGCTCACCCCATAGAAACCAATGAATCAACGGAAAGACAGTCATGACAAGAGGAAACGTACGACTGAATACACAGGCTCACCAAGACAGAACCAACAGAACACCACATCTACCCCACTCCGACCCTGAACCATTCAAACTTCATCTGACCATTGTCACATCAGATAATTAGAGAATATAGATACTACCAAACCAAGCCCCACACCAGCAGAAAGGTTCAGACGCACCTATCAACCCAAACAATACTCACTATGATACACAGGGGTCAGCGCAGCACCAACAAAGTGAGTCGGCCTATGCGGAACCAGCATCAACCCAACACACAGGGATACAACTATAACGGAATCAGAAAGTACCTGAATCAGGACACAAACCCCACTAACTTAACCCCCAATCTTCTGCATACTTAAACCACACAAAGCCACACAACCATCTCTCTCCCAGCAATCCACACACACTTTAACACACTGCATCAACAACAAATAAACATCACCTACAGCACTCGAGTTCTTGCCCGATCCGACACTAGCACCAAAGCCCAGCACTCGGTGTTTACCGAGCTGAAGCTGCCAACAGTACATCATCTCTACCACTCTCCTACTCCCCTCCTCCAAACTAACCATACCCACCCTTCCTGTTTACAGATCTGCCAGAGTGCCTGGGGACCAATTCCGTTGGTGATGGTGTGCTATATAAGTACCTTTAACATAACATAACATATTGTGAATACCTGGAATGGTCAGGGATTAGCCAGGTGCCCCTCTGTTTATTACATATTGTGCACAGCCCGTGGCTGTGGGGCTATGAGATTGTGTTTCAAAATATATTATTAACAATGGAAAATGTGAACATAGTATCCTTCTCTGAAGAAGACAATCAAAGGTTGTTGGGGGCTCCATCAACCCTTGATGGGGATCAAAGAATAATAAACACAGCCCTTTCCTAGAATGAACTGGACTGAGTAATCAGAAAAAGAAGAAGCCTATAAGAACCGAGCTACATGGAAAATGTATGCTAGAATATTTAAAGTCATGCATTATTCCGGATTGACTACAAGTGAAAAACATCCATCAGGTTTTCATCGTTAATCCGAAATTCAAATTGAATTTCAGTGGTGTCAGGAACAAATGCAATAGAGACTGGTTGATATTGGTAATCGACACCGCTGAGGAAGAGTGTAAGAATCAGGGACAGGAACCAGCGGATTTGGAAAAACAATTCCTAGAGAATCATACGATAAAGGACGCAAAAAAAAGTTGGAACAACTGGCAGAAAAGATCATCAAATTAAGACAAATCACTATAGACAGGAAGGTCTCCAAGCTAAAAAAAAGACTTGCAAAACTATAACGAGGAAAAAACATACCCCTATTTACGGGAAGATTATTATACAGAACAACAACAAGGTAACTACAACAGACGGAACAGAGTTGTGACTTTTTCAGTGACATCAGGATCATACAGTGATAGCGATCAAGGAATACAACCAGGAAGAGGAACACCAGTGGGACCCTCAACACAAAACAAATTTCAAAGAGGGGGCCAAAGAGGACGAAACAGAGGACCCAGACACCCACAAGGACAGAGGACAGAGGATGAAAACGCGGCAATGGTACTCCAACCAAAACCTACAGAGTCCATCCCGATCTTCAACCTCTCATCACAAAACATTGCTGATATAGAGGGAAGACTACTAAGCAAAGGCCTATGCTTCGTACTGGCAACTAAAGCAGCACCGTTTGAGACAGAACTGGAGCTAACACGTTTTTTCATAAACATCAGCTTAAAATATTTTTTTTAAATCTACAGTCCAGAACATAGGATTGAAAGATAAACCATTGCAACATCAGACATGGAAAGAAACATTACCGGTTTCAAAATCAAATCCAATTTCGAAGCACCAGCACATGCCATCCCCTCTGAATTCACGACATTCGAGAATATAGTGACAAGAGAAGTACTTACGGCAATTGTCTGTAATAACCACTACCGTGACAAGATCACTAATGAAGAAAGGACAGCGCTAAAAGAACTTAGTATGGACAAAAACATAACAATCAAACTGGCAGACAAAGGTGGTGGGATTGTTATTATGGATACAATAAATTATGAGGCAGAGTGCACACACCTCTTGGACGATGCACCAGCATACACAGAATTGGAAATTAACCCTACATAAAGATTAGAAGAGGAAATCAGGGACCTTAACAACCATGCATTAACAGAGGGATGGATTAGTAATGAAGAAAAGATTTTTCTGAACAAAAAGAATCCAACAACACCAGCACTGTATATCCTTCCCAAAATCCACAAGAATCCCACAAGACCACCCGGTTGCTCAGTAATATCAGCTTGTGACTCTCTGCTGGAGCCTCTATCATTATTTACTGATTTCCTTTTGAAACCCTTTGTCAATCAGATGTCATCATTCCTCAAAGATATGACACAATCATTCAATATTGTTGAGCGAATATGTATTAGGCAGCCCTGCATTCTAGTAACTATGAGCGTAGAAGCTCTATACACTTCGATTCCACAAATGGAATGTTTAGAAGTATTACGCCAAGTCCTGGACACAAGATCTGACATTGATACAACACCAACATCATTCATGCTAGAATGCAGTCATTTGGTATGGTATGATATGATATGGCATTTATAACGCGCCTATACACAAGTGTTTCAAGGCATGATGAGGCAAGGGAGGGGGAATAGAGGGAGGACAGACAACGATCCGACTAGGCCAGGTGTCATTCAGATCATGCAAGTGCATGGGAAGGGGGAAAGGGAAAAGTGCATTAGGGAAGGGAGAGGGGAAAGTGTAGTACATGGGATATAGAATAAATAAGATAATAAAACGGCCAGATGGTGGCAAGTGCAAGGTAAGAGCAGACATAAGTGCTGGTAGGGGGACTGTACAGAAAACAGTCCCCAGGTGCGGGGGTTGCCAGGGAGGCAGCGCAGGTATGCAATTGGCAGGGCCTGGGCCTGAGATCAGAAAGGGTGGCCAGGTAACCAGTGCAGTTTCAGCCAGGAATTCAGCAAGGGAGAGGGGGAGAAAAAGCAGAAGCAATGAGGAAGGTTTAGAGGTGCTTCCGGAACCGGAGATTGTTCTCCTCAAGTTTCAGGGAGGCAGGAAGGCTGTTCCAGAGGGAGGCCCCTACAGAAGAGAAAGATCTTCCACCAACTCATTGCTTGGAGAAGCGACTGACCTTGAGGGAGTTGGAGGCGGATGAGTGAAGAGCTCGAGAAGGGAGATATTTGGGAAGAGAGAGTTGAAGGTATTGCGGCCCCAGAAGACCTTGTGGGCAATGCAGAGGATTTTGAACTTAATCCTCGCAGCCACTGGGAGCCAGTGCAGAGATTTCAGTCCTGGAGAGCCACTGGGCTTGAGGCCAAGGACAAGTCTTGCAGTCCTGTTCTGGATGAGTTGCAGAGGGCGGAGAGTAGAAGCAGGCAGATTTAGAAAGAGGCTGTTGCAGTAGTCCAGCCTAGAGCGAACCAGAGCTCTGGAGACCGTGAGCTTCTGGGGGAAGGAGAGGAAAGGAAGAATACCCCTGAGAGGTGCATCTGGTAGTGTGACTTCTTAGATACTTCAGAGATGTGAGGAGAGAAGGAGAGTGTGGAGTTGAAGATGACCCCAAGGTTTTTAGCCTCACAGGTGGGAGAAGGAAGAGGCCAAAGTGAGGCTGGCCAGAGAGCGATGGGAAAGGAGCAAGCAGGTGTGCCAATGAGGAGAATCTCAGTCATACTGGCATTAAGGCAGAGATCATTGGCGGCACACCACTCCTGGATAGTGGACAAACAATCAGAGATGAGAGAAGGAGAAGAGGTGGCAGAAGGGAGGCTGAAAATGAGCTGAGTATCATCTACATAGCACTGAAATTTGGGGCAGAGAGCAGAAATGCGGTGGGAAAGTAGGGCCAGGTATTGGTTGAACAGCCAGGGAGAGAGGTTAGACCCCTGGAGAACACCACAAGTGGATATAGAGATAGAGGAGAGGAAGAACCAAAGTTGGACCTGGGAGGATCGATCGGAGAGGAAAGAGGTCAGCCAAGCCAGGGCCTGATCGCTGAAACCCAGGTTATCACGGAGACAGTTGAGGAGGATGGCATGGTTGACTGTGTCAAAGGCAGAAGAGAGATCAAGTAAGATGAGAACACAGGGGGTTTTGGAGTCAAGGTTTGAGTGCAGGTCTTCATAGATGTTCAAGAGACCAGTTTCCGTGTTTCTGGTAGCTCTGAAGCCAAACTGATGGTCATGGAGACAACCCACCAATTCAGGTTGATCATTACAAATGACTCAAACATACAAACAAGGATCTATTCTGGTTTGTACTACAGGGAATTAGCCCCAACCAACAAGGTGGTGACCCGGACAAAAAACGGTGACGACTGGAACAAAAATGGATCTATAAACTGAATAGTGTCTGGCGTAGTCTGAATGTGGCCATCAAATGGAATGGCATTTTGTATAAATAGACATGGATCATAAATTAGCAGAACACAGATGCCCCAAACTATTGTGGTACATTTTAGTGAGAACCAATCAAAGATAAATCACTAACATGAATAAGAATGTTTAGAGTAAATGATATGTCACTGTATAATGCATCTAGTTAACTCTTGCCTTTAATTGAGTATTTCCTATGATTGCTGGTTCAGGTTTATCCAAGATATATTTGTTGTTTAATCTGTTTTTGACATATCTTTTAAAATCCATGCATACCAACGTGTAACACAAATATGCCCTAAAGTTGTGCTAGTAAGCCATTTTCGCAGGAATGGTAGTATATAGGCAAAATGAAATGAGTATAAAGCTGTGTTTAATTGGTATCTAAGTGACACATGTCAGCCTTAATGTACCATAAAATCGCCAGATTGTATAATCATACACGAAGAGTGCAAGGTACACCAGCAGGAATGCAATTTCACGCCATATACACAGATGTAAAAACAGATCTGGTATGAATCATAATTACGGACAATATGATTGCACAGAGAAGTGTCTCTGTATAAGCCATATGCACAGAGAGACTAGGCAAACATGGCCGACCTTTTTTGAAAGAAGACGCGTCCAGACCTGGCGGGGTTACAGTGGCAACACCAGGCAAATACAATATGCAACTTGCAGCCCGGCCTAGAAAGCAACGCGTGGTTGCAGAGACACGGCAGAGCAAAGGCAGGCCGATCGTATACCAGATGGTATGATCTGATATCCAACATTTGATTTCTTGAATAGGCTCTTTCAATAAGTTTAGAAACTGATGCGAGTCATTCCATTACAGGCCATGTCTTTTTGAGAAACGGAAAACACGCCTGTACTAAATATCACCTTGCCACTCTCACCACAAACCCAGGCTGTCTGTCTTCTTCTTGCTGATAGATTTTATCCATCAGCAGTGAATTTTGCATACCGAGGCAGGAGCCTCATTACTACATCTTCTCGGGTTGAATGTATAGTTGTGGGTTAGGATTCTTCTTGGTCTATGTGGACTTGTCACAGTAGGGCTGGTTTCACAGGGTCTTCGCCGTGATGGGCCGCAGGAGTTCCTATTTGGATTTATATAGGTAAGGAAGAAGAGGTTCTCATTAAATAAGTCACTGAATAGCTATGTGCAGGTTCTTCTAATAAGTTTAAAAATGGATATGAGTAATTACAATGTCTTTTTGAGAAATGGAAAACACGCCCATATTAAATATTACCTCGCCACTCTCACCACAAACCTAGGAGTTCCTCTATGGGTTTCTAGAGGTAAGGAACAATAGGTTCTCATTAAATAAGTCACTGAATAATAGCTACGTGCAAAACAAATTAGTAATTACATATTATTCCTCCATGAAATGTAGGAATGATGAACAGACCACAAAAATAAATACATGTGGCGGATATCTTACCACTAATATTCTAAGGTAAAAAAAATAACTTTTTATCAGACAGTTTTTTTAACTTCGATTAGACAAACTTTGTTAAATACAATAACAATTGTGAGAAGTAGTGACTCGGTGTAATCTTCTTTACAGTGGCACAACGCTCCCTCCTCACACCAGAACACACTTTATGGCGTATATCCTGGTGACATTTTGAGACTCTCTGTGCACAATCGTTGCAGCGCGGTAAGTCCTTACTTTCACCAGCTACATACTGAGCTACTTTCCAAGAAATACTCTGGACATGGAACACTTACACCATGTTATTTTAGATGCATACTGCAGGAAGTGAGAAATCACTCTCACCACTCACGTCCTGATGAAGGCCATCATAATTGAAGCAGACGAAATCAAATTGGCCGAAAGACTTGTGTGTCGACTATATGTTTGTTTTGTAATATGTCTAAAATGACAAGAAACTGTTGGTTCTTTGTATGTTGTGTCACTGTGAACCCTTGACCACACAAAGTAGATCTGCTATAAATCATCAGATTTTTTTTTTTTCAAAGTCTGAATTGTTGAAATGGTAAACTGTATTGTGATGGTGTTAGGCTCATTTTTCACCTGACAGTATGTTAGGTTAGATATGTGTGAACAATACACAATAACAATGTGCAGAAATTGCTTGGAGTAGTTTCTTTCTCCTCTACACATTTGTGTTGTGTCCAGAATCGCCCTGACCAACTTTCTTTCATGATAATTAGCAGACAAAGTTTGACTGACAGAGAGAGGGAAGATGTTACAAGAAGGAACAGTGACAGCCAAAATATGAATAGAAGAGATAGCATGAGTAGAAGAGAGAATTGGAGGAAGTCTCCGCAAAGAGTGGGTAGGAATGTATTGGAGGAAACAAATGTGAGAGAGCCCCTTAGAAGACTAGAGTATGAGGAAGAATGTGAGGAAGTAGAGGAAAGACAGTCAGAATGGGAAGGTGACGATGACAGTGGGAAGGAGGAAGCTGCAAAAGCACCTCTTACAGGTGCACTTATGGGAAGAAAGATTTGATAGATTTGGTCGGAAGAGCGATAGAGCCTATCAGGTATCCATAGCTCCCAGAGACATGTCCAATGAGTCCATAAAGAAGCACATCATATGTTAAGAGATAAAGAGATCTGCTAGGCCGTACAGAGGTTGTGTGAGAACCTGGGCATCACAGATCAAGCCCTGTAGTGGCTGACCTCCTTCCTCTTGTACCGCCCCTCCCAGATCCAAATTGGTCCCTTTCTCTCCACTGCTTATCCCTCTACCTGTGGTGTTCCCCAGGACTCTATCCTCTCACCCTGAGTTTTGCACCTCTACTTGCCCCCTGATATCTACCTTCTCCTATAACCTTTAAATGACACCCAGCTTTCTTTCAGGCTCCCTTCAGCCTCCTCTCTCAGGATTATTGTGCCTTCAATGATCTCCGCCATAATGCCAGTAAAATGGAGATCCTTCTCATTGGGACCCCTGTCCCTGCTTTCCCTCTCTCACTCTGGCCGCCCGCCTTGGGTCCTCTTCCTTGGGCTTACTGCGGGGCAAAATACCTTGGTGTCATCTTTCACTCCACTCTCTCTTTATCTCCTCACATCTCGGCCGTCGCCAAGAAGTCCCACTACCAGATGCACCTGCTCAAAGGGTCTCTTTCCTTTCTCACTTTCCCCCAGAAGATCACTGTCTCCAGAGCCCTGGTTCTTTACAGGCTGAACTACAGCCTCTTTCTGAATCTGCCTTCCTCTACTGTCCACTCTCTGCAACTAAACCAGAACAGGACTATGAGATTTATCATTGGCCTCAAGCCAAGGGACCATATCTCTGCAGCCCTGAAATCTCTCAACTGGCTCCCAGTGTCTGCAAGGATCAAGTTCAAGACCTTTTGCATTGTCCACAAGGCTTTCTGGGGCCGGGGCCTGCACTACATCCAGCACTCTCTTCCAAAATACCATCCTTCTCGAGCCTTTTGGTCAGCTACCTCCAACTCTCTAAGGGTTAGATGCTTCTCCAGGGAGATAGTGGGGGGTAGATCTCTCTCCTCTGCAGGTGCCTCCCTCTGGAATGGCCTCCCTGCCCCTCTCAAACTTGAGCGGGACCACCTGCAGTTCTGGAAGCAGCTCAAACATTCCTCTTCTCCTCTGCTTTCTCTCTATCCCTCCCCTACTGACCTACCTGTCTGTCGTATGGAATGGTTGCACGGCTACCTTCAGAGTCTCTTTGGGTACCCGGCTCTCTCTTGATCAGTCACCCATGCACTGCGTCTGGACCCGCCACACACTTAGGAGCTATAAATGTAACTGTTGTGAAGTGCTTGCAATGTATGCATGTGTATGATGAGCTGAGAGAATGTTGGTGTGCTTTGGCGGAATGTTTGGGTGTGAATGCTATGTAAAGGTTTTAGGACTAGTCAGTTGGTACAAGCTAGCCTCGGTGATGGGACCCAGTGATTTGCTATGACATCTTATAATGTAACTGATAACAAAGCTTACCTGAAGAACCTTGCTAGAGTGTCCAAGGAAGCTGCTTTGCAACAATGGTGATGAAGATTTCTTCCAAGCACTGTAAAGGAACCCATGTGCAAAATAAAATGAAATGTTGTACCAGTCTGCTGAGGGGGGAGCAGAAAAGAAGGAGAGGAACCACTGCCCTCCATGAGAAGTAAGTCCCATCACCGAGGGAAAGAAAGAAAAAGAAGGGAAGGAAAAGCACCAGTGCAGAGCCCAAGGGAAAAGGAAGGGAAGCTGAACCCTGTACAGAGGAAGTAGAGTGGGGGCAAACTGCAACAAAGGGGTGATTAAAGGGAGAAGCAGCAGTGCAGAGCAGAAGATAACTCCAATAAAGAGCCCATGACTCCTGGGTAAATTGAGAGAGGATGCGTTGTGTGAAAATGTACGTATGAGAGGTGTATGCCCAGCACCAGAGGAAAGGGTGTGAAGGGCAACCAAGGAAGGAAAGGCTGGCTTCAGTTATACGTGAAGTAAGAACCCCATCAAGTGGAGGACCGCAAAGAGAAATGGCCTTACCCTGGGGAAGAAAATGCTGGGAAGTGCTGGTTAGATGGGTGTGCTGAGATGGTGGGCTCCAAAACTCCGATGCACATGGGCTCTGTTGTGCAAGCCCCTAGGGCCAGTGGAGGACTCTGAACAGTCAGGCCATTGATGCAGAGGGTGTCTTGCCTGCTGAATGGTCCATTGAGTACTGGTGACATCCCACCAGTTGCAGAAGGAGTTGGCAAAGTGTGGAACCCCGAGCGTCGAGGCCCTTGATACGGAGGGCATCGGCAAGATGGGTGGAAATCCATTCCATATAGAATATTTGTAGTCACGGCAAGCTGCAGCACCGAAATAAAAGATCCTGTCTGTGACATGCTCTCGTCACGTCATGCCATGCAAGTAAAGCACCCCAACACTTTGTCCTCCGTAGCGAATGAGAGGTTTGGAACGTGGCAATAGAAAGGAGTGCACAATGTTGGCGAGCTGGCAGTTTCAGTGCCTAGTTCTTTCCCCATGGGACATATATGAGAATTCGGAGAGGTGAATTGAACAGAGATTTTGATGAGGTGAATGTTGCTATGGGCAGCTCAGTTCATATTTCTTTATAAATAGAACTGCATAAGAGGTGCGACAAGGCAGCAAAAGAAGAAAACAAAAGGGAATCATAAAGGAAGGAGAGCAGTTGCTGTTGCAAAAAGGGTAGCCACAGTAAGTGAAGTGAAAAAAATAAAAAAGAAAAAGAAAAAAACTTTTTAGAGGGGGTTCCAATGGTTTAGCATGCTTACCTTTTGAATCGGAAAACAAAATAGCTGCAAAACGTGATGACATCATCACACCCACTTAAACGTGAGCGTGATGACGTCACATGCCCAATTAAACAGCGTATTAAAACACACTGGCAGCACACTAAACTGTGCATCAAATGAAGGCACCAGCAGAGGGACAAACGTATCTCCTCATTACTGCACCTGCTCTTAAGGATCCATAAGAGCAAAGGTATGCATGCTAAACCATTGGAACCCCCTCTAAAAAGTTTTTTTATTTTTCTTTTTTCTTTTTTTTCTTTTTGCTAAACTGTAGCTAATCCGATTTAAAGTAAAAGCCCAAATATTTATTTTTCTGCCCCTTTTTTTAGGTTAATACAAACATCTGAAATTGGAAACACTCTTAAAACCCCTAGACAAATATAAATAACATTATCTCACTGCAGAATCAGAAAATCTGAGCCAAACAATACTGGTGAGTGCCACCTAAACATATGCTTTAAGCTTTGAGAGGCAAAACGTTAGTGCTTCAATTTTCCGCTTCTGTTAACACTATTTATGAATAATGACTTCAAATTGTATTTCAAGTTTTAAGTTGGTATGCACTTTTGTCAAAACAATGTGTAAAACATCAATGTATTTCCATAATGTATAACACTTTGTTTTTTAGAAAATAACTCTCCTGATGATCCCTTTTTGAATGGAATATAAAAGGGTGAAACATGTGTAGAGAAACCACAAAGAGAGTCCACAATTCTGAAGGGTTACATACCCTGTGTAAAATTTAAAATAAAAGAACACATTTGAGCATGTCTTGAAAAGTGTGAAACTGTTACTTTGGCACTCACAATTGCAAATTTGAAGACTGCTGTTGGATGTCGCAAGTAGAGATGTATAAGTAAACATAAATGTATATATTCTATCTCTGGCAATCTGTATATAGATACAGCACCACAGCTGACAACCAAACCCTAAAATCAAAAGCTAAAAATTAGAATTCGCCCAACAAACTAGTTCCAGTTAAGATTGCCAAGATTGTGTCTTCATAAGGATAAATGATGAGCATGCATATATTATACACCAGTACATTAACCCACACCATTTACGACTTTCTGGACGTCATTGCGCTCGTTCTTTTTCCAAAACTGTACCATTCTCCATGTTTCTCATTTTGCCTGCAAACTTCTTTAAGGAAGAAAAAAACATTTCTAATCAGGCAATTCTGTTGCATCATGTAGCTGCAGGATTTCCTCAACTATTACCACAAGCAACGTCCCATTTTTAGGGTCATTTCAAAAAGTAAATATGTCAATAATACGCCCAACGAGAGCAGGATAAGCTCTAAGAATAAATATGAAAATAGCTAGCAAGAGCCCATGGGCATCGTCATTTGTTAGAAGCATAGACTCAACCAAACAGTTGCGTTGTAAAGAATGAATCAGTGTATTGCTCACGCTTCCAATTTCTGATCAAGTGTTGTCGTTTTAACATACTCATAAGATACCAATAACTTTTTTAAGTCTATTTTCAAAAGATTCCTGTGGCTCAAGAACTGACTTTGCACTCCTGCTATTATACCTATAAAGAGTGTCCGGGGAGAACCACAGTCGAAATGCAAACTTTCATCAGCAACCTTGTTGTCCTTCTTGTTCGTTATCAATCGAGTCTGCACATGCTGAAATTCTTCTTCTTGTCTTGCTTCTGAATCGATCATTAGGGGTACAACGGTCTTACCAGTATAGAGTTTGACGTCGTTAAGATGGATTCAAGCACGTCTTGCTTGGACTTTTACTGCTGAGGGAGTAACATTCCCAATCAAGAACGGCCCATTAAACCTGGGCTCATGCCACTTTCTAGTGAAATCTCTTACTAGGACAGAGTCCCCAGCGAATAGTGCCGGTACTAGTAGTAGTTCTGCAGGTCCGGTTGCTGAATGGTTTTCATCTGTGTTTTGAGACCGACCGTCCTGGGGCTTGAGTTGATCTGAAATGACAGAGATACTAGTGGTCATACATATCAAATAAACACGTAATTCATTTACTAACATTTCTGCAGTCTTCTGGGCATCACTTCTGCTCCTCAATGGAGGAGACAAAGGCATTCTCATTCACCTCCCTATCACTAGCTCTTGGGGTATGAGGTGGCGGTCTGACTCAGGTTGATTCCTTAATGCATACAAGGCTGGAGGCAGGCAATATAGCCATCCCTTCTTCAGTGTCAATTTAAGCTTGGCGATCCTCTCTTTAAGAAGACCGTTGAGTCTCTCACATACACTGCTCGCTTGCAGGTGATATGCAGAAGAAAATGTGTGCTTAATATTCAATAATAGACTAACCTGTTGAAATACTTCATTTACAAAATGGGGCCCATTATCAGATCTGAGCCCCTCACACACTCCCCATCTTGGAAATGTTTCTCATACTAAAAACTTGCGCAAAAAGCAGCGCAAGTGGCATTGTGGTGTGTGCACAGACTGGCTTCAAACCACTTGGAGAAGACACACACCACTACTATCATATACCTATATCCATTACATACTTGCAACATATCAACATAATCAATATGTAAATGCTGAAAAGGACCATTCCATCGAGGAATCACTCCTCTAACCATTTGCATTGTGTGTCCAGCAGTAAACCTTTGACATGTGATGCAGTTTACTACCTAAAATGCAAAGTGTTCTAACAGGTTTGGTACGAACCAGTCCTTTGTGCAATTGTTGCAGCCAGACTTTCCCTAGTTACATGCGCAGGGTAGTGCAGCTGTTCAAGCACTAGCTTTAACAATGCTAGTGGCATCACCAGCTTTCTAGTGCTTTTTTGTCACCATAATGCTTCTGAGGGTGATTAAGAACACCCCCTTTGTTTCCACAGTTCTTGCTCTTCCTATAGTGAACTGCCTTGAATTTCCATCAACTGTGTTTTCGGTAAATGATTTAACCCTTCTCGCATTACCATAGTCATAGTCACTTCCCTTCTCATACTAGGAGTATCAAAACTCGATATGTCTGAAGAATTTGAAACACTTTAGCCTCTTCGTCTATGGCTTTGTTCCCGCAAGAAACAAAATATGTTTGTTTAGATTGCGCTGCACACTTAATTATTGCTATGGTGGATGGGCGCTGTAGTGCTTTAATAAGCCTGTCCAATAACGGTGCATGTTGCACTGGAGTGCCGTCTGCTCGAAGGTAACCCCTCCTTTTCTAAAGCACCAGCCCTGCTTGTATGGCTGACGTGACGTAGGCGGAGTCACTGTACACAGTCACCTCCTGCCCTTTGTATTTCTCAAGCACAACAATGAGTGCCACCAATTTTGCTGCTTGTGCCGAAAAATGAGATGGCAGCCTTATGCTTGCTACAACTTAAAATTCACAATTTTCTCTATGTCTCACTACAGCTGAGCCAGAATGCCTTTGACCCCTTGTTTCATTGATTTTCGATGAATCATCAATAAAGAGAATTACCCCTCCAGACAGCATGTTTTCCTTTACACGCAGTATGTCACCGTAAAACTCTGCATAATTTGCACACTCTTGCACATGCTCACCTTCTGCCACGGGCTCAGCTACAAATGTGGCAGGGTTCACTATTTTACACCTGACTATTCTAATCGATGGATTCGATATGATAACCTCATACGCAGAAGCCCTCTGTGATGTCAATATACCCTTAGGTTTCTCCAAAATAGCAAACAAAGCATGCTCTACAAAAAGCATCATAGAACAACCCTTTTCAATACTGGTAGACTTCTCAATTGCGAATGTGGCTGCTGCCAATGACTGTTCACAAGGAAAGTGTCCTTTCATAACAGGATCTAGAATCCCACTGTAATATGCCAGAGGTTTATACCCTAATGTAGTCCTCTGTGTAAGCACTGCTGTCATGACTGTACCATTTGTATGTGAGAACAAAAAAAAACTCCTCAGCATAATTGGGAATTCCCAAAGCGGAAGCTGTACAAATTGCTGTCTTCAATTCTTCAAACCCTCCCTCCATTTCCTCAGTCCATTCTATTATTTCCTTATTTACCTGTGCTCTCTTTAGAGCCTGCAAAAGGGGTCTCGTGTATGAATTATAATCAAACACCATGCTCTAACATAGCTGGATAGTCCCAAAAATGGCTGCATTTGCCTTAGTGTGTGCGGTTTTGCTGTTTTCATGATCGCCTCAGTTCTTTCAGGTGTAACCCTCTTTCCCTCATGTGAGATCAACTGGACAATGTAGTACACCTCTTCTTGACAGTATCAAAATGTCATCTACGTACTGTACCACAACGCTCTTCAAATCAATATTGCCTAGGTCCATCTGGAGGACCCTATTAAAGATCAACGGGCTCACAGAACCCTTGAGCAAAACGAGTATGTGTCAGTCGAATTTGACGGAATGAAAATTAAGTCAAGTCTTGTTAGTCCTTGTGCAACGGAATTGAGAAAAATGAATTCTTCAAGTCAATTACTGTGAAATATCAGGATTTTACTGGGATTCTACATAATATCATTGCTGGATTAGGAACTAAAGGAAACTCTGCCTCTACAATCTGGTTAATCGGTCTCATGTCTTGTATGAATCGCCACAACCCCCACTTAGATTTTTTGATAGGGTACACTGCGGTATTGCACAATGATTCTGACGGTACTAGGATACCTTGTTCCAGCAGCGCTGAAATAGCCTTAAAAATTTCTTCATCCTCCTCTCGAGACATGGGCTACTGTTTTGCTTGAGGTAAAATTTCTCCTGACTTCAGCTTTATCTTAACCTCCCCTACCCCCTTCAATAGGCCTACGTTATAGGGGCCTGTAGTCCATAAAGCAATTGGTACTTTTTCCAAGTCTTGATAAAAAAATGCTGGCTGTTGCCTCATAATCTGCATTCGCTGTGGTATCTATCTTTTCTCTAATCTGATCCAATATGTAATACACATCTCACAAATCACTTCATCATCTGATGGATCATCTCTAAACATGTCATCGTCAGTGGCGTCAATCAGTCTACATCCTTCGTCAATGGCAATCACGGTTCTCCATGGTCTGCCCTTGAAACAATTGTGTAGAGGCGAGTTATAAATGCAATATCATATCATATCATATCATATCGTCATCTGTTCCTTCGAGCATGCCCATTTCCCCTTGTACTATGGCTGCATCTAACTGTAGGGGAATAGTCTGTCCCTCTTTTCGTCCATAGGTCTCTGTGGTCTAAATAAGAATTCAACAGTTATCCTCATAGTCCATCCCACTGACCAGGTAGCCATGTTAACAGAATTCTCACCCCATAAAGAAAAACTTCTGGCTCCATTGGCATGCCCGCAGAGACATTTGCCCTTTAAATGCAAATATAAATTTGCCCACATTTATAAAATGTATCCATGAAGTAGCGCACACTAAGCCTTTGTCAATGAAAGAAATCGTCATGTTGAGCTTTGTCATTAAATTTTGTCTCAGAGTGTTAACTGGTGTCTGCCGTGAATACAATAATGGAACAGACATGTCACACTCTCCCATGGAGACTAGTAATTTGTCAGTAAAAGGAACTCGACACGTAGCTCCAGAGAATACCTGAGTGTTCCCTGCTTTTCAGTCTTCCTCTTCCCTTCGTCTCTGCATCCTTTTATCCCTTCACTCTGGTGCTTCTTCCTCTTCTCTTTTCCTTTCTCGCCTTTCCTGTTCTTCAATTGTTCTCTGCCTGTTGTCATACTTTCTCTGTTCCTCCACCCATTCTTCCTTCCTTTGCTGCTCTTCCTGATACATCTGTTCTCGGAGCTGTCTGCTCTTTCTCATGTGTTCATCTTCCTTTAGTCTCTATTCCCGTTCCCTGTCTTTTCTATCCTGTTCATCTTGATCTTCCTTTTTCCTGACTTCCTCAATATTATTCCCATCTAGCCTGAGTAATATTTGTCCTCCCATCCATTCGTTTTGCACGAGCGCTATCTCGTCAACCCTATCATTTTCTCCTTTCCATCTCTTAATCTCTCGCTCTATGTCTGTTGCTACATTCGATCGCTAACTTTTCTCCTCTTTGACCCTAAAGATCTCCTACTTTCCCTTGGTCTCTTCTGGACTATCATCACTGCTATAAGCAGGTGGTTCATATATCGGATTACTATACCCCGCCACCGCTTTCAGTTTCTTTAACGGATATAATCCTACGTCTTCTGTACTATCGCCATTTACTTCCAGTAACGTAAGGGGAGCTGAAGGCATTATGAGTATGCAAATTAGCCTAAATTAAAACCTTTCTCCAGAAAATTGTCTTTGTCTCAGAGACCAGCGCAACTTTATACATAGCTTAATCAGCCCAAGACATACATGTTTCAAGGCTGTCAGGGCAACTACATACCTGGGCTCACTCTTATTATGGATAATCAATGCAGTACAGTCTTGAGAGCCCTGTGGTTGGAGCATTATGCAGGTTTTCAAAACCCCAAGGTTTTGAAAAAACCCTTTCACCTGAAATGTGAAAGTAGGAGAGTCCATTTGAGCCAATTCACACATTACACAACCATTGCTTGAATTTCACTTCCAGTTCTGAGCCACAACAGCAAGACCATTTCCTTGAGAAAGGTTTGCATTTGGGTTAATTTGCATAGCTACAATGCCTTGCTGTTGTGGTTCAGAATTGGAGGTGGACATCCAGTGATGGCCACTACGTGGCTTTGTGGAATGTGTGACTTGGCTCAAATGGTCTATCCTACTTTCACATCACATTTCAGGTGAAAGAGTTTTTTCCAAACCTTTTTAAACCCACCATAACCTTCTTGTTTATGTAGAATCCTTACCAAACTTTGCAATACAAATATATGGCCGACTCTGCAAAGTTTGGTGAGGTTTGGTCCAGGGGGGGGCAAAGTTATAGGGGGTCCCAAAATTATTTTTTTTCCCATAGACTGAATATGGAAAAAACTCACACCTACAGCCATCAGGAGTGGTGGCTTGGTCTTGAAAGTGTGCTTTTGTAAATTTGGTGCAAATCCGTCCAGTATTTTCTTTTAAAAAGACCAAAAAGTAGGTCACAAAATTAGTGATATCTATGTTCGCTGTGTGGACACACTTCCGACACCGATTGGCAAATTGGCTTGAGTCATGTCCGCGGACATACGACGTGTTCGCTGATTGGCTGGAATGAAGCGTGAGGTGCGTCGTATTGTTTTGATGCGCCCGCCATCTTGGATCCGCGGACATCTGTGGACAGTTCAGTGATGAACGGGGAGAAATACAACTTTGGAAAGTGTGTTGGTGTGTAAGAGTTCTTGGGGAGGGTGGGGGAGTAAGAGATGGGTCAAATGCTGTATTTGTTTAGGTGGCAGGCACCTCTGATTTGTTTGTCATGTCCGCGGTCATTGCGGCTGTCCGCGGACATAAATTCAATGCAGTAGCCCCTGTAGCCAGTTAAAATGTTTGATTCTATGGGTGTGATCTATGGGTGTGATATGCTGCTGTGGTTGGGGCCAGGGGCTAGAGTCTTGGGTGCATGGTCGTTTGATTCTATGGGTGTGATCTATGGGTGTGATATGCTGTGGTGGTTGTGGCAAGGGCCTAGAGTCTTGGGTGCATGGCTGAAGGCCGTAGGCCATGCACCCAAGACTCTAGGCCCTGGCCACAATCACTGCAGCATATCACACCCATAGATCACGCCCATAGAATATTTATCAAATATTTGCAAATCTACAATTTGTGTACTGTTTGATTTGTATAGTTTGTATGTGAAGTTTTGGCTACGTCATGTCATTAAGATTGTAGAGTTTGGTAACAATCACTGCAGTATAACATATCCATGGAAGTAAACATTTTGTATTGTGGTTTATGGTTAGATGTTTGCTTCAATGGTTGCATTATAGAGCAGTATTTATGAGTTGTATTTATTATAATATACTTACTGTTTGATTTTTTGTGATTGGATATATTTTTTTTTCATTACGTGGGTAACTGAAGCAGATATATTCTTTGTCAATTTCTGTGATAAAAGTAAAGAACATGTTAGTGTAGGTAGTTTATAACGACTTGTTACATTGAATAATAGAAATTTCTGCTTTATTTTGACTCTCATATTTAGTAGTTTACAAACCAGTGTACTGTGCAATTTGCTCAGTTTCTGTGTTTGTTGCTTAAATCATTGGGTCTGTGGAGAAAAAAAATCCATGTTGGATTAAAAAAAAGCTTTTTTTATTATGGTACAGTACATTTCTTTCTTTGTTTTCTGTGTTTACTTGTTGTTTCTGGCTAATGTTCAAATTGTTGGCTTGTTGCAGATTGTTAGATACATGTTGGCGTATTCTAACTGTTTATTTCTTGCTAGTTTTCAGTGGTATTTATTTATCTGTTTGGTTGTTGCAAAATCTTGGGGATTAGATACCTGGTGGCATATTCTAACTGTTTATTTCTTTTAATAATTAAGTGGTATTGATTTATCTGTTTGGTTGTTGCAGAATTTTGGGGTAGTTAGATACCTGTTGGCGTATTCTAGCTGTTTATAGTTTTCTAACTGAAGTTTTATTAATATTTATGCACAGATTAGTTATTGGTGGTATTGATTTATTTGTTTGGTTGTTGCAAAATCTTGGTGCAGTTAGATACCTGTTGGCGTATTCTAACTGTTTATGTCTTCTTATAATTTAGTGGTATTAATTTATCTGTTTGGTTGTTGCAGAATCTTGGGGCAGTTAGATACCTGTTGGCGTATTCTGTTTATAGTTTTCTAATTGAAGTTTTATTAATGTTTATGCACAGATTAGTTATTAAATGTTGCTTTTAAGAATATTAAATAAGCGTTTATAAGATTTGCTGGTATCTTTGCTTTAGAGTAATGGTACTATCATTACATTCGAACCATCCACAATTCTTGTTTATATATGCAGTGTAGTGACCTGCATTGGTTGTGGCTCCTGCATGGTAGATTATACCTATTGTTGTGAAGGTTTTCTTACCAAGTGATACTTGACAATGTGTGAATCCAGTCAGCTTGCAGTTGTTTTTTGGTACCATCTGCATTGTAACGTAAAAGCATTAGTATTACGTATTTACTATGTGTTTGTATTTGTAAGGTGAAGCGCTTATCTGAATTGCAGGTAGTACATTATCTGCCATGGTTTGCATGTTGTACAAGTTGCTGAAATGGAACGGATTCACAGTTAAGTATGGATACATACACAAAACGTTCATTGGGGATTTGTTCCTGTGCCATATTGTTGCACAGAGTGCATGTATGTTTCCACATGTATGAAATCTGGAAGATTTCATTTGTAGGCATGTGTTTGTTTTCCAGTACTTGCAGTAAGTACATTAGAAATTCTTGTGGATCTTCTTGTGAGTTTATAGTGAATTTGACCATTCCAGCACAGTAGTCCAATTCTTGTCTTATACCATGAACACAATATGTGTTGTCAGGATTGTTGCTTGCATTTCTATGAAGGACTAATATTTGAAAACACAAGTGGTCTGTATTGTGTAAGTAAATGTTGTCAACAATTGGTGGCAATTGAAATTGAATATGTATTGCTACATTTGCGTAGCAATTTATACCAGTTATATTTGAAAATTTGAATGGACCAGATAGTTCTGTGTCCAAGTCATTTCTTCGGAGTGTGTGTTGCTTCTGAGTTACTTTGAGTAGTACATTCTTCTTTGGTTGTAGTAATTTATGTAGTATTAGCTTCTTTTATTCTCTTTGCAGTATTTGCAGTGAGATACTATTGCATTTCTGTTTGAAGTAGTTTTCTTTTATAAAGCTTTGCTTTTTGTGGAACAGGATAGGTTTTTAGATGGTGGGTGTATAGTGAACATAGTCTATTGTATTCTAAAATGCAAGGAATATCAGCGTTTACATTACTTGCATCAAAGTTGATAAGAAATAGTCTGTCAAGTGTACGTAAGCGTGATAGTGCTACGTAGCTCATGCCTTCTTTAAAGACTCTGTTCCCAATATCTATTAATGCTTTATCTAGGGTAAGACCTTGTGATTTATGAATGGTGACTGTGTATGTTAGAGTTAGAGAAAATTGTTCTGTGCGTACATACATATCTTTGAAAAGAAGGAATCGAGCTGCAGAGCGTCCTATCCTTTTTACTTCTGATAGTTTGTCAAAGAGAATATTTACAAACTGAATGTTGTTGTCACGTGGGTATGTATAAAAGCCAACAACTGTACCAAGTGCTCAATTAACTAATCCTTACTACACGTCAAGGTTACGTTTAAGCATTACTCTACAGTTTAAAGATAATGTTTATATTTTCTCCAAACCAGCTATGTTGGAGATAGAGTTTTCTAAAATATTTAGGAGGTAATTCATAGAAATCAGCGCACAAGTGGTGCACACGGCTGGCGCACAGTGTGCGCGTGTGAATCCCTCCGCCAACCGCATGCGCTAACATCCATTTCCGCGCACAGCGTATTCATGGATTCCAGCTACCAAAACCAGTCGTGGCGCACAGTGGCGCAGCGACCCTGCAGCAGCGCCAGTTACGCCCCCAAGAACGCTTCTCGCGCAGGGAAAAGCCATCAAAATCCCCAATCCAGCGCAAAGGGCTGCGCTAACCCTGTACCAGCACGGCAAGCAGGCTACGTGTATCACTGGGGTGCGCGGGAAGTTCCACACGCGATTTTAGCAGGGTATGCGTATTTCAGGGGTGCGCGGGAAGATCCACACGCGATTTCAGCAGGGTACGCGTATTTCAGGGGTGCGCGGGAAGTTCCATATGCGATTTCAGCAGGGTACGTGTATTTCAGGGGTGCGCGGGAAGTTCCACACGCGATTTCATCAGGGTACGTGTATTTCAGGGGTGCGCGGGAAGTTCCACACGCGATTTCAGCATGGTACGTGTATTACAGGGGTGCGCTTGAAGTTCCACATGCGATTCCATCAGGGTACGTGTATATCAGGGGTGCGCGGGAAGTTCCACACTCGAATGTCCTGGCTACGTGTATTTCGGGGTGCGCGGGAAGTTTCACACGCGATATCAGCAGGGTACGTGCATATCAGGGGTGCGCGGGAAGTTCCATATGCGATTTCAGCAGGGTACGTGTATTTCAGGGGTACGCGGGAAGTTCCACACGCGATTTCAGCAGGGTACGTGTATTTCAGGGGTGCGCGGGAAGTTCCACACGCGATTTCATCAGGGTACATGTATTTCAGGGGTGCGCGGGAAGTTCCACACGCGATTTCAGCATGGTACGTGTATTACAGGGGTGCGCTTGAAGTTCCACATGCGATTCCATCAGGGTACGTGTATATCAGGGGTGCGCGGGAAGTTCCACACTCGAATGTCCTGGCTATGTGTATTTCGGGGTGCGCGGGAATTTTCACACCCGATATCAGCAGGGTACGTGCATATCAGGGGTGCGCGGGAAGTTCCACACGCGAATGTCCTGGCTATGTGTATTTCGGGGTGTGCGGGAAGTTTCATACGCGATATCAGCAGGGTATGTGTATTCCAGGGGTGCGTGGGAAGTCACACACGCGAAGTCCGCAGGGTACGTGTATTCCAGGGGTGCGTGGGAAGTTCCACACGCGATTTCAGCAGGGTACGTGTATCACAGGGGTGCGCTTGAAGTTCCACACGCGATTCCATCAGGGCACGTGTATTACAGGGGTGCGCGGGGAGCACCACACGTGAATTGCACGTGTGGGTCCTCCCAGGTGTTCCCTCTACAACCTCCACGGCCCCGGCAGGTGGCTCACACCACAGGGGCCTAGCACTGCTGGTGCAAGATGATGCAGGGACAGGATCAGGGACAGGATTGCACACAGGCACCTCCGTGGCGGCTTGTGCTGCCTCCTGTCCCTGGTCCTGCACTGCACCACTAGCACCAGTGGGATCCCCACCTCCAGACCCCGTCTCTGTTGCTTGCACGGCCTCCTCCTCCACCAAACCCCCCACCAACCTGGATGACTCCGTGCCATCTTCCCCCGTTGGGCCCTGTGGGGTCCCAGCTGCCCCTTCTGCTGCCGAGGAGTCCAACTCCAACCTCCGCCTCTTGGATCTCCCCCCGGCAGCTGCGGCCTGGGATGTGGCACAGGACTCCTCACTCCCCGACGAGATGACAACATGGGAGGGGAGCCGGGCCTTGCGTCTCCGGCTGGTGGTGGGATCCCCGCTGCTGTGCTCCACAGCAACTTCTCCGCCCTCTTCATCAGTTGACGCTGCAGACAGGGAGAAATAAAACACAGGCATCAGGGCACCGTACAATGGACACATACACACATGACAGTTGTACATGAGTGGCATTGGCAAACCTCAGACATGCCATCACAATCCCCAACACCCATGTCATTTCAACTCCCACACATGAGCCATACCACAGCCATATCGCAACTGCCAGCACCATCCATACCCATACAACAGCATGAGCAGGCAAAGCTGAGCCAGACATCACATGAAACACAGGAAGTGCACCACGCATGTACACACACCACCACACTTGCATGCATGTGTACACCTCTGCCAAGTGTCGCAGTGTTCAGATGGGCATCCATGTCACATCTGCCAATCAGGCTTCCACATCCGGCTGTCACATGCATCCATGTTGCATCACTGTTGCACCCTTGTCAAATACACACAAATGCACATGTACACAGTGCTGATACATGCAGCTGAAAACAACATACATGCGTGACATCACGGACATGTCTACTTACATACACATTCATCCAAACATGTGTGCCCACACAACTGCATTTGGCATGCAAGCCTACACACACAAGCACCATCCATGTCTCACACATTACAGCCCTCGCATGTGTTAGCCCCACGGCCCTGTACACCCCCACCCATACTCGACCCCATACAAACAGATGTGCAACCTGCACACTACTGAACCATCACCACACGCACAGCTCACAATCAGGATGCATGTACACTTACCTCTCGACTCCAGATGGGTCTGCCTCTCAAGGACCTGGACGTGGAGCGCTGGGGATATGCGTTCCAGGACCCTCATCTGATCTTCCGACAAGTGCCCCCGGCATCCCTTGGCATCCGCTGCCTTCAAGAGGCGCCGGGCCTTGTTCAGGGTCCTGGACCTGAAGTCCTCCCAGCGCTTCTTGACATGTTGGAAGTCGCAGACTGCCACCCCCTCCCGTCCTTCCTTGTCAGCGCGGGAACTTCCGAAGAGGGCATCATACTGCCACAGGACTTGCTCCACCAGGACACCAACTTCGATGGCACTGAAGCTGGTGCCCCTCTGCCTCTCTGGCCGGGGGTTGTCAGTGGTGCCAGATGTTGCAGTGCCCAACATGACAACCCCAGAGGCAGGAGTGGGTGGGAAACTGGGTCCTGGGGCTGGGCTGTGGAGCGATGGAATCCCAGTCGGGAGTCTTCGGTTCCAGCAGGGGTGGTCACAGCAACAGCACCCCTGGCTGATGTGCAGGCAGCAAATGGCAGGGCACGTGGGCAGCAGGCAGTCAGGCAGCAGCAGATGGCAGGTGGGAGCGTGCTCGGGGCTCTGGGGGGCAGTAGTTCGGCCTTCTGGGCAGGAGCGTGGTCTTCCGTGTGCTTACGCGTGGCCAGCTTGATACGGAGTGATTTGGCACGTGAAAATTCGGCACGTCAGCGTGTAATTTGAGGAAAGGCCCTTAGCGCGTAAGCGCGTCTGCACGCATACGCAATTTCATTGGACAGAAGGCCCCTGAAGCGCAAGCGCCCCTGTGACGTGACGCGCACAGGCGTGCATGGGCATTTCAGCGCGTGTGAAAAACTGCACGTCCGCATGTAATACGAGGAAAGGGCCCATGCGCGTAAGTGACGTGACGGCACCTGCCAGCAGGCCCCCACCCATGTCCAACTCATGTTCCCCACCACCCCCACCCCCCAGCACTGTGGGGCACCTGCCAGCAGGCCCCCACCCATGTCTCCCACCACCCCCACACCCCAGCACTGTGGGGCACCTGCTAGCAGGCCCCCACCCATGTCCCCACCACCCCCACCCCCCAGCAGTGCAGGGGCACCCTCCACCAGGCCCCCACCCATGTCTCCCACCAACCCCACCCCCCAGCACTGTAGGGCACCTGCCAGCAGGCCCCCACCCTTGTCCCCACCACCCCCACCCCCCAGCAGTGCAGGGGCACCCTCCACCAGGCCCCCACCCATGTCTCCCACCACCCCCACCCCCCAGCACTGTGGGGCACCTGCCAGCAGGCCCCCACCCATGTCTCCCACCACCCCCACCCCCCAGCACTGTGGGGCACCTGCCAGCAGGCCCGCACCCATGTCCCCACCACCCCCACCCCCCAGCAGTGCAGGGGCACCCCCCACCAGGCCCCCACCCATGTCTCCCACCACCCCCACCCCCCAGCACTGTGGGGCACCTGCCAGCAGGCCCCCACCCATGTCCAACTCATGTTCCCCACCACCCCCACCCCACAGCACTGTGGGCCACCTGCCAGCAGGCCCCAACTCATGTTCCCCAGCCAACATGTCATCACAATCTAGATCCCTGGTCCCTATGGTCAGCCTCCAAATGCAAAACACCCACCCGAGTATTGCATCCACCCACTCATAATTGGCAATTACATGACAGAACACCAATTGCAAGTTTCGAAACAAACACATTTCCCTCACATACACCCAATTGGTGTCAGTGAATCTCAAAACCCATATCATGATATACATGAAACCAATGAGATGATACTACACATTGAAGTTCGATAAAAAAATATGTATTAAAGGAAACATAAATAGAATCAAAAATTAAGAAACAGAAATGGGAATGTACAAAAATGAAAACAAGCATGTCCGTGAAAAAAAGCAAAACCAAAAATCATAATCCAAAGTAATGGTGTCCAAAGTCACTGTCCACAAAAGAAAATCCAATGGGAAATAATAATTGAAAGCCATTGCTCCATGGGTAAATTGTGAAAGAAAAATAAAATCCAACAGTGAACTATGTACAGACGAACAAGCCAGGGTCCATTATCCCAACAAAAGAAATGAAACCTATCTAACTACACTAACTAATAAAATAAACTATATACAAAAATGTGGCCAATGTCCAAAAGGTCCAAAATAAATTAAAAAAAAGGAAACACTACCTACATAACTATGTACAAGGGCAGCGGGCTAGTCTGATGGCTCACTTTTGGATGTCCCAGGCCAGGGCATCATCGAACTCCTGCTCAATGTCCCGGAGGCGGTCCTCCTCCATGGCCCCGAGGGTCCGCAGGGCCGTCGACGTGTCCACCTCCAACCCCCTGCAGATTGCCTCGAGGCACTCGGCCCGCCTCAGGGCCCTCCGCATGGAGTTCTCCGCCCTGACCATTGTGAGCTGTGCCTCTTCCGACCGCTGCCGCTCCGCATCAATGGCGTGGCCCAACCGCTGCCACACGGAAGACACTCTCTGTCCTGGGTCCTCCTGCCCTCCGGCCGATGCCTGCCCCGAGCCTTCATGGTTCCCACCACCTTGCTGCTACTGCTGTACCTCTGCCCGTGCACTGCCTCCTGCTGCCTGCACATCCTCCGCCGGCTGGGGTGCAGTCGTTGATGTGGCCACCCCTGCTGGACGTCCGACTCCCGACTGTGGCAGGGATGCCTCCTCCACCAGCCTGGCCGCACCGTCAGAGGCAGCTCCACAGGGCACCCAGGTGACTGATGGGTGGGAGGATGGCACGGAGGACCACTGGCGCGTAGGGGGTTCAGTTGAGGAGGGGGTCGTAGCAAGCCCCATCAAACGGAGGAATCCGGCGTGGGTGACCTGTCCCAGCAGGCTGACGTGGTCAACGAGCCATTCGAGATGACGTGCAGTCTCCTCATGAAAAGACTGCAGGTCACCTCGCATGGCCCGTTGACGCAACGCCACACCAGTCCGGACAGGCTCAACCCGGACCCGGATAGCCACGTCCGCAGGCAGAGGAAGGCCAGTTGTCGTTTGCTCATCCCCTGCCTGAAAACGGGTCTGGACGTAGGCATCCCTGCTGGTGCAAGATGATGCAGGGACAGGATTGCACACAGGCACCTCCGTGGCGGCCTGTGCTGCCTCCTGTCCCTGGTCCTGCACTGCACCACTATCACCAGTGGGATCCCCACCTCCAGACCCCGTCTCTGTTGCTTGCACGGCCTCCTCCTCCACCAAACCCCCCACCAACCTGGATGACTCCGTGCCATCTTCCCCCGTTGGGCCCTGTGGGGTCCCAGCTGCCCCTTCTGCTGCCGAGGAGTCCAACTCCAACCTCCGCCTCTTGGATCTCCCCCCGGCAGCTGCGGCCTGGGACGCGGCACAGGACTCCTCACTCCCCGACGAGATGACAACATGGGAGGGGAGCCGGGCCTTGCGTCTCCGGCTGGCGGTGGGATCCCCGCTGCTGTGCTCCACAGCAACTTCTCCGCCCTCTTCATCAGTTGACGCTGCAGACAGGGAGAAATAAAACACAGGCATCAGGGCACCGTACAATGGACACATACACACATGACAGTTGTACATGAGTGGCATTGGCAAACCTCAGACATGCCATCACAATCCCCAACACCCATGTCATTTCAACTCCCACACATGAGCCATACCACAGCCATATCGCAACTGCCAGCACCATCCATACCCATACAACAGCATGAGCAGGCAAAGCTGAGCCAGACATCACATGAAACACAGGAAGTGCACCACACATGTACACACACCACCACACGTGCATGCATGTGTACACCTCTGCCAAGTGTCGCAGTGTTCAGATGGGCATCCATGTCACATCTGCCAATCAGGCTTGCACATCCGGCTGTCACATGCATCCATGTTGCATCACTGTTGCACCCTTGTCAAATACACACAAATGCACATGTACACAGTGCTGATACATGCAGCTGAAAACAACATACATGCGTGACATCACGGACATGTCTACTTACATACACATTCATCCAAACATGTGTGCCCACACAACTGCATTTGGCATGCAAGCCTACACACACAAGCACCATCCATGTCTCACACATTACAGCCCTCGCATGTGTTAGCCCCACGGCCCTGTACACCCCCACCCATACTCGACCCCATACAAACAGATGTGCAACCTGCACACTACTGAAACATCACCACACGCACAGCTCACAATCAGGATGCATGTACACTTACCTCTCGACTCCAGACGGGTCTGCCTCTCAAGGACCTGGACGTGGCGCGCTGGGGATATGCATTCCAGGACCCTCATCTGATCTTCCGACAAGTGCCCCCGGCACCCCTTGGCATCCGCTGCCTTCAAGAGGCGCCGGGCCTTGTTCAGGGTCCTGGACCTGAAGCCCTCCCAGCGCTTCTTGACATGTTGGAAGTCGCAGACTGCCACCCCCTCCCGTCCTTCCTTGTCGGCGCGGGAACTTCCGAAGAGGGCATCATACTGCCACAGGACTTGCTCCACCAGGACACCAACTTCGATGGCACTGAAGCTGGTGCCCCTCTGCCTCTCTGGCCGGGGGTTGTCAGTGGTGCCAGATGTTGCAGTGCCCAACATGACAACCCCAGAGGCAGGAGTGGGTGGGCAACTGGGTCCTGGGGCTGGGCTGTGGAGCGATGGAATCCCAGTCGGGAGTCTTCGGTTGCAGCAGGGGTGGTCACAGCAACAGCACCCCTGGCGGATGTCAGGCAGCAAATGGCAGGGCACGTGGGCAGCAGGCAGTCAGGCCGCAGCAGATGGCAGGTGGGAGCGTGCTCGGGGCTCTGGGGGGCAGTAGTTCGGCCTTCTGGGCAGGAGCGTGGTCTTCCGTGTGCTTACGCGTGGCCAGCTTGATACGGAGTGATTTGGCACGTGAAAATTCGGCACATCAGCGTGTAATTTGAGGAAAGGCCCTTAGCGCGTAAGCGCGTCTGCACGCATACGCAATTTCATTGGACAGAAGGCCCCTGAAGCGCAAGCGCCCCTGTGACGTGACGCGCACAGGCGTGCATGGGCATTTCAGCGCACGTGAAAAACTGCACGTCCGCATGTAATACGAGGAAAGGGCCCATGCGCGTAAGTGACGTGACGCGCGCGTGCGTTTCCTTCAGCACGGGTTAAAGGTGAGCGGGCCCAGCAGTTCGCTGTACGTGCCTTTCGTGGAGACCGACGTGTGTTGCTGCTTCCTGTCGTTTCGTGCGCCATCACAACTTCACAGATATCAAGGACGGATCTCTTCTTTTGGCGGGGGTATTGGCTATGCGTGTTTTTCTGCATCGTGCTAGTCAGAAGGTGAGTCGCACACGCTGTTTTTCCCACTGCGGGTGTCCCTGTGTATCGCACCCATTTTCGATGTCATAGTAGCCTGCGTGTCCCACGCGTACGCGTTATTGGTGTTACTGGGTGCCTCCGCAAACTGCGGGAGGTTGAATCCACGCACGTAGGCTGCAGGGTTGCGTGCACGGTTTTACTGCAGTTTTGGGGTCCCTGAGCGTTGCGTGACCCGTCACCACATCACCGGGGTCACAAACAGCCTTGCAGATGCAGGGGGGCTGTTAACATCTTGCTTCCCACCCCCTTCAGCCCAATTGCCCAGGTCAATTGTGGTGTACACCTCCCATTGGCACCACTCCATCTGTGCCAGCACTACTACATCTGTGCCATGGTTGGGAGGCCACCAAAGGTGAGGGGCGCCTCAGCTGGGCGTCCTCCTCGTGGCGGGCGTGGTCGGGGACGTGGCCGTGGTGACCATGGACTAAGGGGACTCCAGGGTGTCCAGGGTGGCCACAGAGGGGGAAGAGGCAGGGGTGCGCCACTTGAGCACAATGTTGTGCCATGTGTCGGTGCAGTCATGCCACCACCCCCTGTGGTTCCGGGGGATGCAGCTCCTGCATCTGGCACTGGCACCCATTTGACCCGGCAGTCCGTTCCATCGACTGCCACGGGCCCAAGGGTAGTGGTAGCTGCAGGTTTAGCTGTGGACCCCGCCACCCAGGCTCAGGGTCTGCCAGCGCAGTCCGCGTTGGCACTTGAAGAGCCCTTGGTAGATCTCCAACAGGCCAGGGGGGAAACCATAGGGGCAGGCCGGGCTGCTCAGACCAAGACACGTGTCCCAGGGGCAGTCATGTCATCTGCTGCCCCGAACAGCCGGGTGTTGGCAAGTGCAGGGGCAGATGCACCCAACAGCACCCCGGTTCTGAGTCTGCCAACCAGGACCGTTGTGGTCAATGATCCTGCCACAGCTGATGTTGCTGCGCAGGGTCCATTAGTGGGCACCCAGCTGCCACTGACACAAGTCAGGCCTTTGGTCATCCCTCCACCTGCCACTCCCTTGGCTAAATCCACCGAACCCACTGGCCATACTGGTCAGGGCGGCATTAGCCAGCTAGGGTCTGCGCCACAGTCCAAGAGGAGGAAGGTTGCACCTGCAGCACAGGCTGGGACCCCACACACAGCCACAACCTCCTGCACGTCGAGGAAGAAGCCTTTCTGTAAACAGGAACTGGACTTCCTCGTGGACTACGTGCGGGGCCACAGCCGTGACATGCTAGTGGGTGCCAATAGTCAGACTACGGCTGCCCAACGTGACACCCACTGGAAGCATGTTGCGGAACATGTCAGTTCATTCGGCCATGAGGTGCGCACGGCGCAAGAGTGCAAGAAGCGTTGGAATGACATCAAACGCAGCACTAAGGCTAAGCGTGCCTCTGATTACAACTTGACTCTGGTGACTGGCAGTGGGCCTGCACCAGAGGAGGAAGAGCTCACTCCGCATGAGGCTCTCGTTGCGGAGTTCATACCACCTGAATTGGTCGAAGGAGTGGGAGAGATGCTGGACTTTGATGCGCAGTCCAGTGAGTGTTGATGCGTGTTTGTTGAGGACGTGTGTGTTTCACTTGTGGGATGTGTTGTGCATGATTGCCGCTACATGTGACGTGTACATGGTTCTGATGTGTAAGTAATGCAATGCTTCCGACATGCATGTCTCCTCTGCCTGCATGTGGGGACTCCATGTAGGCATGCTCCCTTGCCCCTCCTCCGCCACTGTGCACCCCAGTTCCACCTTTGCACTGGTCTGCTTCAATCTTGCCAATGTGTACTTTCTTGTTCATGTGTCCTGTGTAGATGCTAACTTCCAGCGTAGAATCTGCCAGACATATGCCGTGTGGTACAGCCTTAGTACTCGATACAGGGTATCTCACTTGTACTGTGCATAGGTCAGATGTCCCGCAGGGACATGAGTGCCCATTCATGCTCCATGTGCATTGCACGCATGCCCCTATGTGTCCTTGAATGGATGATCACTGTAATACAAGTCCTTGGTTACATACATTGCCTGCCATCTCATCAGCCTTCCCATGTCAACTGTGGCTCAGTCCTGCGTTGCACACATGTTTAGGGTCTGTCAATCTGTGTGGCTCACAGGCCCCAGCCTGTTCAATGGCCAATGACTCTGTCAAACTGTTGTTGTGTCTTCTTCACACATGGGCGGAATCCAGAGTTTTCATCATGTGTCCTGCTTACTGTCCCAGCATCATTTGCAGTGTTGTCACTTGAATCACATTAAGCTGTTGATGCCAGTCAACACTGCCTGTCAATACACAGGTGTATGGTCAGCCTTTTGATACCATGCTAGGCATCCCTGCTTTGGTACTGGGGTGGAGGGGTGCTTGGCTTCTAGATATGGTACACATTGAATGCACAATGCACGTGATGTCTGAATTTGACATTGCACTGCCTTCACATTTCCTGGCACACACCATGGAGTCCTTGTACATGTAGGTAGTGAGTGACGTACACATTTTCTGCACTGCATAGACCCACTTCCATGGAAACTGCCACCTTTCAACAGGTCTGATCACAGAAGCTATTCAAAGTTGACCCAGCATGCATGCCAGGTTATGTGTTGTGTGTCACATGTCTGCCGGATGCGTTTGCTGTCGGTGTGTGTATGTGTTGTGTGCTTCTGACATGTGTAGTGACCTTTTTTCTCTCTATTTTTCAGGTGATGATGCAATGGAGGTGGAGGATGGTGTTGTCATGCCAGACACAGGGTTGTTACCACCACATCAACCCGGCACTAGTGGTGGTCGTGGGGTGGTAGGCCACGAAAAACCCCAAGTGCTGCAGTCCATCTTGTCTCTGGCTGCCTATGAGTCCAGCCTTGATGACGACTCTGACGTCCATGTTGAGTTGAATGAGCATCAAGTCCATGTGTCAGGGGTGAGTGATTCTGATGTGGACACTCCTCTGTCTGCGACCCCTGCACTGAGGGATCAGACAGTCTTGGTTCCTCCGCCCGTGGTGGATCGGGACGCAGGGTCACCCTCCACACCAGTCACTGATGTGCCTGGGACATCACGTCGACGGGGGCATGTAGTCGTGCAGCCGCGGGCGGTGCCAACACAGCGAGGACCCCCGGTCCTTGGATCCCGCAGGGGTCAAGCCCGGCAACGCGGTCGCCGCGCGCAACCGCAGTATACTGAGTGGGAGCAAGGCATGACTGCCAATTCCGAACGGCAGGGGGCAGCAATGGAGAACATCGCTGAGAGCATGGAGCGTGTGGCCCGATCTGTGTCCACGGCCCGCTCGCTCAGGCTGGGCATGGCGGCCTCAGACAGGGCACGCCAGGCTGAAATGTCGTCTCTGCGTCAAGCAATTGCTGCTCACGCAGAGGCGCACATGGATGCCCTGAGGGAGGAGTATGCTTCCCTCAGATCCACTCTGGGTGTCCTTATGATGTCAAAGAGGCAGCAGGCAGAGGAGAGGTTTGCACAGCTTGAGTGTACCATCTCGGCTGAGCTACTGGCTTGCCGGGAGGTGCAGCGGTTGTCCAGCCAGGCCTTGCAGGAGGAACTCCGTGTTACACGTGCTACCTTGCAAGAGGAAGCACGTGTATCACGTGAGGTTCTGCATGCAGACCTACGTCACATCGCCACACAGAACCAGGCTCACCCGTCCGGCAGACTTACTGCCGACGAGGGGCAAGCTGCGGCTAGGCGTGGCCAGGCTACTGTGCCACATCCTCCTTTCCAGGATGAGCCAGACTCGGACGACCATCTATCTCCCACATAGGTCGGGCTGTGCAGGCGTTGAGCCCATGGAGTTTTTTTTTTTTGGCTCAGCATCATCGCATGTGGATGTTGAGCAACACCCTGTACCTCCCCCCTCCTGGGTGCCTCCCCTCCCCCCCGGGTCGTATGTGGCCATTTTTGATTTTTCTTTTAGTTTAGTTAGTTAAGTTTCTGTTTGATAGTTAGTTTAATTAGGTAATGTAGGTTTTCCATTGTTAGTGTAATTAGTTAATAGTTGATTTAGTTTAAAATTGCTTGTCTATTGTGCTTTCATGTGACCGTGCGGTGCTTTGTGGCTTTTGAAGGCATCCACTGTCTGTTCCAGCTGGGCCCTTCAGGCTTGTCTTGTGTATGTGTTTGCTGCTTGGGGTCCTTGACTCATATATGCCACTCCTGCCTCCCTTATCCATGGGCTCGCAAAGATGGTTCGGTGTCACAGACTTTTACACAAGGGCTTTGGACTGTCATATCTGTGGCATGTCTGGTGCTGTGTGACTTGTGTTGACACCCCTAGTGGGGATGATTTTGGTGTTATTGTCCACTGTGCAGCTTTTGCTAGATGGGGTGTGTCATGATTAATGTGTACATTAATTGCTATGCATTGTGTAGTATGTTTCTTATCTTTACTGTACACATGCTTGTTGCAATTCATGCTGTAGATAGTGTTCCACACTTTGGATGTGGAAGATGGACTGATGGTGTGATTTATGATGTGACTCTCTGACATGGTCAAGTAATGAGATGCCTGATGAGACACACACAGATGACTTTGAAGCATTAATCATGTGTTTCATGCCCTTTCTGCAGGGGGATGAGCCTCCAGAGCACCTTTTCCAGCAGACATGGCCCATTGGACGACGGAATTCTGGACACGTTTGTTGGTGCCCGCATGCACATGTGTGCACAAGCAGAGGCACAGGGATTGCAGACCTACATCCTAGACCTGCTGACGTGTTCCAAGGAACTCCAGGCAAGGTGAGCAGCACAGGGGGGCCACAACACAGCAAAGCTTGCACCAGGCGAGTTGCACATGCAGGCTTAGTCACAGCACTGAGGGTGAGCTTAGACGAATATTGGTGTTGAAGCACACAATGCAGCTCACATGTGTTGGTGGACTGATGGCTGTTGATTGTAAGGTTGTCTGGGACACGTGCAGGGGCAGTGGCACATACCCTCCGGTACAACAAGGTCCATTGAGGCACTTGTATCAACCATGTAGCCTTCCGAGACATGGAAAGGGGCAGCTCACAGGGACATACAGCAAGGGACATACTCGGGTGCAGTGCATATCATTTCCATGTACTTTATGATAAATGCACTGCCAACTTTGTTTCGGTCATGGTGGTATGCAACTTGCTCAGAAGTCATGGCTTGCTATATGGGTCTGTCTGCTTACCCAGGGAACATTGCATGTTGTGTGAATTGTGACACATTGGTGTTCCATTTGCCACGCACCCACCGGCGGCTGACTTACTGCATTGACTCTGTATGACCCGTCACAGGGGTAATGTTACATATGGGTACGAAGCATCTATACCAGATTGTCTGTTTGGAGAGTAGTTTGTTGCTATGGGGCATGTTTGGTGTTGTGTTTTTGTGTAATTGGCACGTACAGGTTGTTGACTGTGGCTCTCTTTGCAGCATTGCAGTGCTCCTGTAACCAGACCTGAGAGTGCGCAGGCAGGAGGCCAGCACTCAAAACCAGAGCTAAGTGTCTTGTTGTTATTCTTTCAAACTGCTCTGCATAGGCTTGCTGGGGAGTGTACTAATGCATGGATGTATGTGTGGTTCAATTTGGTATGTTTTTCCCCCTAATCACCCCGAATCCTATGCAATTTGTGAACCCTGTACCCTCTACCCGGTGTTCCTGCTTCCCGTACCTATCCAAGCAACGTTCCCTAACCCTCTTTCCCCGCTGGGGTTGCGGATGCCTGTGTAAGCCCCGAACTTGCAGGCGCCAAAACCCTAGAGGGGGTGGTTGGTTCGTACCACTCCTAAGCCTGGACTACAGAAGGCCATGACAATGATGTCCAAGTTTGTTTGGATTGTGTATGTGTTCATGCAGGTAGTACATTTTCGTGCATTCCCTGGTTTCATGTGTCATTCCTCCTCCCCTCTCCTGCCACTCATTCCAGTCATCCAGTGTGTCAACACCTGTCCCGACTGCATATCCCTGAACCTCCTTCCCCACCAGGGTCTCAGGGGCCTGTGTGAGTTTGACCTTGCAGGCACCCGGGACACGGTGGGGGTGGTTGTTTCGTGACACTCCCGGGCCTGTACACGGGACCTGTGACAGTACACATCCGTTCATGGTGCATCATCCTATGTCATGTACCACACATGGTTCACATCCTGTTGTGACATTGTTTTACTGTGCTACCTTGGTTGTTGCATCATTGTGGTAGTACTTGGCCTTTGTGAGGTACTGCTACGTCAAGTCATCTACTGGAGGGTGTTCTGGTTCATTTTTCTGGCTTGGATTTTGTCATTTTGGAAATGAGTGTGGATTCTGAGGGTGCAGGCACCTTTTTACACACAAGGTGGGAGATGGTGACAAAGGGTGAAGGTGATCCTGTGGCCAGGTGGAATTGAGGTTTGAAGGCTCCATGACCCAGGTGCAGTTGTTCAGTGGGTCATGGTCATTTGTGAGGGAGGGGGGGTTGTTGTTGATAGTTGCCTTGCCCTGCAGTGTGATGGGAACTCTGACATTGTAATGGTGGTATCTTATGTACATGTTGTGTTCTGCTGATCAATGCCTATTCATGTGTTGTGTTTACCTTTCAGGTGCGAGGGGATATTTGTGGTTTGACATGCCGGGGTGTACACATGGTGAATGTTCACATGTGATTTGTAGAGAACACTGATGGTCACTTGAGTGCACATGCATATGTGGAGTGCATGTCCTTGCAGAACCACACACTTGCACTCTGATGCACTACATGTACTCCCACCCTTGCATATCCACATGTACACTGTTTGCCTTCTGGTGGCCACTGTGTCCCTACAGCACATGTTCTGTGACCAATTATGGATCCTGTACATGCCTAATTTGGTTTTTGATGTGGTCTGTCACTTAGATGTGATGCTTAGGGTGTGCATCACACACAATGGCTGTTCACTGTGCTGTGCGCTGAGCAGTGTGTTGCAGGAGTAGGACACAGCACACAGAAGCTGCAGTGTTGATTTTGCAATGCACAATGTGCATGTACACAAGCATTCATTGTTATGTTACGTCTACAACTCTTGTAATGCATTTTGAAATGACTTATTTTGGGTGGGAGGTTGTTGGTCTGTCATTTCATCTGATTCCAGGTCAGGCATCATTGTCTGATGCCACTGTAGATTTTGGACATGGCAATGTGTACCTTATCGTTGCTGTGTTGGTGTATGGGTATTCCTTGCCATGTCATGTTGTGGTTTGGGAGGGTTTGAGTGACATGACAGTGATGGCCATGGCCTGTTTTGCAGGTGTGTGATGCACACCTTGCATGTCAGGGTCATCCGCTTCTCAGAGCAACTAGCTGGGGGTAGATCTCTCTCCGCGGCAGGGCCCTCCCTCTGGAACAGCCTTCCTGCCTCACTTGAACTTGAGGGGAACCATCTCCGGTTTGGGAAGCACCTCAAGACCTTCCTCTTTGCTTCTGCTTTCTCTCTGCCTCTCCCTTGCGGAATTCTTCACTGGAACTGCACTGGAGCTGCAACTGGGCCACTCTCACCGACCTCGGTCCCTGGCCCAGCCACTCTCCACTTGCACTGCCTCCCTGGCAACCCCTGAGGGACTGTCTCTCTATCCCTACAGCCCCCCCCTTCCCAGAACTTGTCTGCACTTACCTTTGCAGTTGCCACCAGCCGACCTATGTATTTGTTTTTTGGTCTACTTCCCCTGTACTGCACTCCCCCCCCTCCCTTTCCCCTTGGACTTTTCCCTTCCCCCTACCCCTGCACTTGCACAATCTAAATGACACCTAGCCTAGTAGTACCGTTGTCTGTCTTCCCTTGTTCCCCCCCCCTGCATCATCGCAGGGAGGGGGGAACAATACTTGTGTATAGGCCATATCATGTCATATGTCATATGTGTGCCTTTTGGTCACACAGGATAGCTTGTGTTTAAGTAGCTAGGGATGCAGACGATGTGGCACTTCCATGGCAACTGTCTCAGGGTGGTAGGGTTGTGACAGTTGACTGTCTCTTTGTCATCATCCATTGTCACCTGGTATGTGCCAGGCCTGTGTGCACTCCGCAGGGGTGGGAGTTTAGGTGAAGAATGTGGCCACAAGCTGGGTCCGGGCTTCCTCGCCAGGTGCCCTGTCCCCTCCTATGGGCAGCACCTGTGCCTGTGGTTGGGGATGTGGGGGCACCACCATGTCCACCGGGACGCCCTGCCATGTTGCAACATTGTGCAGGACACATGCTGCCACAATGATCCTGCACACTACTGGTGGTGCATAGAGTAGTTGCCCGCCAGAGCGGTCAAGGGAGCGGAAACGTGACTTGAGCACTCCGAATGTGCGCTCCACTATGGCCCTGGTTGCAATATGGGCGGCGTTGTATCTTACCTGGGGTGGTGTAGTGGGGTTCCGGATTGGCATCATCATGTGGTTGCTCAGAGGGTAGGCACTGTCCCCTGGGGAGGTGATAATAGTTGAGATTATTAGGGTTTGGGTATTTGTCTGTGTGTGACTTGCATGCATGTGCAAGGGCATTTGTACTCACCTAGGAGCCATGTGTCGCCATGCTGTGCAGCTTCCAGGGCCCGGCTCAGGGTGGACATTCTGTATATGAAACTGTCATGGATGGAGCCAGGGTAGTTTGCATAGACAGAGGTGATGATTCCCTTTGCATCGCATACCACCTGTACATTGATGGAATGCCAGTGCTTGCGGTTTCAGTAGATGTGCTCAGTGGCCCTAGGTGGACGTAGGGCCACATGGGTGCAATCTATGGCACCGAGCACTTTGGGGAAGTGTGCCACCCTGAAAAACTCCAGGACAACGCCCTTCCTTTCTGCGGGTGTTCTGGGCATGTATATGTGCCTGCGGACTGAGGGGCATGCTGTCATGATTGCCAGTACCTGGTGTAGGCAGCGTGACTGCGTGGCCTGTGAGACCCCCCCCCACTATGGCAGTAGTCCGCTGAAATGAACCCAGTGGCCAAAAAATGCAGGACATTGAGCAGCTTCTCCAAGGGGCTCAATGCTTGGGAGCAAAGGGTGGGGGATGTAAGGTCATCTTCCCACTCCCTGACCAGGTCTAGGATGATATGGGGTGGAAACCTATACCTGCCATAGACCTGGTCGTCAGGCATCCCAAAAAGGCTTGTCCGTGGTGTGAAAATGCGTGCCCTGGCTATTCTCCTCCTCCTGCGGTGTCCCACGATCAGTGCTGCGACAAATGGGGCATTCATTGTAGCTGTATATACGTGTTTGTTGTTTGCACGCACTTTTGTACTGTGCGTGGGGACGCTTCCGCCTGCCTTTGTGTGGCGGACGCGTTGACGCCTGTGCGCGTCTTTTGCCGTGCGTGGGTTTCCCGTATTCGGATCCATGAATACGGGTTGTTCGCGTGAGTGTGGGCGTTCCGTGTAGTTCCCTGCAGTACTTCCCCAGTTACGCCTTCTTTTTCACACGTTGTTCCCCATTCCGCGTGTTACGCCCACTGTTCCGCCCACTTTGGTTGTGTGCGCCGCGCTATGTGCGCTTTTGCTGTGCGCGTGGTGCACGCCGTGTATGCCTGCGTGCGCCATGGCTGGATTGGGTGCACAGACAGCGGGAAACATGCGCAGCTTCTTCCTTGAATCGCACGCGTGCGCGTGCGCTGCGTTTCTCACGCTTGCGCTCTCTTGCGCCTGCTTGCGCATTGATTTTCGGCGCACGTTTGTTCTATGAATCGGCCCCTTAGTCTTGTTGTGGCTTGTTGACACATGGGTAGTGTCATACCATGTATGACCAGTTTGTCTGTGGAGCAAATATCAATTAGTGGTTGCATTTCTTTTTTCAACATTGTTTCATTGAATTTGGAACAGCTTGCAAGAGTTGGCATCACGGATATACAATTGACATTTTTGTGTGGTAATTGTTCCATGACATCAGTAGCACATGAGTTATGGCCATAAAGTGCATGGATGTGCCAGGTTTTTAATATTGCTTCTGCTTCTTGCGATAGTACACCAACTCTAATACTTTTTAAAATGTTGGCGTAGGTGAGGTCTGCAGACCCGCGCATGTTTTCTGTTAATTTTCTGTATTGGAAATGTTGCCAAAGGTTAACATTTCCTATGCTGCCAACAGTTTTATGGTAGAGTTTGAGTCCTAAGGTTTTAAAAATACGTTCACCTTTCACTGGTGTCAATTGAAGAAGATCTCCGAAAACAATAATGTGTTTTCCTCCAAAGAGGTCTTTGTAGTTTGTTTTGAGTACTTCTTGTAATCTGAGGTGAATCAAAGCCAACGTTAGGTTGGAGACCATGCTCACTTCATCTATTATTAGCATTTTCATTTGTTTTAACACTCTGCGTAGTTCCATTGCAACTTTTGTAGAAAGTTTGTAATATTCTAATTTGATTTGGTTTTCTACTGGAAGCAGTAAAGTGACACCGCCTATGTTGTAGGTAGCTAAACCTGTGGGGGCAGTTACAATAGCTGACAGTTTGTTGTTTGTCAATTGTTGAAGGAACTTGCTCATGATTTTAATTAAGAATGTTTTGCCTGAACTAGCTTCACCACTGACGTATAGCAGTATAGGTTTGTAATTTTGGCAAGTACATTCTTTATTTTCATGTTGTACGCCATGTGCAATTTCTTTTGTTACTTCTTGCAAAATGATATGCTGCTCTTTGTTCATTTTTGATTGTAGTACAGATAAGTCTTCTGTATCTTCTTCATAGGGACACGTGGGCCCTCATCACAACACTGGCGGTAACCTATGGCGCTATTAGCACCATGGTTGCTGCCGGTGTTGTAACGAGTCCGCCAATGTTCAATGGGGAATTACCACCCCATTCCAAGGTTGGCGGGGCGGTAATTCCCCATTGAACATTGGCCCTTCCCCATTCCCATTTTTTCCCCATAGGGCTCAATGGGACTGGGGAAGGCAGTAATTACGGTACCGCAAATTGTGGTACCGTAATTACCTCGAAGGTCCCTTTGCGGGTCCCTACTTTATTAGCTGGTCCAGACCAGCTGTTCAGGTCGAGTCCCGCAAAGGGACCTCGTAATTAGGCGGTAAGGGGTTACCGGCGCCACAGCCTTTTACAGTGCCGTTAATCCCTTAGCACCAGGGTCGTAATGATCCCCATGGTGTTTTCTACTTCTGTCATAGCTAATTCTGCCTCATTTGCTATTAGTGGCTGCCCCAATGGTTCTTGGCTTCCTGTTACAGAAGGTTGACTACTGTCGGGAGTGTCTTTATCTAGTTGGGCCTGGAGTTCTTCTTCATGTTGCTGTTCATTGTGCAACATTGTTTTGTACTGTATAAAGTTTACATCGGTTATAGTGCTTTCATTTGCTTTGAAAGCGTCTTCAAAGGAGTCATACATATCTAGTATCTCTTCTTCTTTTCTCCTTGGTTTAAAAAGTTGTAGCAGGGACATGTAATATAGTTCTTTATGTTGAGGAGTTTTTAATGACAATTTGATATGATTAATTAAGCTTCGTTTGGTAAGTTTCACTAAGCTGCCTTCACAATTTGTCACTCTGTATCTACCTTTGTTTTCATCAGATTTTTATATTATTTTTGTATGTGAAGTTTTGGGCTATGTGGTATAGACACATGGTTTCCAAAGTGGTACTCCTGTTTGGGTAGTATGTGCCTAGTAAATTGTTTTTCAAAATGTCTTGGCTTGTGGGATCATTTATGGCTATTGTTTCTATGTTGTCATATGATTTGAGAACTCTTTTTCTAGATTTAGCAGGACCAAGACTTAGCCATACTATATGTTCAGATTTTCCATACAAAGCAGTACCGGTTAAACGATCTGCAGCTTCATACCAGCCACATTCTCTATGAGAGAGCATTTTTATGCCTAAGCTGTACAATTTCTGAGACAGTGTTTTGTCCGATGATAGGTCATTCCAGAAGTCTTGAAGCTCTGTTTTTTCTGCTTTGCTTAAGTAGGATGTAACATATTGTGCAACTGCAGTGGAATTGTCTGCAATGTACTGAACATCTATGTTTACATTCCATGAGAGGGCAATGATTGCATTGTAATCATTGATATATTTTGCTTCTTCTGTTCTTTTTATGTAATATGTGTTCTTATGTGTTTTACCTTTAACACTATGGGGGTCATTACAAGTCGGGCGGTAAGGGATAACGGGCACTGGTAAGGAGACCGGTGCCGGCAATCCCTTACCGCCCGATTCTGAGGTCTCTTGGAGGGAACCGTAAAGGACGTGTGGTCTGACCACACGTTCTTTACGGGACCCGTTAAGGGACCTTGGAGCAATTAACGGGCCCGTTATTAGCGCCTTCCCATTGAGCCCTATGGGGGCTCAAATGGGAATGGGGAATGGCTTTTGGAATGGGGACTTACCGGGTCTGCCTAGGGTGGAATGTCCCAGTAAGTCCCCCCTCCACCAGACCGGACCCGGACCAATTTTGGAGGCAGCCATGGCGCTAATAGTGCCATGGCTACCCCCAAAGTCAGAATGAGGCCCTATGTCTAACTGAAGACATGAAGATGTTCACTTCACCTGTTTCTGTAACTGGTCTAGGGAAACCAAAGCGGCATTTGGTGTAGTATTTCCCTTTGATTTTGTATTTGCGATGACAATATTTCCCACATTTGTGTCTTTGAAATTGTACAATTTGTGCATGAAGATCACTATTTGTTGCTTCTGATGGAATTTCACAAGTGACATATTTTTCGATAAAATGTAAAACAGTGGCATCACTGTTTTGACCAAATTTAGGAGCATCTTTAATCCATAAAAACATGTGGATATGTGGTGCTCTCTGGCTTGGTATTCTTTTCTCCAAAAGAAGTGTTGCACTTCTATGAGGGGAGGAACAGTTTTATTACAAAGTTTAGCATAGCAATGAAGCGATGATGGAAATATCTTGAAACATTAACAGGATCTAGAGAGCAAAGTTCTGCAGGTCTTAGCATATATCTATGTTTGTTTTGTTTTTGTTTGATATGCGTAGGAAATCATGTAAATCTTCCAATGCATATTCTGCACAACTTAATGTAACAAACCAAGTGGGTGGGCCAAGGTCTTTTATCATACAATGTACATCTCCGTGATGTCGGAACCAGTGCTCTTTAGTACCACACATGTTTGCTAACAGATTTGTAATGCTTGATTGTAAAACCTCGTCTTTTTCTGCACTTTTTGTAGTAATTGCGTAGCTGACATATTTTGAAAGTGGGTACCTGTTTTCAATGTGTCTCCGTAACATAGTGTTGCTAGTTCACTTTCAAAGAGTAGGTGGAATATGTATTTCACATTTTGACTAAATCTGGGATCTTCAGAATACATTTGTAATGAATGGTATTCTGATGCTGTTATCTTTTGTTTTGTGTTTTTGTTTTTAGTTGTTTTAAATTCATGTTTTTGTTTTTTTACACACGACACACAAGGAAAGGAGGGGAAAAGAGGGTAAGGAAGGGACACCAACCATGGGGATAAGAAAGGGCAGGTGGAGAGAGGAAGATATAGGGTGGGCCTTACTTAGGTAGGTAGCAGGTCTTCTGGTGCTCTGTGACCGCAGTCTCAAAAGCACTTCGAAGATTCTCCCCCTGCAGAGTACTGCGTCGCAGTACATACACAATATTGTGACCCTCGAAAGGTAAGGGTCAACAGCATTGTGAATGGCCTGTGAGGCAGCTGGAGGGATGCGCTCTCCCACAGGAGTGTCTCTTGTGGTGAGAGGAGCAGAAACGGAGCATGTGGTAGAAGACCTCAACCTACTACATTGATCACAAGGTACAACCTTGCGAATGGCCCCACCGTGGAACGACCTTAGGTGTCGCTTCATGGATGTCGTACCAAAGCTGTACGAAGCAGGCCTCCCACGACTCAGCACCATTTTGTACTGGTTAGAGGTGACCTTGTTCGCACATACTTTTGGTACGTCACCATGAATGGTAAACAACCGCCACACCCAAGACTCACGGCAAGTGCTGGTAGTAGGGACTTCCACTACCTCATCCTCATCATCCTCTTCATCCTCCTCCTCTATATCCTCACGCCTGTGCCCCTCTGCAGGCCCTTGGGGAGGTGGCGCTGGTGGAGGGGTCGGGGTGGTGCTGAAGCAGATGTAGCAACAGCAGCCATGGATACCATCAGGGTTGATGAAAAATCTCAGTAAGAGCATCAAAAGCAGAAAAAGTCAATCTGCAATAGCCAGAAGCACAATGAAGATCAGCTCTGGGTGTGGCCTTTTATAGGGGTTCAGGCACGCTGTCCACGGACAGATCAAACACCCCAAAAGGGCTCAAAAGTTCCAAAAAGTATGTAGAAAGCCTGGGTCATTGTCTGGGACATGTGCACTAGTGGATTTTTACTATAAAATACTTTGGATTGTCTGGAAAAGTACTTTTAAAATGTTCGGGGACCCGGACGGTGTCCGCAAATCAGGGCACATGCTCAGCGTGGGTGCGGTCACAGGATGATGTCGCGAACACGTCCGCGAAGGGAATGGGTGTCCGCAGGACACCAAATGCACAGGAATGGTCGTGCGCCTGCGCGCGCATGTTCTACGGACAGTGTTCGGGTCCTCAAACTAATTAAAAGTGCGACACAAGTGAGATGGACAGTTACGGACAGGCGCAATGTTTGTAGGACGTATGGGTGTGGTGCGCATGTGTGTAGATTTTCTACAGACAGTACGGACACGTATAGTGTCCTTAGAACACCCCCATTCGGGTTAATTGCGAACATTCTGGAAACCGGGTGTGTTCTAAGAACAGTTCCATGCTGCTTGCGAACAGTACGGGCAGGTATATTGTCCTTAGGACACCTCCATTTTGGTTAATAGCGGACATTCAGGACGCCGAATGTGTTCTGAGAACAGTTGCATCTTGCTTGCGGACAGTACGGATGGGTATAGTGTCCTTAGGACACCCCCATTTTCCTAATTACGGACATCCTGGACACCACGTGTGTTCTAAGAACAGTTTCATTTTGCTTGCGGACAGTATGGACAGGTATAGTGTCCTTAGGACACCCCCATTTTGGTTAATTATGGATGTCCCGAACACCGAGTGTGTTCTAAGAGCAGTTTCATCTTGCTTGCGGACGGTACAGACAGATATAGTGGCACCTCCATTTTGCGCAATTACGGACATCCCGGACACCGGGTGTGTTCTAAGAACAGTTCCATGTTGCTTGTGGACAATACGGACAGGTATAGTGTCCTTAGGACACCCCCATTTTGGTTAATTACGGACATCCTGGACACCCGTGCTGTCCGTGGACATCCCAACTGTCTTTAAAAAAAATAAGACAGAAAGGACTGAATTAAAAGACACATAATATATTTTTTTAATTATATACAGATATAAAATTTATGAAAGAGAGTGGGAAGCAGAAACTGACTCAAATACATGGGAATTAGGTGTTTGGAGAGGATGGATGGGAGGGGAGGAAGGGATGAAAGTCTCATCAAAACGTTTTTCTTGGTGTTGAGGGTTTGGGGATAGTTGACTGTGACATGGAGAGGGCGAACAAGTGCATGTGGGACAATGATATTGAATTTTTTCTTTTATGTGGTCCTCCACAAAATGTTTCAAAAGATAGAAATTTTCCATAAGCATGTCCATTTTTTATTCCATGCGCTGCACAGTATTTTCTAATGTCTCTTTTCGTGTATTATTTTCAATGTTTGTATGGTCTGTTAAAAAAATATATTTATGTTAAGTGCACATAAAGTAATGATTATTAATTTGCTTATATAGAGTGTCTACCATTAGTATCACTGTCTTCAGACATTTCCTCACGTGGGAAATGTTTCTCAAGCCATTCCAAAGTACTGGACATTTCTGTGTAAAAAAATATATATTACTTTTAGTGTACCTAACACAGAAAGTTTAGAAATATATATACGAAAAATGAAGTTTACTTACTAGTTTGTGGTAAATTGTGTTCTTACTGTTGTGTAGGTCTGCCGTTGCTCCTGTGCAGTTTCTGTGAGGTAATTATGTTGGAAGCATATCTGTTTTGTTTTGGTATATTCCATTTTAGTACATATGGTATTTAAATGGATGGTTGATGTGTTACATATATAGGTTCCACTTCTTATTTATTATTTCATATAATATGTTTATATGTTGCTTTTTGAACTTGTTCTGTGTTTGTATAGCATGATAGAACAATCTAAGATACCCCCTAAGTTTTTGGGAAGTGTTGCCGTTGTCCGCGTCCATCCGCGGAAATACGCGCATTCCACGGACATCAAAATCACTAGCAGGGGGTTCGGTATCTTCTATGTTACATGTATATAAAGTAAGGGAATACTAGTAAACATCTATCAAATTCACACTATGTATATGTGAATTCAGTAAAAAAAACTTTGATAAAGGGAGGTTATGGTTAAGTTGCGCTGCTAAAAACCTATGAAATTCAGTAAAAAAACATTGTTAAAGGGACGTTATGGTTCAAAGTAAAACCGAAATACACCTGAAATTTGCTAGTTAGGGTAAGGTAAGCAATCATAGTTCGTGCCACCAACGTGCATTGTTAAGACTAACACCCAGGACATCAAAGATGACCTCACAAATGATCACTGATGGCTTATAACTTTGGCACCACTCAATGAACCTGCATGACATTTTGGAATTTTATTATAGACCTGATTCCGAATGGTTTTGGAAAGTGTGGAGTTGTTTTGTCAAGAGGGAACAAAATTAGAGGGGGGTGCCAAAAGAATCTAAAGACTTATAAATGTGGTGCCATTTGACGAATCTACATAAAAGTTTGGAAAAAGATTGTAGATCTAGATATCAATGTTTTTATAAAGTTTAGTGGGATTTTCTCAAGAGGGGGCTAAATTAGAGGATGGGTGTCAACATTTTTAGATGGCTGTGACGAATGTGGACAAAAGTTTTCTGAAACATTATAGACCCAACCTTAAATGTTTGTGTTAAGTCTGAATGGATTTTGTCAAGTGGGGGCTAGGTTATATGACTATTGTATGTAAATACATTTTGATACTTTTGAAAAAATAAAACATGGGCGGTTTTCCAGCAAACTTGTGTAAGGAGCATTGGCATGGACCTCAAAAGGATGGCCAAAGGTCATGACCCGGACAATCTGGCTACTGGCATCACCACGAAGGACGACAAATGGGGTTAAAGTGGCCTGTTGTGCTTGTGGTAATATGGTCATAGGGTTCTCTCTTCCAACTCCAGCGTGCGTTCAGCGTTCCAGGATACTTGCCGGTTCAGGACGTCCAGGAAGGAAGAAGCGGTCGCAAGGATACGTGGATTCCAGGAACAGGGTGGAAAGGAGAGGGTGGAGGGAGTGAGAATAAGGGTCAAGGAACTTGGATAACAGAAGGGTTCGCCAAGCTGCGGGGGCGCGGCATATTTATGGGACGTACTACATCCACCGTGAAGGCTGGTGCAAGGCGTGTCACGTGATACGGCCATGTTGGGAGAAACAATTAATGCAAGCCCCGCCGCGATAAGAACCAGGAAGTCCAGAAGGGGTGCGTTCTGTGGGTCATGACAGAAAAATCCTTTTTGTTTTAGCAGCCAGGGTTCCCGCCTTGGGAACCTAGGTGCTAATGGCTTTTATTCCCCATTTCAGGGGTTGGAATGGGGGATAACAGGCCAGAGCCCTCGTTATCCGCCCTCACTTCACTTGGGCCAATAACTTGGGCTGCCGGGCCATTACGCCCCGTTCTAGTCCCTGGAACAAGGGATGAATGCCACATTATTCCATTTGCATAACACAAAATGCTAATGGAAATGTGGGAAAATCTTATTGAGTCTATGTACTTTACTGAGAAATGTAAAGTAGATGTAGTCTATAAGATTCTTTTTTTTAGTTCTATTTTTTTAACTTTGAAAGGTGGTTCCCAAATGAACCTTTCTTTTGTGGTTTTTTGATGTATTATTTTTTTTCGCAGGAGATATTAGAAAGTAAGGTGGGGAGGGAAATGAGGGAAGAGGCACCAAGCACAAATATGGAGGGGCAGGTGGACAGGGGAAGATGTTGTGCATGTATTTCTTCTAAGCTAGGGCGGCGTACAGTTGCAAAAGCACTTTGAAATTGCTTCCCCCTTCAGAGTGGTGTGTTGCTTTATATGCAGAGGACTGTTGTCTCTGAAAGATATGGATCAACAGCCTCTTTTATTGCTTGCAAGGTAGCTGCTGGGATTTTGCGTCCCACAGAAGTTGGCCTACTACTTCCTAAGAAAGGAACAGCCTTTCTGAGAGCATTGCAGTGGTTGGATTTTGTGTGGCAGCGCATGGAGATGGTACCGTAGTAGTACTGTCCAGGTAGTCGGCGACTGATTAAAAAGTTGCATCCAGTGCATTTCACTTTGGCAGATTTAGCCTTTGGTACATTCCCAACAGTGGTAAAGAACTGCCCCACCCATTATTCTCTCTGGGTGCTAGAGGTAGGCACTACCTCTACCTCATCTTCTTGGTCCTCTTCATTGTCTTTAGAAGTACAGCACTTTTTTTGTTGCATAGGTCCTCCAGCTGGTGGTGGTGGTGCCTCTTGGGGAGGAGGGATGGCAATAGCTGATGCCAATTTTAAGATAAATAGCAGTTTAGCTAATATTCTTCCAAGTATGTGCTTTGTACTAGAGAGTTAATGGATAATGAGTAGGAATAAGTGTAGGAGCTGTGCAAGCGTACATTTTGAGCTTGAAAGTTCCTAGATCAGTAGATAATGCAGGTCTGAACTGTCCTTGAAGCACGGATCCGATGGCGAAGTGCGGAGGCGTTCATGAACACATCATCATGCTGCACGCGAGCGCATAGTCACGTGGCACTGTCACAGTGGAAAAAGTTGCAAAAAGTGTACAGACATGTTAAAAATAATGCCAGAAGGTGGGAAATGGCAGAGCTTTAAGGTGAAACTTTGTAAATTGGAAAGAAATGTTGCTATATTGGGGTAAGTATGATATTAGTAAGTTGTAGGAAAATAGCATGCACTGGTAAAAACCCATGAAATTCACTGAAAAAACATTGTTAAAGGGACGTTATGGTTAAGGTGCACTAATAAAAACCTATGAAATTCACTGAAAAAACTTTGTTAAAGGGACGTTATGGTTGGGTTGCACTAATAAAAACCTATGATTCAATGAAAAAACGTTCTTAACAGGATAGTATGGTTACAAGTAAAACTGAAAAACCTCAGAAATTCGTCAGTTATGGTAAGCTAAGCAACCATAATTCACGCCACCACTGTGCACTGCTAAGACTAACACACAGGACATCAAACATGACATCAGATTGATTCTGAAAAGCTTGGTGAGGTTTTGTCTGGTGGAACAAAGTTATAGGGGGGGTCCCAAAATGTGCAGTTTTCCTCATAGACGTAGCGGAAAAAAGATTTTGCTCATGCCTACAGCCCAAACCGCTGGACTGATTTTCACTAAATTTGAGCCAGGAGCGGTGGCGTGGTCCTGAAAGTTTTTATAAATTTGGTGCAAATCTGTCCAGTAGTTTTTTTTTAAAATGGCCAAAAAGTAGGTAAAAAAAATGTGTGATATTTGGATCCGGTCCACAGACTCACTTCCCTATTTGGTCCGCGGACACCCCTCTGCGCAAAACGGGGGGTGGCGTGATGTGCACAGACAGCGGACACGCCTGCTTTTTGGATGCTCAAAAACATGAGACGCTTCAGATATTTTGAAATGGACACCATCTTGGATCCGCAAACTGTCACCATTGTCTGCGGACATCGCAGTAAAAACATACTTAAAAACACAACATTTCACTTGTCAAACTTATGGAACTATGTCTGGGGAGGTGAGGGGTGATGAGAATGGGATGGGATATGGCCATAAAGAACGATGTCCGCGAGCATCTTTGATGTCTGGGAACATTTGTGTGATGTTCAAGGACATTTGAGATATTTGGGGCCATCCATGCCTGTTTCTGAATTATAGGGTTGGTGAATAGCAGTTTTTGGATGGCTTATAACTTTACCGCTATTGAATGAAACCGTATGAAATAGTGCTGTTTTGCCAAGAGGGAACAAAATTAGAGGGGAGGACCCAAAATATTTGCAAGGCTTATATATAGACTTGGGCCTTTTGATGAATCTGCACAAAAGTGTGGAAAAAGATTTTAGACCCAGACTTTAATGTTTTTGGAAAGTTTGGTGGGATTTTGTGAAGAGGGGGCCAAATTAGAGGGGGGTATCAACATTTTTGGATGGCTTATAACTTTGTTACAGTTTCACAAATCTGCAGAGAAAAGTGTTATGATATAGGTAGAAAAAATAGTGATATACCCTTGGTGAATGAAATATAGCATGTGCCCATGGGCAGTGGCAAGATTGTTCTGGCCATTGCCAAAGGGCATGATCTAGAAAATCTGGCTAGTCGCCATGACTAGGAGGGACTGGCTATGGGCTGGATGGAATTGCAGAAAAGATGCACGAGGAGCATCAGTAAGAACTTCAAAGCATGGTTTTGTAAATATGTCCTGTCTTTTATTTTTTGTACAATGTGAAAATATAAGTACACAAGATATAACTTTGATGCCAGGGCAATGGGCATGGCCCTCAACAAGGAGAATTGTGTACTGTAATTTGCCTATTGGGGCATGCTGCATGGTCGAATCCATGGGTTTGAATGGGAACAAAAATTCTGCTTGCGGTTACAGCCTGAAGTGCTGGACTGAATTACAACAAAGTTGCGCGATGAGCATCAGCAAGGATCTGAAAGCATGTTTTTGCAAATCTGCCTTGTGTTTTATTTTTCAAAAGTGTCAGAATGTAAGTAGAAAATCTAGTGATATAACTTTGGTGTCTGGGTAGTGGGCCTGGTCCTCGGCAAATGGAAATGTGTATCTGATTTACTTATTGTGGAATTTTGCATGGCCGAAGCCCATGGCGCATGGATTTGAGACTGGCCATGGCTGCAAGCCATGAGCGCTGGCCATCGGTTACATTATTAGGATATACTGGACACTGTGCTAGGATGTAGGGTAGGTGCAGTGAATGATGGGGGTGGTTTGGTGGGGCTTGGGTGATGGTCGAGCCTCATGTCGTAGGCAATTCAATGATGATTTGCATCCTCATCAGCCGCTGCTGATAACAACACACCTAAGTATGCGTTTCAAAAAATATGTTTTTTAATGGAGGTTTATAGTTCTTGTACATATGTTAAAAGAGGAATTATTAATAACTCATATACAGTGATGTAACATCATGAAACATTTTGACTTATGAAAACCTATTAAATTGAGGAAAAAAACGTTGTTAAAAGGGACGTTAAGGTTAAGATGCACCCCCACACTTGGGACTACTCCGCCCCAGCAGTTGGCTGGTGGTCTCCCACCTTGGCATCCATAGTCACTTCCCTCATGGGCTCCCATGAGCATTTGCCCATCTTTCTTGCCCTTTCTATGTATGCACTTCTCTCACTGCACAATGCATATGTGCATTTATAGGAACACAGTGTACAATGATTTTGTATAGTGAGGGAAATGCAGATGGAAATGATTTGTAGAACATTTGTAAGTGGTAGTTGGTGTGTGGAAGTATAACATGTTAATAAGGTTATATGTGCAGTTTTTGGAAGTGATTGGTGGATGGATGTGTAACTGTGCAAAAGCAGGCAATGAGGGAGTGTTACAAGTAAAAAGGGTAGAACGGCTGTGCTGTGCGATGGTGTGCACGTGCCATCCTGGTCGTTTAATGATGCATGGCATGGAAAGGGGACTGCTGAGAACGTAGATAGTTATAAAGGTGCATAGATTATGGTGCGTATTGAATGCCAGAGAAAAGTATTTGAGACAGAAAAATGTTTCTGTCCTTTTATGTTTTCCTCTAGTATACAATTGTCCATTATTACCATTAGCATAATATAAAATGCTCATGGAAATGTTGAAGAATCTTATAGAGTCTAACTACTTTACTGAAAAATGGAAAGTTGATGGAGTCTACAAGATTATTTGTTTTGGTTCTATTTTTTAACTGTGAAAGGTGGTTCCCACAAGAACCTTTTTTTGGGTGTTTTTTGATTTTGTATTTTTTTGTTTGCAGGAAAGGCCTGGAAGTAAGGTGGGGGAGGTAAATGAGGGAAAGGGCACCTGTGAAAGATACGGGGGGAGGTGCAAAGGGAAAGAGGTTGTGTATGCTTTAAATGTAAGGTAAGGGGCTGTGTTTCTCATGCTCCTTGATTGCAGCCTGGAAAGCACTTTGAAACTGTCCCCCCTGCAGAGTGGTCTGTTGCTTTATTTACAGATCACTGTTGTCTGGAAAGATATGTATCAATAGTCTCTTTTATTGCTTCTGAGGAAGCTACTGGGATTTTCTGCCCCACAGGAGTAGCCTGGGTGGTGGCAGTATTGGTTGAGGAAGATGAGGTAGAGGGAGACAGCCTGCTTCCTGAAAAAGGAACAGCCTTTCTCAGAGCATCTCAGTGGTTTGATTTGGTGTGGTGGCACTTGGAGGTGGTCCAGTAGGAGTACTGCCCAGGTTGTTCACGACCAAGCACAATGTTGCACTCAGTACATTTCACCTTGGTAGCCTTAGCCTTTGGTACACCCCAATGGTGGTAAAAAAACTGCCACACCTATGGTTCTCTCTGGGTGCTAGAGGTAAGCATTTCCTTTTGATTGTTTTCTGCATTATTGCGCTTTTTCCATTTTCTAAGCCCTCTAGCTGGTGGTGGTGGTTGCTCCTGGGGAGGAGGGATGGTAATAGCTGTTGCTTTTTCTGTTGATAAATATCAGTTGTGCTAATATTCCTGCAAGTATGTGCTCTGTCCTAGATTGCAAATGGATAATAAGTAAGAATAGGTGTAGGAGCTGTGCAAAGGTACGTTTTCAAGCTTGAAACTTCCTAGATCAGCTAAAAAAGCACTTTCAAACTGTTTGCGAATATCAATGATATTTGTGATGTCTTCTTTGATGTCCTGAATTTTAGTCTTAACGGTGCACGTGGTGGCACGAGTTATGGTTGCTTAGCTTACCATGACTGGTGTTTTTCTGTGGGTTTTCAGTTTTACTTGTAACAATAATGTCCCTTTAACAACGTTTATTCACCGATATATATATCAGTGAAAGAACTTTGTATGTATAGCAAGAAAAGAGAGAAAAAGCTGCAGAGGACCGCATTCCAAGGACTCAAGGGCACAAAAATAGAGGCAAGTCTGTGAATGGATTGTAACATGGAAATGTAATGTAACAAATTATAAACTAACAATGGCAGGGTACAAAGGGGAGAAAAAGGATGGTGTTTCACACTTCCTGAGTGCTTGTTCACACCGGGTTCATGTGACCCAAGCGGTCATTTAAAACTGGATAGTCCCCCTTTACTGTTGGCAACAACCATATCTGGTCATGTGAAACATGCAATGCAGGCAGACATAATGGAATAGACAACTGGCTTAGTGAAATTGCCAAATTAAAAACAATTATGGAGTTGTATGTAAAACCAAACAAAAAATTATGTTACTTTCAGAATTGATTTACAATTCATGCAACTATGGTGTTAATTTACAATTAAACAGCCAAAGTGGTTAAAATGGCTAATATCTTTCCTCAGTGGATAAAGAGAAAATGATGGATCCTAAAGTGCAAAGACTTGAAATGACAACAAAACATCCATAGGACTGAGCATGTTAAAGTGCAAAAGTTAAAGTGCTAATGCAATAAGTATAAATCGCATGCTGTGCCAATGTGCACAGAATATGGACTGAATTAAATCAAAATGGGAAAAATATGTCTATTGCACAGGTTGAAATATAGAAAAGATCACAATATCAATGGGACATACGCACAGAAAATGTATTAAGGATCCCTCATATATGTGAATTAAATTCAAACATGGTCCAAATAGACCTGATAAAGTGCAAATGCTCATAATTGCCTAAATAGACATAATAAGGTTTAAAAGCTCATAGCTGCCTAAGAGAAAATTATGGATCCGAAAGTGCAAAGACTTCTAATGACAGCAATTTCCCCATATGGTTAAGCATGCTAAAGTGCAAAAGTTAAAGTGTTAATGCCATGAATACCAATATCATGCTGTGCCAAATGGCACTGGATATGGACTAAATTAACCCAAAATGGGAAAAATACGTCTATTGCACAGAACGGAACATAGAAAACATCACAATATCAACAGGTAATACGCACATCCGGAATGTAAAACAGACAAGATCCCTCATGCATGTGAATTGAATACACAACATGGTCCAACTAGACATGATAATGTGCAAATGCTCATAGCTGCCTAAGTACGCATAGTAAAGTGCAAATGCGCATAGCTGCCCAAGAATAAAGTGCTAGTGCCAAAATTACTCATGAGACCAGATCAGCAAAACTAGAGGGAAACTGATCAAAAAGCATGTTGATGGAAATTGACAAGCGATTCACTGGAATAAATATGAAAAGGCAGGATGAAAAAAGGAACTTCAACATACAATATGAAAAACACAATCCTCATTAAACGAAAAAACTGCAGTGCATATACACAAGAAACACATTAGCCATAAATTATGCCATGAACACTGTAAATACAATAAATGAAGAAAGATTTAACCTAAAGAATATTGAAGCAAATTAAAAATGAATAGCAAAAATGAACAACAATCAATTACAGGATAAGAGGCCGGAACCTCTAGGAAAATAAAGTCACAGATGGTACACAAGGTACACAAGGTGCAATTTAGACTCCAATACCAGTTTATGGTGTGTGCTCTACTTTGCCCTGAGGACAAACGCTGATCGTTTCTTTTTGGGAAAACCCACTTACAGTCCGACACTGCGAGCGGCTTCTCTGCTCTTGCCGGATCTCCCCACGCTTCCTGGAGGAGGCGGGGCTACATCGCCCACGTGACTCATCACGTGACTACAGAAGCGCACATAGCACGGAAGCTACTGCCCTTGCGGCGTTAAGCCCGGCGGGGACAAGGCCGCTAGCAGTGCTGTTGTGCGGCTGTTTGGCGGCGGAAACTATATACGGGAGACTGCGGAGGTGTGACCTCTTTGATCCCGACAAGAAGAAATAAGGTAAATACTTGTGCTTTGGTGAGTCAAATCTGATTGTAGATACGGTTCTGTTATAGGCATAAATGTCTTCAACACCGCAAAGGAATCAATCTTGCACGAGTCATCCAGTGGTGAAGTTTGACACACCAATGGAGACTGTAGCTACTAGATCTAAAAGCACTTTAAATAAAATCTCTTCTACCAAAATGATAACTTTGAGTCCGCGTGCTAAAACACGCTTAAAAACGCAAATCATAAACAAAGATATTAGACAATTTTGCCCAGTTGTGAAAACTACTACACAACCTAGCACACTGACTTCCTATCAACAAGAAGCTCCCATTGCAGAAGGCAATTCGGGACCTCCAAATGAAATATCAATAGAGAACATCATGAGCCTCTCTATGAAGTGCATTGAAGTACAAATGGAATCTAACCGAAATATACTAGATGGAACATCAGATTTAAATCAAGTGCACTCAGCAACGCAGATGGCTATGACTAATAATGTCGAATCTGAGGCACTGGACAATATTCCAATCTCGGATAATACCATGCTTCTATCTTCTAATCAAATTGAACGAAAGAAGGTTCCAAGTACACATTTGGACAAAATATATGAAACACTGGAGAACGAACAGAGCGCCTCTAATGAAGAAGTATTTTTGGAAGAAGCAAAACAAACGACACCTGTAAGCACAATTACATCTCTTAATAGGTCACATACAGACTATTATAAACGAGGCTCAATGGACTCCACCATCTCAGAGTCCGTGTCGTATATTCTTCCAACGCCAAGGCATCGCAAATCTTCATGTGAAAAAGAAAAGATACTTGTAAAAACAGGACTTATAGAAGTGACTCTTATGGCAGTTAACACCACAATTAAGAGTTTGTTCAAGTTATTCGAAACTCTTGAGACTAAGATTAACATACAATCAACCAAAATTGACCATTTAACGTCATGGATTCAAGCGCACTCGGCGGAAATGGGAAAAACTGGACAAACGGAAGAATTGCCAGACAATCTGTCTAAAAGCATAGAAATTGTGACTGTACCCATCTCGCACTCTGTGAGTCTCCCTACATTTGATCATGTCATTTGTCCAATTGAAGATGAGGCACAAACAGAGTCGCTTCAGAATACCTCATGGATAAGTATTGAAAATTCTCCTAAAACAGTGAAACAACCAATAAATAAAACTCAATATGGTCTTTTCAATAAACAAACACGAAATAAAGGTTGTGCTACACATCAATCAATGAAACGAAATAAATCATCCAATTGTCAAATCCGTACACAAACAGTGGAGTTGACAGTTCCTACAAAGTCCCATGTTGATCACACAATTAGTGGTGTCACACCAGTTCAAAAAGCTTCGGTGGGAAATTCTTTGTCAAATCAATCTATTCTACAAATAAACGAATCACCCCTTAGTCAATTGGTATTGGCTTTGGATACAGCAATACCAATGGAACATGTAACTTTAACAAATCCATTGACTAAGGAGACTTACCCAAAGACTCAATTTACTAAGGCAAATGAAAAAATAACACAAGCATTGTTGACAACAACGGAGAAGCCACAAGTTGAACAACTTAAAGCAGTGATAGATGCATATATTGTTCAGCGCACAAATGAGATAAAAGATCTCGTAACAAAAAAAAATTCGCAGATAAATGTGGCGAGATGCGCTGGAAATCTTGCACACCACAACACATCCTTCACTGAAAGACAATGTGTAATAGAAAGAGATAATGAAAAACAACTTAAGTCCAACACTGGCTGCGATTCACAAACAATAAATGGATATCGAGGTGGTGAGATATGGCATAATCAAAAAGATGAAATTAAATCAATCGTAGAAGCTTATTTAGATACTCACTTGAAGCCATTGCACACACCTAGATGTTCAAAAGAACCTAAGGTCACGTTTTTTGATGAAAAGGGATCTGGAAGTAAACTTGACCACTGTACAAAGACAAATCATGTGATCAATAATTCTAGCATCAATCAAATTGCCAAAAAACAACCACCTGTAACAAAATTACAAAAACAGGATCTAAAGAGACAAAAAGAATTTGCGAGCCATCATACTCTAATTCTAAAATGTCGTGCGGATCCTTATCCTCAATATGATCTATCACGTACTAGTGTACTTAACATCTTTAGTGACATACCAGAACTAGGAGACCTCACTTCATTTGACATTAACCAAGTGGAATTCATCTGCGATACTAACTTGGGGATTGTGCGTCTATGGATGAAATCTGGCATAGTTATGAATACTATATGGCAGGCGAGAATGAAAATCTTTGCAATGGGTTTCCTGCTTGCTCAAGATCCGGAAAGAAAAAACAGTGAAAAAAATATAGAGAAACAAACAATAACTATTTCACCAACAAACGTGTGTCAATGCCATAAATGCAACTCTTCAAGTTTCGCAGCATTGGAAGAACGTTTTTCTCAGTTATAACCACCATCGAATCAAGAACCTGATAGGCAAAAAACAGCCAATGCCACACTTGTAAGCTGGAACACAAGGGGATATTCCCATCTTCTTACTAATCACAATTCCTTTTTGAATGATGCAGATATCATAGTCCTCCAAGAAACATGGCTAAGTGTTGCTCCAATATGGGATAACCATACTATTACAATTAATCCGGCAATAATAGCTCAGAAAGGTCGACCTATGGCAGGACTTTTGGTAGCCATCAAATTGGGAAGCAATATACAATTACAAGCATGGGAAAACCCCAACAAGTTTATACAGATGGTTAAAATAACGATAGAGTCCCAAAGGATTGCATTAATCAATATGTATAGAAACCCAGCGGCAATTACGGATGTTTGCTTTCATCAGGAACTGTCTAAAATGTTCAATATTATTGCACAAACTAAAGAAATAACTGATGTTATTTTAGTGGGAGATCTTAATATTGACGCCTTCAAGCTTCAGTTGAGAAAAAACACACAAGATTATAAAAAGTGGAGCTGTTTAATGAAGCAATATGATATGAGAATGGCTAACGGGTCATTACCGGGAGACATTCCGCAGCAAGTAACGTGGCAAAGGGGAAAATCAACAAGCACTTTAGATTACATATATCTTTCATCAAGGCTTTTCATGTTATCTACCGAATTTAAGATAATAAAGCAAGAAAGCAGTGACCATCATATGCTTTCTTTAATGTGGCCAAGAGACACAAATAAAAAAAGTGTCAAATTTCAACAGATGCTACAAAAATTGACAATTAATAATGCCAAAACACGGTTTAAGTGGACACCATCTAAACTGAAAAGCCTACATGAAAATTTGATGTCACAGAAGAGATCATTAAATAGTCAAACATATGTGGAAACGCTCAATAGCTATAAAACCTTTTTTCTTCCATCAGGACGTTCTCATTTGCATACATATAATCAGCCCGTATCCATAAGGAAAAAAAAACATCGTAAGGAAATGAGACTGGCCAGGCGGCTTCCTTGGCCTGAAAACCAAGAGGTATGCAAAATGTTAAAAACCAGCTATAGAACCTGGATACGTGCTTATAAAGGACGTCTATTTCAACAAGATGGAGAGGCCTTCTTGAAAGCCACAGTTAGTAAAAATTGTGCACAAATATGGCAATTACTCAATTCTAAAATAAACTCAAACATTCAGCAAACTCAATTGAATGGAGCGACTGAAGACCAATGGGTAGCGCATTTTTCATCACTCTATATAGATAAAGCTTTCCAGTATGCTCCCGAGACTCCGTCAATGGTAGCCTGGAACTTAGAGTGTTCAGAAGAAATAATCATGACACTCATATCAAAATCTTCATCATCACGAGCTGCAGGCCCTGATGGCATAACTAATTATATGCTAAAACAACATCCACAACTTTGGGCAAAGATTCTGAACTCCATTTTCCAGACAATATTGAAAACAAGGAAAATACGTGATTCATGGCGTACATCTGTCATTGTCCCGATTTTCAAAAAAGGGGACCGTAGCATACCAGCCAACTATCGTCCGATAGCACTTTTGGATGCCCCAGGCAAAATATTTAATAGATTAGTCTTAAAGGTCTTTAACAGCTGGACACTTGAAAACAAAAGCAGAGACCGTAATCAAACAGGTTTTGTTTGCGGGTTAGGGACGTCAGTAAATCTAATGATACTTAAGACATTAAAGGCTCAAGCACAACAAACTAAAACATCACTTTATTTCGCATTTATTGATTTAAATGCGGCGTTTGATTCCGTCTCGCGAGTAAGACTATTACAAAAACTATCTATAGCAAAGTGTCCACAGATTCTAATTGACATAATAGCTGCGCTCCACTCAGGTACGTCCATTCAAATCCGGTTATCTACCACCGGACTGCTCTCATCAAGAATCAGCACATCAAGAGGCTTGAAACAAGGGTGTATTTTGGCTTCATCACTCTTTAATTTTTTTATTCATAATGTCAAAGAAGTATTTTGTAATCTCTATACGGACTCTCCAAAAATGAATGGTCATATAATACAAGCATTATGGTATGCGGATGATCTGGTGCTAATTTCTAAGACTCCAACAGGCCTTCAAAAACTTATAACTGCACTTTCAACATACTTTAAGACCAATGAACTCTCAATGAACATAAAAAAATCTCAGATCGTCGTCGATGTTCCAAAGAGTTCAAAAAGAACTAAGTTCACATGGAGAGTTGATGATATCGCATTAGATATTGTCGCAAATTACAAGTACTTAGGCACGCAATTTGAGGCCAACACTACAACTATTGCCTATAATTACATGCTACAAAGTAAATTGAATACAGCAATTTCACAGTCCAAGTTGATTCTACATAAATATGGCAAATTCTCCATCAGTTCTGCCATATTCTATTGGCAACAAAAGGCAACACCAATACTTCTTTACGGAATGGAAGCCCGAGATATAATTAATATAAAAGAGCTAGATCGAATGGAAGCCAAATTTTGGAGAAACATCCTGCAGCTACCACAAGCCACTCCTGTAGTATGTATTAGATACGAACTTGGTTTTACCTCACTGAAAGCAAGATATCACTGGCAGCTGTGTGCTTTTCTTAGGAAATGTTTGATGAATATTGGAGCTGAATCAATTTTGGCTGTATTAGCGACATATATACTCAAATCAAATCATCAATTTGCAGTTGTATGGACTACCTACGTCTATCAAATAATGGTTGCAGCCGAAGTAGATTTAGAAACTCTAATACAGAATCCAGTTCGAGCTAAGAAAAAAATCTTTTTGCATGATTGGTTGGTGAATCGTACTGTCTGTTTGCAATACAGAAATTTTAAGAGTCAACTATTTCCGGATAAAAAAATGGGCACGGTTGAAAACTATTTACTAAAATCTCCATCTCCACAAGTACGCACAGCGATTATGAGAATGCGTTTCAATCTGTGGCTGACTCGAGACATCTTGGCACAGCGGAAACAAATAAAAATGATAGATAACTTTTGTAGGTTCTGTCAAAAACTAGATCAAAAAGAAACCTTAGAGCACATTATAGTAGAATGCCCTGCTTTGTGTGCAACAAGGTTTAATGCTTACAGAAAACATATGTCTGTGGTGGCCAACATACAGCCGAGCTTGAGATGGGCCTATTTGTTAAATTCTGCTAATATGAGCATATTTATTGCATCTATAGAGTTTTTGAACTGTCTGAGCTTGCGCTCAACATGCGATGCTTGAATTTCGATTGCATTTTTAAAATAATGAAATATAAAATGGTCTCTATGAATTTTAAAATCATGTACTTTACAATCAATTCACATGTTTGTAAGCAAAAAAGTATTCTAAATCATATTTTTGTATTATTCTTGTAAAAATCATTTCTGATTAAAAACAAGAAATAAAAAAAAAAAATAAAAAAAAAAAATTATAACTCCTCATCAATGTTATGACCTTGCAGCGCTTTAGTGTCAAAGTCCAGAATGAGCTTGGTCTCCAACTGGTGCAGTCTTAAGGTTCTATGTCCACCTCGAGGACTAATGGCAATGTGTGCAACTCCAAAAAAGTTAACAACTGCTCATTGTTTTCATGAAACTCCTTAAAATGCTTTTCCATCGGATAAGATGGATCTGAAGTTTTTATAGCTCTCAAATGCTGTAAAATCTTAATCTTAAATGTGCACGTGGTGCTGCCCACGTACCATTTGTTTCATGGACAGCACAATACATATACAATAAAAGTAGTGTCACATGTACTCATGTGTTCAATCATCCGGGGTAAGGCAGTAATAAGATGTTCAAATGTTTTGCATGGGGTAGCATGAGAGCAAACCTTACACTTAAAACATTCCATAAAACCAACTTCCAATACAGATAACCAGGAGGTCTGAGTCTATGCTTTCACCATAGGCTGAAGAAAACAACGCCAATTTATCCCTCAGTGAGGATGCTCGTCTGAAAGTTAGTGTGGGTCGCGATGAAAACAATGGCATTAAGTCTTTACCCATCCTAAGTACATGCCAGTGCTTTTGAATTATCTTCCTAATATTGTATGAGGAAGGACCAAATGTCACAATAAAACGTGGATCATCATCAGTCTTTTCAATGAGGGTTCTATTGGTGTTGAGAAGTGAATCCTTGTCAAGTGATCTGGCCTTAACAAGGGCATTCTCTATGATGTCCTTGGAGGAGCCACGAAATAAGAAATTATGAGATGTTTCTGAGCAGTATTTATCACATTTGACCAAATCAGAACAGTTTCTGCGATAACACACAAACTCACTGTAAGGAACATTCCACTTACAACTGGTGGCATGACTACACTTGGAATGACTCAAATTGGTGGGTTTTTTGTAGACAGTGGTGAGTAGCCCATCCATCTCCAAGGTGACTTTAACATCAAGATAAACAATTTCCGAAGTGCTATTACTTTCAGTACAATCCAAATTAACACTATTAATGTTAATTAATCTTGATCCTTCTAACAAAATTAACCCAACTCAACTCAGACCCTTTCCATAAAACAAAGGCGTCATCAAGATGACGCAACCAAGCAACAATCTGATCACTGAAAATGTCAGATATGATTTCAGATAAAATAGTTGCTTCCCACCATCCTATTGTAAGGTTGGCATAAGTAGGGGTAAATAAGCTACCCATGGTGGTTCCTGACACTTGATGGAAAAACAATTCTTCAAACAGAAACACATTGTTAGTTAAACAAAATTCCATCATTTCCAAAATCATAATGCTGTGCGACAACAAATTAAGGGATTGTGTTTGCACAACATATTTACAAGCATTGACACCTACTGAATGGTCTATGGAGGTGTACAATGAAACAAGATCTACAGTGGCCAAGACAAAACCTTCCTCCCATAGGACCTCATTTATGTGACATAAGAAATCCTTGCTATCTTTTAAATGGGAAGGTAAAACAGAAAAAAACAAAATCTAAGTTGTTTCAGCAAATCGGGATATGTTTTCCAACAATTAACCTGACAAAGTAACAATGGGTCTACCAGATGGCTTGACAAGTGATTTATGGATTTTGGGCAAAAAATAAATAGTAGGAATCGTGACGATAGGGGGAACAAAATGTTTTACTAAATAGCCATCAATCATGCCAACCTCACTCCATTTGTTAACTAAGGCCATCAATTCTGTTTGTAACCTGGGAAATGGATTAGCAGATAACTCAGAAAAACACATACAGTCTTTTAATTGCCTGAAAGCTTCAGCAACATAATCTTCTCAATCTTTCAGACCAATATTAGAACCCTTATTTGAGGGTTTAATACCAACATCTCTCAAACTTTGTAATACTTCCATGGAATCAATTTGGGAATTTTAAGATTGCACCTGAGTGAGAATGATGAAGTTAGTCGTAATCTACGTAAATCCGCTATGCAAAAATCATGAAAGGCCTTCATACAACTACCTGTAGGCATTGGGGTATTGACCTTGATTTGCCTTTCAAAAGAGAGGAATAAGTCCAGCCAGTATTAATGTCAAAATCTTCAAAATTTATGTTATCAGTGTCAAAAAAAGGATCCTCCAAACTTGCCGAATCTGACAAAGAATCAATATCTGAAATAAGTAGTTCAGTTCTTCCCACTCGGGATGTTGAGCTACCTCCTTTAATAGGATTATTGGCAAAAAACCTTTTCAATTTTAATTTGCGGAAAAATTTATCAAAGTCCAAGCGTGTTTGAACATGGTCAAAAGATGGTCTTGAAAACTTGAAAAGATCAGTCTGAGATTCGTAAAGTTGATAAGATGAAAGATTGATAAATTGCATGTCAGTATTGGATTTTATTTCTTGCCTTGGGCCCCAGAGCGAGATAACCTGCGTTGACACCTGCGGGTTTTCTTTCACCTGGTGCATTACATCCTCGACATCTTGCGCGACCCATGGCTCTCTTTTGAGACTTGCCATCTTGATGCAGGAACCGCATTTTGTCTATATATAATAGGGCATGAATAGTTAATGTGAATCAGACTCCGATAGGAACTTCACAATATTCTACTGTTAATAACTTTTGATTTGTGTGATGGATTAGGACAGAATGTTGAAGTTGATTAGGGATGCATGGGCCCCTCCATACTGCAGCGATTCGTAAAGATTTGTAAAAAAATAAAGAAGTTATTAAGAAGACAAACAACTATTCCAAAGTTGCAACCTACTTCCCATTTCTTTTCCTATACACAGACAAGGTCCATTTTTACCAGACTGCACAGCCCAAACTGATGGACGGATTTGGACCAGGTCTGAAACAACTTGGGCACAAAGCATTTAAAATAGGCCTTTTTGTGGTTTGAGGTTATTCCATGCAGTCGTTGTTAAAGTTTTTGACAGAGAAGGGTGTACCCCCTTCTCAGAAATAGATAGCTATATCTTGGGGAAATTACCAAAACTGGGAGTTTTTAGAAATGAAATGGCCGTCATAGTTGTTTTTTCGAGAGTGCTGCAGCTATAGCTGAGGATAACTGGAAATGAAATGCATGGAAAAAGCCATTTGCAGGTCAAAATAATTGCAAATGTCATTAGTTTAGAGGTGGGGGACACCAAGTGAAATCCGGGAGTTAGAGGGGGTCTAGGGACTGAGTTTGCAACACAAACCTTTTCTGTAACCTCAGCTATAAGCTCGAATAGTCGACATCTCAAAGCAAACTGTGCCACAGAAACAGTGTGTGTTGTTTTGGGAAAGGGAGTGGGCAGGGGAGGTGACAAGGCCATCTAGTGAGTGGGAGGAGCTGGCAAAGATGTTGGGAGCACTTGGTGGAAGTCTGGGGGGGTCGGAGAATTTGTTTTCAAATTCTGGTAATGTCAGTCCTTGAAAGTATTGCACTTAGAGACCATTATTTTGCCTTTTACTGAATTGCATTCTGGTATGTGTAGTTTTCCAGACAAGATGGGGGGAATATTGGCACAATTGTACGCTTTTAGCCTAACATAGTTTCATAATAATTTAGATATTTGAGAGTGACTATATGGTATGTGTGCTTTTCAAATTATCTTTATAAAGCAGTGTATTGTTTAAAGCCAGACATGTGGGTGAGGAGGGGAAATGAGAGGGCAAGTAAGTCATGAGTATTTGACCACAATGTGACAAGAGAGTTTGCAATCCTGGACGATGATGCAGTTATTCTCCCCTAATTGTGGCTGATTTTCAGAGCAAAAGTAAAGGACACAGATGGGTGGACAGCGATACGTTTTTTTCAGAGGGCAGACGAAACCCGCTCTCTCAGGTTATTTTTCAGGTGTTCATTACTTTTTTAAAGTCAAATGCTATTTTGTCTTGCACACCTTCTTCTAAGGGGAAGGTCAAATGAACTACATTTATGATATGACATGATAGGTTATTTATAATGCACTTAATACCCAGAGGTTTCTAAGCACGTACCCGAACCTGTGTTGCTCTGTGTCGCCTTGCTTCCAAGGCGAGCACATTGCCTCTGAGCCATCCCTCTCCTTGTATATTTATCGTTTAAGGTATATGTTCACTTAGTGTGATATGATGTGATATGATAGTTTATTTATATAGCACCTATACACAATGGTTTTCAAAGCGCTTCAATGCAAGGGAGGGAACAAGGGAAAATACAATGACATTCTTACAGGCCATGAACAGTAAGGATGTGAAATTAACTCTCGTACTCGGCCTGACGACATTTCAGATAGTGCAGGAGCTAAGACGTAGATAAGGAAGGGAAGGGGAGAGTGAGAAGGAAATGGAAATAGACAGGCGACTACCGTACTAGGCCTGACAACATTTCTGGTAGAGCCAGAGAAAACAAAAGGTGAGGGAGAGGGGTGCAGAAAGGGAGGGGAGGAACAAAACAAGCGACTATCGTACTAGGCCTGACGACATTTCAGATAGTGCTGGAGGGGGGTGAGGAGGAAAAAAAAGTAAATGCAGGGGGGAGGAGACAGACGAGGTTGCTATCATACTTGGTCAACGGACAATTCTGATAGAGCAAGTGCATAGAAGAAAGTAAGGGGAAGAGGGGAAGAGATAGGAAAAGGGAGAAAGGGAGATGAGGAGAGAACAGAGAGTAAGCAGTCCAAAAGAGTGGAGAAGCAAGACGGGAGAGCGTATACAATTGCAGAAGTTAGCAGTAACACATAATGTTGCAAGCCTGGATACAAGATGAAGATGGGAACAGCATGATTCAGGGCCACCATGAGAAAGGGTGACACACCGTGACTCAATGAAGTCCATCAAGTCAAATCCAGCATTGGCCACAAGACGGTGATGGTAAAACCAGAATGTAGCAGGACAGACTTCTGCAGATGTGGGCCGGGGGAGGGGGGAGGGGGAGGATAGAAGAATCATGCATACATTCATGGATGCCAGCTTTTTATTTTTGCTATGGGGGCAAAAGTACCTGGGCATATAATTTATATGCTGATTCATGTAATTATTTGTGCAGAAGAACAGGGATTTGTGTGCTATTCTACCCGCAAATCCCCGTTCTATTCTACCCCCATCCTCACTGCAGAAACAGTCCATATTGCCAGTCCCTCAATCTTTAAAATATTCTGCCACCTAAGAGTAATTTGGCTGTCAGGGTACGCTCTTCAGAAAACAATCACCCTATAAGGTTGCTTCATATATAATTAAAGGGACAGCTGATATGCTGCATGCCATAAAGTAACTAGTTTCTGTGCTCACTAATGGCAAAGCCACTTAAGAAATGAGTCCCTTTTATAATATATCTTCTGTTTCTATGCCGGTGCGTGTGTGTGTGTGTACCATTTTCATATGTTTACTGATATGTGGCTTGCCTCTCTACTGACTTGAAAAGAGGACCTGTGCACCTTTAGGCTTTTTCCATAGAGGCGCTGTTGTGAGTTTGCAACATTGCAGCTCAATGAAGATGAAGGACATTAAAATGCACTAAACTACTTGTCGTGATGGTAGCTAGCAAGGTTTAAGCCTTGCCGGGTAAATCAGAAACGTATTTGGTTAACAATTTAGGCTGGTTGGAGCCTCAACAATTGGGCAAAAAAACATTGGCTGACACTACAATTAACTGTTTCCCAGTCATCGACACCCATAGTTGCTCCCTTTGAAGAACTGATACATTTTTAAGGAAACACTATTCGTTTCCTTTTTTATTAGGCGAGAAGTAAAACAGTAGCAATGTACAATGTGTTCTTTGCATCACTGTCTAGACAATAGAAGATGTTGACATTTGCGACACATTGAGGAAAGCAGGGAGTTCTTTATATCTGTCATGGCCTAGCTAACAACAAACCATTGCTGCGCCGGAGGATAGAACCTTGTGATCATCCATAATATACCTAACAACTAGGGTTATTCAGAATCCACTTTTTCATCTGCAAGAGTCTGAGAGCAAGAAAAATACATACTTGGTTTCATTAGTGAAAGGTTGCAGAACTGAAGAGAGCGAGAGAAACTATAGACCTACCTATTTATAATGAATGGAAGATTTATTTTTATTAATAGTGGTTTATTGCTACAAGATTCTTAAATCACTGCGTAAACTGCTTTCTTAATTTGAGAAATAATATTACTGAAACAAAAAAAAATGAAAATCATTAAAGGGAGCAGCGTCGTCTGTTTTTCCATGGCCACACATGATGGTATAAATATGTTTGGAGTATTTTCTACTCCCGCAGTCGAAGGCAACACCAGAAAGGGCATTTGTTCTTGTTTGTGTTGCAAGAGGAGACAGGTTACCTCATCCGGATGTTACTGTTCGTAACCACCTGATGGCTGTGATGAAGAAGGCTGGGTGCATTGGCAAGTGCATCGAAATGCAAACAATGCTCCATAGAAAACACACTTGTAATACATCCCTATGAGGTGCAGAGTGAGTTTACGGATGAATCATTGAGAAAGAGTGTGGTGGGGTGACAATTCCTTTCTGCCTCGTGTTCATAGTGTCAGTGACCCACTAATGAAGGCTAATCTGTCCTTGGAGAAGCACTTATCCCAAATATTCAGTGGGATTGATGGGACACGAATTGTAGAATAAGAGGATGGTAATAGGAGATCTGGAGACCACTACGTCCCGTGTAGTGGACTGCCTGGAGATGAGCTACACCAGGGTAAATGATGACGGTGAGATAAATTCCACTAATCCTTCAGGAAGATGTGACACTAATGTGTATATCCCCATTTAAGGTAAAGCGACCCAGCAGGGATTGCGTATTATATCTGGAAAAAGCATGACTTGTCTTCGACCAGTGTACAAAAGCCATGCCAATGACCATTGGGAGGAAGGTAGAAGAAATGATGCATGCATCTGTGAATACATCCAAATGCTGAAGGAATGCAAGACTGAAGGGTTAGACATCATGATAACTCTGTTACAGGAACCCGGAAACATCATGACCCCATCTTGTGTCAATTAAACATACATTTCTCACTCCTTTTTCAGAGCCTGTCATCACTATATAATTCTGTGAGTCTGTCACATATAATGATGTCAATTATGGGATACAGTAGATTTGACACATAGTCCTATACACAATAGACATCTATAATGACAAATCAAGAAACACCAAGGTAGATAGAAGTTTCACGGAGGAGTGAGAAAGCCATGAAACCCATTGGAAGAATTAAAAGTCATTTTGTCCTATACTGAGATACTCAACGATTTATAACCAGTCACGAGAGGCAAACAAAGGTCATTGAGAAATCACCTTTGACCACAAGTAGATTTTAGGGGACAATCTAGCCGGAGAAGTGAAATATCCTGATACTGGATGCAAGTAAGTTCCACAACAGCCAGGGAACCCAAATCCAATAATATCAGGAGTAGAGACAGGGTTGTTATAGATGCTCTTCCCACCCTCATTTCTATCAAACTTCATGATAAGTTAACCCTAAGGAATCTGGTCAACACTCCAAACAACATGGAACTGCTGATGCCAAAGCCTAGCAGAAGGACAGAGAGTTTTGAAAGGGTCCTACCAGAGGCCTTAAGGACCCATGTTAACAGTAAGAAGCTGGCATACGAAGGTGAACATTTGTCCACACATCTAAGGGAGAGGACAACATCATTGCAAGTACATTCATATGTAATCCAAATGTATACTAACAGCACAACCATCTTTCTGTCAAAGGGGCTCTGGGGAAGGCCGCCACCCACACATCCAGCACCACACTCAGTGGGCCTGGACAGGGCACATGGGTGGTCAGGGTGAGACTCTGGAGATGTAAGGGGTCGTCCAGTGACAGACAGCAAAATACAGCACGAGGGAGGCTGGGAAGACACTCCTGTGGAAGTGTAAGATTTTGAGACAAATGCCATAAGATTTCAGATCCTCGCCTGATTTCCAGAAGAAATCCTTTAAAATACTCAATATCTAGGGATCACGTGCCAGATGTTTCAGGATTCCTACACCTAGAAGAAAGAAGAGTGTACAAAGAAGGCAGAAGAAAGCAAGAACCCAAATTACCTGAAGGGGTTTGAGGTTGCTGTGCCATCTCGACACCCTCCTTTTCGCTTCCATCAATGGCCTGGACTGCCTTCTGCAAGAGAAAACAATGATTAGGTTTATTTTCATGTTACATTTTGACCTGCAGAACGTGCCCCAAAAGGAACTACTTACTTGGTACTGGGATCGTCCTTAGAGGGACAGTAGAGTCTCCAGAAACCTAGAAAGAACAAAGCACCCTCTAAAAAAAAACCTTAGGGACACTGTCAAAACTCAAAATAGTACATTTAGGACACTGGATCATAATGTATTTATTTATTTATTTATTTATGCATTGCTAAAGCACACTTAACCCGTGGTCATCTAGGTGCTGGTTACAGAACAAAAATAATGCAAGAGTATGGAGGGCTGGTCGGCAAGCCAGTCCGATTATGTAAAGAGACACGTTTTAGACGTTTTCTGACGGTCCAGTAAGATGGTTCAGACCGAAGGGTAAGCAGCAGAGTTCCACAGTTTGGGGGTGGTGACTGAGGAGCTGGAGTCTCCGGCTCTGCTGTGCTTAAATCTTGGAACAGAGAGGCAGTGGCAATTTGCTGAAAACATAGGTGCCCGACAGGAGAGCGTTACAGTAGTCTAACTTGGATCGTATGACAGCTCCTGCAATAGCGAGGCTGTTGTTGATGGAGAGGAAGGGCCTGCCGGCGTTTATGAGCTTCATGGTATAGGCGGTGGAAAAGGCAATTGCGTTTACTTGTCACGTCATATCAAGGGTGGAGTCAAAGTAACCTCTGTGTTGTTGTTGTTGTACTAAAAGATCTATTTCATAGATAAAAACAGATACAAAAATAAAACAATTGAATAAATACTAAGAGTCCATGGAAAATCATTAATTTGCAAGGCAACTATTTCCTACGGAGACAGGCACGATAGATAAACTTTGCTACAAAGTAGGTATCATTAACAAGTTCAGGCAACTAACATAGTATTCAGGCTTTTGCTACATTACTGACACAGGCTTTCTTAAACAGTGGAAGCAAATACAAGCTTATCAAGTCGTTATAACTTGCACTGAACAGTAGGAAGTGGGTAACTGACTCTGAACCTAAACCACACAAGGACACATTTCAGAATTGTCAATTTTCCAACTGCGAGTGAAAGTCGCTACTTTAAGCACCCTAGTCCTCAATTCCATGAATAGAGAACGCGCAAAGGTGGAGTGATTAGGTCCAAGTATCTCTCAGCACCTTGCTCTGTTTTCAAAAGTTAATAGTCCAACCCTGTTTTCAAATGAAGATATGAATTTATAAGATATTCCGGGATGTTGCCTTCACCAAGCCGTTTTACCTCATTTTCAAAGCAGCTAGTCAAATTCTGCCGGTTCCACCACATAGCACCCAAACCCAAAGCATTTAGCTGCTGCCTAACGTGGATCATTCAGTGGAGTAAACATCCTCCAGGGTGGTTAAATTGATCAAGATAAGCTTCCATGCTAGTAATGAGGCAATCATTTCTAGGCCACACTCCATCAAATGAAGGGCACTTGGAAAACCTCTTAGTAGTCTAAGCAGCATTTTTAAAATTGTCTTCTCCACTACCCCGATTTCGAACAATTGGTATGGCCCCATACTTCCGCTCCGTAGAGTACAGCGAATGTAATCTGGATTGTATCAATATTAGTAGCGGGAGCTACAGCCCTCTCTCCGTGGGCCAAGAACTTCTTTCAAGGATTGTCTGTGATTTTTTGGACTGGGCCACCCATGCCACAGTGTCAGAACATCTGACTGCAAGGTAATCATAATAGCTCACTTGTTCCAGAGTAATCCCATCAACCGTCATGCAGCATACACTGGGCTTCAGTCTCCTTGGTCTAAATACCATTTTCTTAGTCTTGCTCTTGTTGAGGGTTAGGCCTAGTTCAGAGCATTTGGAGACAAAACAGTCCAGGCAGTGCCTGATCGCCATTGGTGGCGTGGCCAACAATACTGCATCAATGGCAAAAAGTAATGCCGGATAGACGTCAGTACAAAGCTTCAGTGGATCAAGCCTACTCTTCCGGCACTTTGCTACCAGAACCAAAATAACTTTGTTGATATATAAACAAAACAGGATCGGGGCAAGGACACAGCCTTGCTGCACGCCCTTGTCAACCCCAAATTGTTCTGTGGTTTCTCCTGCCAGACCCCACATCACCACTGCTGTATTCTTACAATAAAGTTGAGCAATCACCAACACCAGTTGGACAGGCATCCCCAGATCAGCAGTGTTTGCCACAGCTGAACCCTAGGTAAGCTATCCAAAGTGATCTGCAAATCTACGAAGACAGAGTACATCCACATCTTCTGCAGTGATATAACAGTGATTTGTATTATCTTTTGATTCTTTTTGGTGGGAGAGCAATGTCCAAAACGCCTTTGCATCTCTTTTAATAGCACACTCCATAAGATCTTCCCATTTAATTTTGTAATGGTACTCTATCATTTCCTTGACCATGTTTCTGTATTTACTACTTTAAGTGTGCAGCACTTCCTTGTTCACCCTCACCTCAGTTGCATTCAATCATGCATTAACTTTCTGCACTCATTATTAAACCACTCAAACTCCCCCACTCCTCTCTGTTTAAACTTATTCACCAGTCTAGTAAGCAAGGGACAGAGGTCTTTGATCAGGTGCTCAAGTTGAAGCAATACCTCTCTGTCATTATCTATCTACCTATTTCTTATAAAGTGCCATACACCCAAAGGGCCCTCAAGGCACTCACAAGACAGTAGACAACAAAAAATCATGAAAAGAGCGGAACAAGGAAGAGCGAAGACTGAAGAGAAAGGTGAATTAGCCTGAACATATGTCAAAAAAGGTTTTCAGACATTTCTTGAATTAAGCGGTAGACGCGCATCCTTTGAGACTAGGTGGCTGTGAGTTCCAATGATTCGGTGACAATGCATAGCTTGAGCCACCAATCTTTTTTAGGAGAAATCGAGGTTGATGAGTAAGATGCTTTTGTTAGAGCGCAGTTCCCACCTAAAGGGAATCCTTGAGACTTGTGATGAGAGGTATGTGGGGGCTTCTCCTATCAAACATTTGAACACCATAATGGTGCCTTTAAACTGTACTCTTTGGCTGACCAGGAGCCAATGCAATTTTCTGTGTGCCTCAGACACATGACCCTGATGACTGATACCACAGACAGCACGTACTGCTCCATTTTGGATCACCTGTCAGCTTTTCAGGTTCACCTTAGAGGTTTCCGACCAATAGGCTATTGCAGTAGTCCAATTTTGAATTAATGATGGATGCTGCGATCACAGCTCTGCTAGACTCTGCTAGATAAGGATGAATCTGCCATAACAGGTGTACAAACTAAGAGCAGGAAGATTTAAGATGGGAGACATGTTTTAAGATTATAAGACTAACCACAATGTTTTAACAGAGTCTAACACCTCAATGACGTTCCCTGCAATAAAGAAGCTGTTATGTGCTGCATCCAGTTGATTCAGCGTATGTGGGGTAACTAAGGTGAGCAGCTCAGTTTTCTTGTTATTTAAAGCCAGAGAGTTCATGGCCATTGAGGTCTATTGCCTTGTAGACTTAATTTACCCTGTCTAGATCTTTACTATAGATGCCTGTTAATTTGACCACAATCTGGACATCGTCTGCATAATTAGCAAACCGTACCCCTAGAGAAAGTAATAGGTTGCATAGCGGCCTAATATACACATTGAACAAACATGGTTACAGGCAGGATCCCTTGGTCACATAGGCAGTTCTCGGTCCAAGGAATGATCTGAACCAGCATGCCGCAGAGGTTGTACAGCCGCCAACCTTGACCAACCTATCTGTCAAGAGAGCATGATTGACCAAGTCAAAAGCGGCTGACAGATCTAAGAGAAGTAACAGTACCTGGCCGCCCTTGCCAATAAAACCTGGTATGTTGGATTTAAGATCTAAAAGTGCAGTTTCAGACCTGTGATTCATACAGAACCTAGATTGTCCTGGAGCAAGGAGATTATTAATTTCACTTCCACATATACTCTCGATATTGGATAATATTGTTTGGTATATGACATGGTTTGATCCAGCAGTCACTATTTTGTCCCATTTGACAATCCGTCTACCATTCCATAATCAGTGCTGTGGGCACAATGCCATTACATGGCTTGCTTTTAAGTCTTCTTTTCTAATGCAAGAGGTTTTTGGTCACTCTCCATATGTTCAACAATCCTAAAATCCTCTAGGGCTTCCCAGTCGCTCATCAAGACTAAAATATAGTCAATCCACGAGGAGCATTTGAACCCAAAGAACATATCCCTTCCTGGTCTATCCCCACTGCACCTACCATTGCAATCCCTTAGATCTAAGCCTTGCAGTAATTGTGCACACTCTAGCAGATGCTTGTGTGTCCATGGGGGATATCCTGCCTCCAAGGCAGAGATCTCCCAAATCGAATGTACTTCATTCCATATCCCCTCAACTTCTCTAAGAGGTTCAAACTGCAAGTTGAAGTCTCCTCCAACTATGACATGACATTTCCAAGGCACCTTATTGTGCCAATTAATAATTAGGTCTTGTAGTATTGTTAGAGTCCCTAGTGGGTTGATCCCATAAGGTCGATTATACAGGTTGAATACAAGAAGTGTATGTCTCCACTTGTTTTTACAAATCACCAATAGCAGGACTGGGGTACTGTGTTTGCTCATCATCACTTTCCACCCTGTTCCCACGGCCACTTAAGTTAACAGCCCCCCCCGATCCTCCCTTCCACAGCTCGTAGTGTTTTTACTGCCGGTGAGACCGGAATTGTAATCCCGTCTATCACAAAGGTTTGGTAAACTGTGTCAAGTTTGTTAAGGAGGGCTTGGGTACTGACAAGCAGGCTTTTGGTTTTTTCATCACTTAGACAGAGCAGATGGGAAGCAAAGCCTGAATAGTCTTGTAGATGGAGTTGAGTGTAGAGAGGTCTTGGAGGTAGTCTCCTGTGGGGGTGGGGGGGTTGTGTGTTGTCAGTGTAGTTTGTGTATGTAATGCCAAGGGCATCCAGATGATTGAAGAGAGGTTTCGCGTAAACATTTCAGAGTGTGGGGAAGATGAAGGAGCCTTGTGAGACACTTCTAGACACTGGAGTTGGAGGGGCTGCAGAATCACCAGCGAAGACACAAGTGTTTCTATCTGCGAGGAAAGAGGTAATCCATTTAGTTGCATCGGGGAGAAGTTGGCAGCAGTGGTAAGATGGAGACAGAGGGTTTGTTGGTCGATGAGGTCGAAGGCAGCGGAAAGGTCTAATAGAAGTAGAAGGGCCAGTTTGAACGAGTCTGATGTCGTCAAGTTGTTTTTTTTAGATGCAGCAAGGCTGATTCAGCGCTGTATCCTGGGCAGAAGACTGACTGGCAGAGGCCAAGGATGTGATTATGTTCCAAATAGTCTTAGATCTTGAGGTGGGCTGCTCAATCCACACATTTTAGGATGAATGGGGCAGTGGTAATGGAGCAGTAGTTGGTGGGGATAGTTGGGTCGAGCGAAGGCTTTTTGTGTAGGGGTGAGATCCAGGCTTCCTTGAGGCTGGCTGGGACGGAGCAGCAAACAAAAGAGGCATTGATGATGATTGTAATGAGGTGAGAAAGGGCCTATGTGCAGTCCTTAATTAGTGGGGCAGGGCAGATGTCGCCTTTGCAACAACAGTTTAAGGGCTTTTATGAGGTGGGTTATGTCCAATTCAGGCATAGGGTGGAAGTTGAAAGGGACGAAGGAGGGTGGTGGGGGTTGTTGAAGGAGGGTGGTGAGCTGGGTCTCATTGCAGATGGCGGCTTGTTTTATGAGGATATTATTTTGTAGTGAGGTCATATTACCCATGAGGGCGTCTTGTATCTTGCCGCACCAGGAGACATCTTTGGTGAAGTTGGCAGGTGGAGTGGATGCGGTCTTGAGTTTGTGCAAGATGATGAAGAACTCACGTGTGTCAGATTTTGTATTAGCAATTCTGGTGTTGTAGGTAAAGGCTTTGGCAGCGTGTATGGCCTGCATGTACTCTTTGGCAATAGTGGTAAAGTTTAATTTGTTGGTGTCAGAAGGGACGTTCTGCCAATCTGTCTCGGTGGTTTGTTTTCTAGTTCGAATGGCTTGAAGGTCAGGGGTAAACCACAGGTTTTTGTGTGTTGTAGGTTTAGCCTTGCACTGTTTTAGAGCGTTGAGTGTGTTTATGGCCTGGGAGAAAATATTGTTGTAGTGGTGAACAAGAGAGTGGGGTTGGTCATAAAAGCTCAATCAGGAGGATTATTTGTGAGCTAAGGGAGAAGGTGGTCTTTCGTGAGATTGTGGGTGCAGCGTCATGAGGTGGGGAGGGCAGCAGTAGCGCTGGTGGAGAGTATGGCAGTAGGGAGGTTGAAGGAAATGATGTGGTGGTCTGACCAAGGGCAGGGTATGTTGGATAGGATCAAGTCACATTTTAGGTTGAGATTTCCTATTAGTAAAAGCTTAGAGATAGGCTTCAGGTCTGCATGAAGCCAGGTTTCAGATATATCAAGGATGTCTAGACTATTCAAGTTGATTAGGTTGTGTATGTCACGGGCATGGGCTGAGATAGATCTGGTGTTCATCAAAGTAGAGTGTAATGGAGGGGGGTTTGATGTGAGAGTTATTGAAGGGATGATCAGTGTGGGTAGTGGGGAATGGGGTATGTTTGGGTGGTGAAGTAGGCGGGCTAGGAGGTGCTATGGTAATGCAGTTAGGAACATTGGGAATGATGATATGTAAGTGTAGACATGTGTTCCTGGTGGTAGTCGTAGGCGGAAGGGAGCTAGGTGGCAAAGGGGCCCTTGCACATGTGGCGAGGTGGCTGAGCCTTATGACAGGGTGAAGATGAATTGCTGTCACTTTTGCCACAAACAGCTGACTCTATTGTTCTCTTGTGGCCGGTGACTAGGAAGGTGTGGAGCAACTCACCTCTGGCCATCCTGCACAACAACACACGTTTTAAACACTGCAAAGGGAGTCAGTTCAGAAAGGGAACAACAACGGGGGGAATAAAAGTATGGTTGCCACTTCCTTTACAGCTCTGACTTCAGACGAGTGAGAGGATGGAAACATCCATACAGAAGATGTAATCAGAAAAAAACAGCCTTATTCCCAACGGTCCCCATTGAGTACTCCCTCTTGGCGGTGAGCTGTATCAACCACTGGGGGAGCACAGTGCGGGTGTACTGATGCAGTCATCAGGACTCCATGACATCTGCGCAAGATGTAGGACATTACACTTTCAAGGTTTCCTACATTATTCTGCTATGCTTGGTACTGTGGTGGAATATGTTTTAGATGTTTTGGGGTTACGGGCATGAATGAAGATTGCTAGTCTCATTTTTCTTTCAAAATGAATGCCTAGAAATGTGCTTGCAGGTAGAAAGCTGAATGGAGTCCGGGAGACAGGCATCGGGAGGAATCAATATAGTCTGCAGGGTGTACAACTGGGTAGAACCTCTTGCTCGCATCAATGTTAAAAAGAGAAGGGAAGATGCAATTAAAAAGACACACTACAAAAACCCCTCAAATGAAGACACTACTAGCTTTCTCACTAATACTGGATTCACCGAGTGAGGCTTTTAACTGTCACCATATTAGGTGGTGACCCAAACTGTGGGTATGGGAACTGAATATAGGAAGAAGATGGCATGTGGAGAGTAACATACATCTATGCCCCCACCCATTTCGTGCCCACGTCAAGCTGAAGGCAATGTTGTTTTCAGCCAACATGCAGCTCACTCCCACCCAAGCCAAAATCTGGCTGGTAGCCCAAGACCAGCTTTCACGCGCCTAACTAACCTGTGCTTTGCTTCAGGGTAATGCTCCTGTAAATATTATCTGTATTTACTGCCTTTTGTAACCTGTTATGCTTGTGTTTTATGTATGCAAAATGTATGTAATACCTATGAAACATTGTGTAATACATTTAAATGCTTTGTCCTTGCAACACCTGTAAATATATGCAACTGTAACCTACTTAAGAAATGCGCCCAGATGCCCTTGGGCTAGGCGCGCTATACAAATAAACAGAAATACAAAAAATACAAATACCTCAACCACCCCTTGAAAGGTCTCCTTTCACAGCAAACTAAGTGCTGTGTTGCATAGTACAGAGAATATAGAGAGATGGGAAAAGAAGGGTTGTATTGTACTTGGATGGATGCATGGAACTTATGATGTCATAGAGAATGTTGTGAGAAAGTTGTTATATGAGCGAGATAGTATTTATGGGTTATGGTTCCAAACTGAGGCGGTTGGAGAGATCAAGCCTGGGTGATTGGTGCCAGTGGGCTCTGAAGAGACATCTTAATGTAACTTAACTGAAGCAATAAAGGAACTTACCTTTGTACCTTCAGAAGTCTCCGGGAATCTGCTTTACTACATTGGTGACAAGCTTTAAGAACAAAGGTGTGCAGAAATTAAAAAGAAGAAAGAAACAGAAGAAAAGTAGCGGGTAGTATAGCTCAATGGCAACGCGCTCGTCTTGGAAACAAGTGGACGTAGAGCAACACAGGTTTGAATCCCGTATCCGCGCTTAGAAACCTCTTCCGTATTAAGCGTGTTATAAATAACCAATCATAAAAAAGTGAGCCGATGCAGGGAGTGCGGCAAGAGGATCCACTGTCCCAAAGATATCAGCCCAGGGCAAGGGAAGAAGATGAAGTGAGCACACAGGTGTAATGTTGACAGTTATGTTCCGGGGCACGGGGTGGGATGAGAAGTGATGGAGTGCGGGGCAGGGGAAGGGTCAGTATTTTCGAGAAGGAAAGAATAAAGACGTGTTCAAGAGCATCAGGACTCACCCTACCGGGTTATCCCTCAGGACAGGGACTGCAACCTTACAGTGGTGACGAGGCATGAGTGAAGCGCACAGGACAGCGGGCAGTGAAGTCACCCAGGCCGCGGTGGTGATAGCAGTGCCCCGCCCTCTTCTAGAAGACAGGAGGAGGTCAGAAAAACAGACTGGGCTGCGGCGGTGTCAGACCATTGACAGGCGGTGAGTGAGGTAAGGGAAGGTGTTCGTACCATTCGGCAGCCTGCCCTCCACAGCTTCTTCTCCATGCAGCCCTCAGACGGCAGAAACGGACATTTCCACAGTACTTGTGGCTTATCAGGTGGCCGTGTGGAGGACTTGGGCAGAGATCAGTAATTTGAAGGGCCAGTGCATGTGGAATACATAATGAGGACCATGTCTGATGAAGAGGGCCCCCAGGCAGCCAACCAGGACATACAGGCGCAAGGCCAGAATCCTCAACAGGCTGCTACTCCCTACAGGCTCCCTGACTCATTGGCAGTGCTGCAGCTACCAGAAGCTTTTGATGAGTCTGACACAAGTAATATGGGCCCGAGATGGGCCAAATGGATCACGGACTTTGACTTGTACATGGGAGCCACAGGGCCAGTGGATGAAGAGAGACAGAAATGCTTACTCAAGCTGGCGGGGGGGCCTGCGACGAGAGCTATCATAGATGAGATGCCAGCAACCTCTATTGACTCCATTCAAGATCTCAAAGGTGCACTATCAGCTTACTTTACCGTGCATACTAATTTAGACTATGAGCGCCATCTACTTCATAGCACGAAGCAGGCCAAGGGTGAGACCATGGACGCATACGTCATGTGCTTGTGCTTCAAAATGAAGCACTGTGATTTTGCTAACTATTCGAACAAGGAAAGCCCTGCGCTCTCAAATCATTGTGGGCTGCGAATCTCAGACATTTAGGCAAAAATTACTGCAGAAGGCCCAGACTCTTGATGAGATCCTAACACTGGCGGTTGACACGCAGCTTGAAAGTGTCAACACAAATGAACAGGTGGAGTCCATACATAGGCTGCAGAATGACAGGAGGCAATAGGAACCCTTTTGCTTTATTTGTGGGTATGGGTACCTGTATGACGGAACCTGTCCAGCCATAGGACAGAAGTGCTCTGCTTGTGGAGAGGAAGGACATTTCAAGGTGTTGCGTCGTCTGGCCAGAGAAAGAGGACGAGACAGAGGGACAGAAGCCGCAACTCGATACAGGCCAAGACATCTCCTCACAACATCACAGGCATCGCGGTTGATGGTTCCAGCACAGCACAGACCAAGAGACATCGAAGCCAAAGGCCCTCATTACAACCCAGGCGTTAAGGGGTTAAACCCTTAACGCCTGATTACGAGGTCCCTTTGCGGGTGGCACTTTAACGCCTTTAGCAGGCGTTAAAAAACCAACCCGCAAAGGCACCTAGGAGCTAATTACGGCACCATAATTTACGGTGCCGTAATTAGCACCTTCCCCAGTCCCATTGAGCCCTATGGGGCAAAAATGGGAATGAGGAAGGGCCATGGCGGCATGGGGAATTACCGCCCTGCCAACCTCGGAATGGGGCGGTAATTCCCCATTCCGCCATGGCGGAGTTGGTAAGTTACCGGCATGGACCATGGTGCTTTTAGCACCATGGTCCAATGCCCGGGTCGTAATGAGGGCCAAAGAGCAAGAGTCAGGAGACGATATATAGCGGAAAGACAAAAAGGAGAGAATGAGGTACGTCACGTGCTCTCGTCCAGAGCGGAGATCCAGGGGACACGTGAGATACCTCGTAGAACAGTCACTGTCAGACACAGACATCAGTTCATCGGACAGTGAGCAAAGGAAAAAGGGATATGTATATAATTAGGGCAACTCCAGTGCGATGGAGCTGAACAAATGGCCGACAGAGTTCCTGATAGACAACAGTGCCACGGTAAACGTGATAAGTGAGTAGGCATACAAGGAACTAAAGCGCCCTCCGAAGCTCCGACTGGCCACACAACTGACATTTACCCACATGGAACAACGTCTCCCCTGAAATACCAGTGACAATTTGATGGCACCTGTCGCTGCAAGTCACAGGAGAGGAGAGTACGTATACACGTACTGGCTATGGAAAGCGAAAGCGGATGCATAATCAGCTTCAAGACAGCTGTTGACATGGGCCTGATACATATACTATACAAGTTGATTGTGCACAAATACATTGACTTGGTGCGCATGATCAAAGTTCTCTATCCAACCCTGTTTAAAGGGATAGGCAAGTTGCGCAACAGACAAATCAAATTGCACATAGATGAAGACAGTCCACTGGTAGCGCATCACTACAGGGGAATACCAGTAAATATCCAACAGGAAGTGGAAGAAGAGTTGCATTAGCTACTGGAACAGGACATAATTGAACCAGCCACAGGACGCACTACCTGGGTATCACCCATTGTTCCCGTCCCGAAGAAGGGATCAGACGCTATTAGATTGTGAGTAGACATGTGAAGGCCCAACCAGGCAATCAGCAGAGAGATACACATGGCACTGCGTATCACAGATATGATACATTTGTTAAACGGTGCCAAGGTGTTCTCAAAACTAGACTTGCAAAAAGGCTACCATCAGCTTGTACTAAGCCCAGAAAGCCGGAACATCACAACTTTCGTCACCCACCTGGGGCTTTATAGATATAAATGGTTGAGCTTCGTTGTATCCTCCACCGCTGAAATCTTGCAGGCGGAGATTCATAATGTCATCAAACACATACCCAACTGTAAAAATTACAGTGATGACATTCTGGTGTTAGGGACTGATTTGGGAAAACATGACGAAACTCTGTCCAGGGTGTGCACGGCTCTGAAGGCTGCAAATATCACGATCAACCCAGAAAAAAAAGGTACGTTGAAGTTCTTTGGGCACATTTTCTCGGAGAAAGGCACGGCTCCTGATCCAGAAAAAGTCACAGCGCTCAACCAGACACTGCCACCAACAAATGTTTCTGAGCTACGATCATTTCTGGGCCTCACCAGTTATTGAATGCGTTACATCAAGGACTTTGCCACGGTCAGTGACCCCCTGGGAGCTCTGACCACACAGAATGCTGTGCTCAGCTGGTCTGAAGAGTATCAACGTGCCTTCACAACGATACGTGACAGAGTTGCTCGTGCAGAGAACATGTCTTATTTTGACGCCAATCGCAAGTCAGCTCTCACAGTGAACATAAGCCCAGTCGGGCTGGGGGACATTCTAGCGCAAATTGATCCAGACGATCCCAGTCGCACCCACATTGTTGCCTATGCCAGCTGAAGCCTCTCATCCATGTAACAGGCATATTCTCAGGCTTAGAAGGAAAGTCTAGCAGTATTGTGGAAAAGAGCCAAAGAAAGGGGTCACCTAGAGTCAAAGGACATATGGAAGGAGGTGGAGAGACTGTTACAAGTAAGCGAGGAATTAGCGCTCTCGGAAGACAACATCCTACTAAGAGGGCACAAAAAGGTGATTCCGGCCTCGCTAAAAAGGAAAGTGGTGGAACTCGCCCATGAAGGGCATGAGTAATTGTCTCCACGAAGCGCAAGCTAAGACAAAAGGTGTGGTTTCCAATTCTGGACTCTCTAGTGGAGGAAATCCTGGGGGAATGTCTGACGTGCTGCCACATCACTCCAAATCGACATCCTAAGCTATTGCGCATGTCAGTCCTCCCGGAAGGAGTGTGGAAGTTGTGGCAGCTGACTTCTTTGGGCCTATCGTGGTGGGAAAATACATCCTAGCCATCATGGACGAGTACTCCCGATACCCGGAAGCCCAGCTAGTGTCCTCAACAGCGGCCCATCATGTTATACCTGTGATGGACAGCATTTTCATGGCATACAGCATTCCCCGGAAGGTAAAGACGGACAACGAATCTCCGTTCACAGGCCAGGACTTTGCCCGATTCAGTGAGTACATGAGCTTCGATCACCAAAAGGCCACGTCACTGTGGCTGTAGGAGAACTGCATGACCAAACGATTCATGGGTAACTTAAAGTGGGCTCTTCAAGTTGCCCAGCTCACGGGTCAGCCTTATGAGCAAATTCTGCACCAATTGCTACGAAATTATAGGAGCACCCCACACAGCTCCACTGGGAAGAATCCAGCCAAGATCATGTTTGGAAGGGACGTGCGTACACGGCTACCACAGCTGGGACCCCAGGACGGAGTTCGGCCTGTTGACACTGAATTGGGAGACCAGGATAGATCGGAAAAGTAACCAATTAAGGAATACATGGACGTGCGATGGAAAGCCAGAGAATCCAAGCTGGAGGTAGGAGAGCTGGTGACGGTAAAGCAACCTCAGATGCACAAGAGCGCTTCAGCGTTCAAAGATGAACCTATGAACATTACAGACAGGAAGGGATCGATGATGACAGCTCAAGGATACCATGGACACACCACTCGAAACTCCTCGCACTTCAAAAGGTTTCCCTTGACCAGTCCCCGGAGAATGAGCCAACGAGAGGAATGGATAGATGAATATCTGTCAGACGATCCTTATCAAGGAGACCTTGAAGATGCCGACACCTCCGGTGCAGAGAACAGAGGACGATCAGAGGAAATGAGTCCCCCAGCGACCGTAAACTCCAGACATCAGAAAACGAAGAACAGACCTCATGGACTAATTGAGGAAATGGGTTGATCAGTCCCAGTTTCAGTTCATGTTTAAGCCCTGTGGGGCAAGTGTTTAATTTGGCCGGATGTCATGTTGACAGTTATGTTCCGGGGTATGGGGCGGGATGAGAGGCGGGGTGGGAAGTGACAGGGTGCGGGCAGGGGAAGGGTCGCTATGTTCAAGAAGGAAAAGAATAAAGACGTGTTCAAGAGCATCAGGACTGTTTCTCCTTATTCCTTGTGCAGCATGGTGCGCACCATACCAGGTCGTCCCTCAGTCCAGGGACTGCGACCTTACAAAAGGTCACAAGAGAAGAAGAAGTAAGTGGCCAGGGAAGGAAGACGAAATGAAAGCATGGTGAAAAGTGAAATGATCCAGGGCTAAAGAGGATAAGAAGGAAGGGGAGCAGTACCCAGGGCAAAGTGTGAGTGAACGCCCAGGGTTCAAGAGAGAAAGAAGTGACAATGCGAATGCGGAGTAGATAAGAAGTAAATGCTGTGGCAAAAGGAGAGTGCCTGGAGTTGCATTCAATCAGGCCGCACAGGGAAAAGTAGCATAGAAGGTGATGAAAATACCACTGCGAGGAAGGGAAGGTGCGGGTGGAAGCGTTGTGCAAAAGCGCATCTGGTCACGAACCTGAGCTCAGGTGAAGACTTTGTGGCGTAGATAGCTTAGTCCTGGCCATCATGCAGTCCCATTAAGGTCTGTGTTCTGGCAAGATTTTGGACTGGAAGCTCTACAACTTTCCACATTTCCCTGTTGAAGGGCGACACCATGTGGGATGGCAACAGAGATGGTGAGGACTTTCGTGCTCACAGTGATGTGCACTGAGAGAGCCATCTGAGGGATAAGTGGAAAGGACTGCTGTACGCGTCCACTTCGTGGGCTCGTAGACAAAGAGGAATAAGATTGTGGTGTCGACCATGAGAAGGGAAGCCTGAAGAGCGGGTCACTTCTCGCATCAAGTGTGAGGCTGACTGGAGAAATGTTTTGGGCTTGCTGATGTAAACAGTTTTTTCAGTTGATATGGTTTATGTGCGTGATGATGATAATATGCAATTTGCTGTGTAGTGTAGTCCATGCGCGACCAGTGGTGATGAGCTTGGAAGGTGAAGCAGCTAAGTTGCGAGAGGTATGTTTCGTTTGGAAGTATTGTCAGGAGGGTTTGGAAATGCAGTAAGAACCGCAGTGAGATTTTGATGTAAGTGTTTGTGGTCATTTATGAGCTGACACTGCTGTGAGGGTCAGAGGCGAAGTGTTAACCAGATGAGAATCTGCAGACTAAGGGCTGCTTTATCCAGCCAAGGATACTTGGGTCGTACCCTTGTGAAGTGAGATTGTGAACATGCTATGGTAAAACATGGATGTTGAAAAAAGGAGAATTCACTGTTTGAGGATGTGCAGGACCAGTGCTGCAGGAGCAGCAATTGACGTTTAGGAATTGGGGCATGTTTACAGAGATTGTCAACATGCAGTGTCCAAGAAGTATGATTATATTTAACGTGTTTGAGTAGTAAAGAGTTCACTATTTTGGAAAATGTGTAGATTTAGAGTTGGTAAAACAGCTATGGACTCTTAGGAAACTTTAGCAGGATGTTATTTGGCAACTGTATAGGGGAGATCTAAGAGACCGGTGTGTGGGGTAGTCATGGGAACAAAGTATGAGACTGCACCAGGTCTCTGTGTGTAGTAGGAGTCGAATGACACTGTGTTCGTTAACTGAGCCATGTGTATGGAGGTACTATGAGACTACTGCTTCCGGTGTGTGGGATAGTCAATGGAACAGAGTGACGCTGCGCTCTTGAAATGAACCATGTGTATGGTGAAAGTATGGGACTATCACTTCCGGTGTGTGGGGTAGTCAGTGGTACAGAGCGACACTGCGCTCTTTAAATGCCAAATGCGGCGAGAGTATGGGACTACTGCTTCCGGGGTGTGGGGTAGTCACTGGAAAAGGTGTGGAAGTAGGGTCTCTTCCAAAAGAGCCGGTTATTGATAGAGGGTCACACCCCCTTAACCTTTTTCAGAGCAGCAGTGATCTCAAAACCAGGTGCATTGTGGGAGAGGAGTGTGTGAGCATGGGTGTGTGTGTGTGGGTGTAGTACGCTTGGGTGATATGAAGAGAGCCAGGAAAGGAAGGGAGATGTGTTGTGTAGTGCTTGGTTGGGGTGTGGTGAGAGCTGGGAAAGGAAGGGTTGTATTGTGCTTGGATGGAGCATTGATCTTATGATGTCAGAGAGAATGCTGTGAGAAAGTCGCTCTATGAGTGAGAGAGTGTTTATGGGTTAAGGTTCTATACATAGCCGGTTGGAGAGATCAGGTGTGGGTGACAGGTGCCAGTGGGCTCCTAAGAGACATCTTAATCTAACTTAACTGAAACAATCACGGAACTTACAAGTCTACCTCCAGAAGTCTATAGGAATCTGCTTTACTACATGCTGTTATAGAGTTCCCTTTTTTATTTTTAGCAGTCTTTCGAAAGGTAATAGGTTAATTATATCTTCCTGTGTAATCAACATTTCTTAACAGGTGTGCCTTCAGCCCCTTGATTTCTGAGCAATGTCTTCTTATGACTAGTTTAACATATCACAACTCTGCAATTTTAATTGAATTTGAAGTATTGCTTGGCACAGTTTAATGAAGCAGTACTGATCAAGCACGGGCAGCTGTTGAAATGAGGTTGAGGTAATCTCCCAGCAGAGACATTAGCAACGCTCACCCAAATCGTGTTGTTTTCTTTGATGATTCACTTGTGTGTGCATGCAAGGGAGGGCTGAAAATCCTGACTGAATCACCTGCACGGTTGATGAGCTGGAGCTACCTTCTTTAACGTTTTTTATGCCCAGCGTGAATTTGAAACAAAATGTAAAGAAAGCATTCTGTAAGTGTGTTGCGCGTATGGCCAACCGCGGGGTGCAATAGGGTATGTGTATGGAGGTGTGGTGCTCTTTTCGGGGCTGAGATGGTGCAGGGGAGCCATCAAAAATGCCAAACCGCCTGTTATACTTTCATTCTTAATCGACATGGCTGGCAAGTAAAAAATAACATGACACACCTTGCACGCTGCAAGAAGAACACATGGGGTGCACGTGACATTTACACAATCACTCACAAAAGAGAAAACAAGAAAGCAGAAATTCAGATTTCATTAAAAATATATGCAAAACCACACATCGTGTTCTATACTTTGGCATTTTAAGGCCCTATGAGTAGAGTGCTACTATTTGTTTTTATAACTTAAAATTTGTAGCACAACTCAAAAATATATATCACCATGGGTGGGGTCACAGTTCGCCCATGCGGACAAGGTTTCAGTGCTATAAAACCACTCCAGTGGTGATCTGCACAGTATAAAAGCCAATTAACATAACATAACATTAATTAATAGCTTTTTACTGCATATGTAGCATTTAGTTTTGGCATGTAGCCTGTTTCAAAGCATGCCTAACTTTGTCTGACAACAGAGAGTCGGTGAGATAAAAACGAACCGCCAAGGATCACACGATTAGGGCGAGTGTGGAAACCGAGATTATCTCACCCCTTCCTCGTCACAGTCATTACAAGAGTGAGCATGTGTTACGATGAAGAAGTAAAGACTAGCCGTAGTGGCAATTATCCCCTTGTGCTTGTGCTTTCCCTCTCTTCCTTCTGAAGGATCACACAGTTTGTTCTAGTAAAGAACCTGGGATTGGAACATCAGTAGCTTGGTTTCCCTGTCAATTACTAAACTGCTAGAAACCTCCAATATCATCCATGGGCACAAGTCATTCATTATTTTGGTAGTTTTTTTGTAAAGCACAATGTTTGCCATTGTTGTGGCATTGCTCCTGAAGCTAATTACTTTTAAAAGTCTGCAGTGAGCACTCACTGGTTTCGTGCCACCCGGAATTCCATTCAGAGATATTGTGCATCAGCTCTCAAAACTTAATTACTTTTGGTGACTTTCTTCAACCCAGCACCTAAAAAGTCAAATATTTCCAGCCCATTTTTGTGGGAGTTTATTGTATGCACCTGGCTACCCTCTGATTTCGGGCCAAGATCCCTGTGCCCAACCTGCTGCATATCCGCACTGCCTCCTGGGAGCCCTTGCACGTGGATCTGGATCTGCAACCCTATAGTCCCCTTCCTGCACTTATTAGTCACTGTCTGCACCTTGTTATTGTCTTACACCAGCTGGCCGCACCATGGGCGTAATTTTAGGGGGGGACAGGGGTGTGTGTCCCCCCCAACTCTCATGGCACACCATTTTGTCCCCATTTAATTTGTTTGGGGCACCTTTTTTTCAGAAGTCATGTCCCCCCCAACATTTTTAGCAAAGTTACTCCACTGGGCCGCACTACCATGTATTCAGCACTTTCCACTCCCCCCTTCCCCTTGCATTTTCCCTCTGCCCTGCACTTGCACGTTCTCAATGTCACTGGGCTTAGTAAGATCGTTGTTTTTTTCCTCCCTTGTACCCCTCCCTTGCCTCGTCGCGCCTTGAAACACTGGTCTATGGGCGCGATATGAATAAAATATCATATCATATCATTTATTGTTGTGATCAGGGTGAACTTGACAGTCAGGGTGAACTTGACAGCTAAGGGCATAGTTGGTTGAAGGGCACACAATCTTTCATTTGAAAAGTGAAAGGAGGCACATATTCAGTGAGAGGTTGTTGGTTCCAAACACACATGAATATTGAATTGGTGTGCCAGCTGCAGAAGGCATTATCGTGGCAGCCTCAAATTGCTTGTTTGAACACATCTGATTTTGAGGCAGGCAACGAAGAGACGGGCATTAGAAAAAGTCAATTAAATCTAGGTTTCATAGTCCTGATAGCTGATCCGCCCTGTTGCAGCCAGTACATTTGCATCCCTTCGTCTACAGATAGAGCTTTCCACATTGCCTCACATGAGCGAAAAATGGAATAAGGGCTTTTTACCAGGCATACATATTTGACTATGAAGCCTGCCAGAAACAAATATAGGACAATTGCTTTGCAGCTGCCTTATTCCACAGTCACCACCCTCTCTCCCACAGGCTGTTTTTGTTGTAGTACTCTGCTAAGTTCCTGTATGTTTTTGATGTAACCTCCTTAGAGCTTTTTTGTTCAAGATGGGTAGCAAATATCTATAGAGATCTGTGTGTCAAGGGGAATACCAATACTTCAAGAAGGAACATGGGTGTTTCTATTATGTCAAGCTTGGGTTTATGGTCGTCAGCCAGGTAGCTCAGTGAGCTAAGCACTTGCTGTGATCTGTGTTCAACCTGCTATTCATATGTTTCGTCTTGCCAAACCTAGTGAAGCAAGAATCAAGGGCCATTGCATTGGGCTAAACAAGCAGCAATTATTCAAAGCATCAAAAGAGTAAAATATGTTGTACTAAGTGCTATACAGAAAACAAGATATTACTAATTGTGAATACAAAATAAGCATTCTTAAGATAGCATTTATCGAAATGTTTCTAAATCCTATGTTCAAGTATACACATTTGAAGCTAAACTAAACATGCACATTGGTGAGTTTGCAGGCCTTCTTACTGCCCTGCCCCTCCAAATGTCCAAAAGGTGTTGACATGGATGGTATTTTTGACTTTTGGCACACATGGTGGCACTTTGTGCCATCCTCTGGCCAAAACAATAATAACATATACATGTCCGCCAATCAGGAGTTAGAATATATAAATGTTCTATTTCCCTGTGAGATATATAGTGTATGCACCAGGCTGAGGCTGTGAATTGAAAACAAGGAGAAGCGCATGCACCTCAGTGATCATGCCTTTCCCTCAGCTCCTTCTGTTGCCCCTTGTGCCGCCCTCCCTCTGTTCTCATTGTGTTCCTTTTAAATTGAATGGCACAGTGTGACTTACAAGGTGCATGGAAGAGGGAGAATAGCCTCACCGGGCAGAGGAGACAGAACGTCTTGTTCTATGATATTCAGCCCAGCAAGGGAATCCACTCCCTCCCCCTGTCACCTGGAGGTCCTACCATTCCTGGTGGCTCTTGCCTTGCTCACTCAAATACTGCAGGTAGGCCTGGAGTGCAGCAATGACTCCTTATTGTAGACGCCTGACACGGACACTAGCCATGTCAGCCAGCCTCAGCAAGCAAAGAGCACTCCAGTTACAGGCGTGGAATGTGGCAGCACTCAAAACGTGATGCATATAGCATCCCAATAAATGGAAGACCAATGACAACAGCTCAGCTACAAGGAGAGCCTACAAAATTCTTAGCACCCTCAACTCTGCTCCCCTTTAGTCAAGGAGGATCTGGACTTTAGCAACACCCATTTGCAGAATGCAGTAGATGCAGGACTAACTGCAACGAATAGGCAGCAGTGGTGAATCTAGTGACACCACTAAGGGAGGACTGCAGCAACACAGGAGGTGCTTTACTCTGAGTGGTAAGGCAGTGGTCAATCCAGGCCTTCCATGCTGTGGGACATGCTCCATTAGATGGCGAGGGTTGAGCTATGGAATCTGTGATGCATATGCCTGTTTTCACAAAGGGAACCTGGTACCCTGTACCGAAGAACACCTAAATATGGTCTGGTATGTGTTCAATGATATTAAGTTGGACCACAGTAGCTACAGGCCTGCCTTCTTCCAGCCATTACCTCAGGATCGGACAGGAATGAGACTGCTGCTCACAGAGGCAAGTATCTGTCCCCAAAGCTGCTTCTTGTAGCCCAGGTAAGTCTCAGGAAGGAGCACTAAACAGTCATGCCCATTAGTCTGATGTGAATGGCTATGTCACATGCCCTCTTCAAATGGTTTGCGTGATGCAAGAACCATCCCGCAGTACATGTTTATATTTGTTTATTGCTGGAGGCAGCAGAACTAACCAGATGCAAACTTGTATCTGTTGTTTGTTTCTCAATTTGGAATGAAGTGACCTAAAAGGCCTATAATTAAATCACTTATAAACAGGGCACTGATTATTAGATAAGTTATAACATTGGCGTAGTAGTAGCTCAGCTCGAAGGCTTTTGATGAACATATAAAACAATGATGGGACTGGACCGCCATGTAAGCTGATTATTAAATTAAATAATGAAATGGCAGTGTGACAACCCACCCACAAGGCTTAGTCTAAATTAATTATAAACTGTGGCAGTACCATAGAATAGTAACCGGAAGAGGTCCCAATGAGACACACTAATACCAAACTGCTGCTGCCGCCCATCACCAATGAATTACCCCATAAAGTCAATCAACCTGCGCTAACAGACAACACAGCAACCCCAAAGAATCCATCCCTGGGGTTATCTATGGGCAGTCCATAATACCCAGTAAACGTGACCTGACCCACCCAAGTGGCCGCCCTCCATAGCCACTGCCGAGAAACCCCTGGCTGCCCACCCAGCAGGCCAAGAGGAACCCCTGGCCGATAACATGCCCAGAGACAGGCCACACAAAATGGTAGACAAACCTTCAGAAGAAAGGAAGGAGCGTAAAACAACTGCCACTGGGAGTACTCGCAGAAAGGTAGGACGACTCAAGAAAACCCTAACCAATCCAACCTACATGCTGAGGCAACAGCTATCATGAGTTCCAAACCTAAACAGGAACTGACTAATGTCAAGTACCCAAAGAGGCTCAAAGTGGGTACCCTATAGAAATTCAACGCCAACGACAGATCACAGAAGCAAGGCCCCTACAGGAGCAGGGGCGAGAGGCAGCGAGACTGTACAGGACTTCTCCCACCAGAGATTTCCCATTCAGAACACCCTGTATGTTCCCCTCAAAAGCCCGAAAAACCGTCCAGAGAACACTGCCAGTCCCATTACAAACACTTTAAGGAACAGAAAAGGGAGACCACAAAGAAGAGGAGATGCAGCTGATCCCCTACACCACTGAAGAAACGCTCCCAGCACCACTCAAAGGCACACAAGGTGAACAGGAACCTAGCAAGAAGGATAGCATCCACCACCCAAACAGAAAAACCAGGCTCCGTCAACTGTTCAACGTTCAAACCTCCCATTGCAGATAACGGGCCGCAAACCACTGACTCGCCAGTAGAAGGCAATGCCTCTTCAGGATCTTCCAGGTTCCCTGACACCAAATATCTAATAAGGAAGGAAACCAGCCTTCACACAGACAAAGGGGATACCCAAGAAGGCCGTCGCCCCACTCCACCTGAACCTTTGCACCATGCAGGGAAAGAGGGAAATTGAAGCGAGGCCAACAGCAGACTTCGGGGCTATTCCAACACCAGGCCATCTATCCTCCAGGCGCCCACCACCCAGAATCAAGAGCAAACTTTCTGCACCTTTGCTGAGTAGAGTGAGGCAAAGTGATCCAAAACAAGGGACTCAGGCCAGTGACAGATATCCAAGTAGGCCAAGGTGGGTAGAACACCCTCCTGGGGGGGGGAGGGACATTGCTCCAAACTTCCCCACCCCTTAGACCTGTGATCCTCCTCCGGTCCTCACATTCCCAGCCAAGACATCCAAGAGCATTGACCCCAAACCCCTCTGACCGTAGACACAAAACCCAAGGCAGTGGCATGTCCATCCTTATCCATGACGACCCTCCCCACAATAGACCCAGAGACGGGCAAAGCACTGCAACTGGGAGAAAGTGCCAACCAATTGTAAGAACCGAGAAGGGCCCTCCCGACACCACAATTTGCAATCACCGTCCCCAAAATGGGCCCCTCACCCGAGACTGCCGGGATCCATAGCAAGGATGGTCCGCAAGGGGTGTTCTAACCCAAAACCCTTCAGAGATTCTCGTAGAGAAACTACCACTCCAGATCCTGTAATAAATCCAGGGTGACCGGGATCCAGGTCACGTAGGCCTGAGAGGTGTGGATCCAGTAAGTTAGGAGGTGTGAGACTGGGGTCTACTGTCGAGACAAGCCCAGGTAACAAGGAATACTCAAGTGGCCTTGTGACCCCAAATATCAGCAACTGTCTCACAGAAGCCCACTGTGAGGAACTGGATTCTGCTCGGCTGGACTAAAAGGATAAGTAGGGGGACAATGGCCCACCCAGCCCACACACTTCTAAAAAATAAAACACAACGCAATCATAAAGATAAATCAGAGACAGTTAAGAGATATGCCTCCTTCGACTTTTGTGGTAACGTGTGCTGAGGGAAGGCTATGTTCTTAAGAGGGGTATGAAGGGAAACCTGTAGTGACCCAAACAACACAGTGTCACAGCCCAAAGTAAAGGGAATGTCCAGTCAAGGTTCTGTAGAAATATATATGCTTTAATCAAACATACCATCTGCACATAGAACAAATAGAAAATACTGTACAAAAACCTACCCCAAAGGAAGAACAGAGAAAATACAATAGACTGGAAAAAGCAGCACTCTAAGCTGATGCAGTCACATGCAGTTCTGAGCGATAATGCGAGTGGATCAAGCCTAGTTCATGCAAGTTGGATCGTGTGGGCCCAAGTAACAAGGGGTCATCGAGCAGGGGCGAAAGCAGGTGCTTTGTGCGATAGAAGGGTGGCTCTCAATGATGCAGGTTAGGGCGGTCCCAGCAATGCTTCGCAGTTGGCCAGGTCAAGTCGGGCTTTAGCTGCCAGGAGGGGTTGATGAGTGAAGCTCCAGTTGGTCGAGTAAGTGGCCGACAGTCGGCTAAGTTGTGATCTTGGGTGCGATCAGTGAGATGGCATTTCAAGTGCTAGCTGGGTTGAGCATTGGTTGCAACCCCTGGATAGAGTCAGCCCGTGACTCTCCAGTGAATCGGTTCGGGTCCCGGCATTGAGCAGTCACTCCGGGTCTAGCCGGTGATGAGCTTTTGATAGGGCATGATGCAGTGTTAAACTAGTTAAAAGTGCAAGCAGTTTCAAAGAGGTGGAGGAGTGCAGCAACCAGCGCCAGCATGTTCCTTCTTGTTCCAGGTGTGGTGAACACAGAGCGACTGGTTTGATGCGGTAGAACAGGGAGCTTCGGCTGGTCTGGCACTCCGGTTGCTGTGAAGCCCACTCAGGGGCACTCGAGGATATGATGGTTCAGTTCATGGTCTCCTTTCCCAGCTCAGGAAATTCTGTTGCAGAGTGGTAGGTCCTGATCCACACCAGGGGTCACTTCCTATGTGCCCTACGAGTGGGTAGGGAGCAGATCATTCTTCTGTCTTGGAAGATTCCATCTTCATTTCAGGCTGAGGGCTTTGGAAAGTGTACCTTTTTCAAAGAAAGTCCAGTGAGATCTTTAGAGCGAATCTGAGGCATTAAAGGATGCAAAGGGGTCTGAGCAAATCTGCTGAATGAGTGGGAGAACCCTTCTTTTAAAGGAAAAGCTCCTCAGGTAATTGTCCTAAAGTTAGCCTGCTTTAGTAGTCCAATCCCTGCTCTTGAACTTTAACCTTCTGATGTCACATCCAAAGTGTTTTACTCCAAAAGACGTGAAGGGGACAGAAAAGAGAGAGAGACAGCGAGAAGCAAGATGGTGGAAATTTTATTCCACTGACGAGAGCCCTCCTGCCTATCATAATCCCACCCCCTTCCCTTCTTATTAAGAACAAAGGCCTTTACAGATGAAGCACTCTAGTGTGAGGCTACTCCTTTTGAATGGGTGTGCTCCTTTGATGCCTGGGTCCAGGACAACTGCCTTCTGTGTGGCTGTCTCAAGAGGAGAGTGCTACCTGCTCTCACAAAGAGATCAAAGAGAAGCCCTGGTGCTCCAGATTCCTATCCTGCCATTTGGCTGGCTTTACCCGGCTGACCAGAATACACATCACCTTCCACAGCAAAGCTCACACTTGTGCGATATGAATTGGAATGTGGTGATCATGATCGTAATTAGCACCGTGCACTATGTCTAAACTCAGGCATATCCATATTTTACTTTACTTTACTGCTTATAACGCAGGTCTCAGGGTGCACAAATAACAAATAACACACAAACAATGATAAAGAACCAGAAGGAGCCACCTAAGTGGTGAAACTAGTCCACAACTTTGTTAAAGAGGTGAGCCTTGATTTCTTTATTTAATCGAACCAGGCACGGGGTGGACCTAAGAGTAATTAGACAAGAATCAAAAAGGTTGGGAGGGTGACTTGTGCTCTTAACACCCCCATGGGTTAATCATAATCCACTGAAGTAAAAGACATTGCCGTATATATCACTTTAAATTTTCAATATTAGAGTTAATTTTATTTTCCTTTGGTTTGTGATCAGCCGACACGTGTTTCAACCCAAACTGGTCATCCTCAAAGCTGCAATCATTAGTAAACATTGGATATCAATAAACCATAATGTACAGTAACATTATGTTATTGTATAACATTCACACATTATGTAGTTCAAAATTAAAAAAGTAAACAAAATATTCCACATGGAAGCCATACACATATAAAGGCATTGTTGGTCCAGTGTTAGAAAAAAGAACAAAACATACCTTATGTTGGCATATGTCAGGTCATGAAAGGAGGGATGGAGTCAGTTTGTGGAAAGGTCCGTGTAGAACCAATGTAATTTGGGAGAAAATAGAAAAACAGGGAACACTGAATATAACAGTTTGCCCCATACTGGACACAAATTCCATAATATTCTGTAATTCACTAAGAGTTTGCTCAAGTCATTGCCTCATTACGACCCAGGCGGTAATCTGCCGACATTACCGCCATGGCGTAATGAACGTTTACGCCGTGGGCCGGTGGCGTAAAGAGCGCCACATTACGACCCATCGCGCACGAGCATTACGCCATGGCGGTAATGTAAATAACGCCATGGCGGAAAGGGCCCCTACCGGCATCGTAGGGCGAGCAAGGTGCACTTCCGCCACCGTAATTAGCGGTGGCCGCAATTAGCGGTCACCGTAAAAAGCAGAACCGGAAATAGCGTCATCGCGGCGGAACGGGAAACAGCACGTCGGCCATTTTTTAAAACACAATCCATTGCCATCCTTCTGAACAACACCAGATCCAACCCTGACACCTGTCCCAACCCATCACCCACCCATTCAACCACCCAAAAATGCCTAAAGTTGTTAAGAAGGCATGTGAACGCCAGCGCCAGGAAAGATTTACCCGGGAGAACTCTGCATGCTTGCAGAGACCCTGCAAGACAATGCAGCTGTCGTTTTCTCGCCGGAAATGACCAGGCCAGCGATAGCAAAAAAGAAGGCCATATGGGCCCTGGTGGCCGAGCGCGTCAGCGCGGTGGGGACCATACCCCGCACCCCACAGCAGTGCAGGAAGCGTTGGGATGACCTTCGCATACGGGTCAGAGCCGTCATCTCTGCGAACCGCAACCTTGCCCTGGGTACCGGTGGAGGTTCGGAATCCCCACTGCAACTCCAACCGTGGAGGAAATATGTGCAACCACGATTGGCATGGAAGGCATTGACGGCGTCGGAGGGATGGAAAGGGGAGTTCCGACATCAGGCGATGAAGGTAGGTGCCTCAAACAAGACATGCCATAGTCACTGCAGTCCATTCATGTGTAGCACAATGTTGCCCTAGAGTGTAAATGCAACACATTAGCTGGACACTGCCCACAGCCACATGCGAGCTCCACCCTATATACACTGCTGGCACCCACATACCTCCATCCACATTCCACACAAAAAGGAGACAACCTGCATGGCCCTGCCTGAAATCTGCCTCATCTACTGACCAGAATCATGTCAATCATTGTCATTCCAAAGTCCGCAGACCCATCAATAACGCCCTCCCTCCTTTGCTCCACCACAGGCACAGAATCACACCCCGAGGACCAGGACACCCCTGCGACGAAAAGAGCCAAGAAGGCCAAGAATACCATCCCCGCACCCTCAACCTCAGCTGCAGTGAGGCAGACCCCACAACAAGCAGAATCCACTGCAAGCAAACCGGATGGCCCACCGGCAAGCACCCCAGTAGGCAGCAGGCCAGCAGCAGCAGCACCACCTGTACCAACATTGCCTGCCACAGAAGGCACCGGGTCTGCGGCCAGCAGCAACATGGGTGAAACAGCTGCAATTGCTGCATGTTCAGACTCTGACATTGAGGAGCACGAAGTCAGAAGCCCCACTGACCTTCTACATTCCCCCTGTTTGTCAAATGCCAGCCCCCATGAGGATCACACAAAGGGGCACACAGAGGAAGAGGAGTGGCCTTCTACCCCATGCCCAGTTCTCAGTCCACAGGAGGGGAGCAGCCCCTCCATCACACCACCAGCACTGGGCATGGCCCAGCAGGGGCAGCAGTCCCTCGAGGACATCATACAACGGCAGCAACATCTGTCCACGATGCTTACTGAGCATGCTGCAGAATGTGTGGGGGCTAGGGCAACCATTGAACAGGCCATGGAGACCCTAAGGGCCGAAATTGCGCAGAGCACTGCCACCCTGAGGGATGCTATGCAGGCCATGTCAAGGGACATTTGTGGCGAACTTGCCGGGTTGCGTCGTGTGCTCACTGAGCTCACTCACACCCTACAGGATGTGCATGCACGGGAGCAGGCAGGGACATCCTCCGCTGCCAGTTCTGCACAGAGCAGCCCCGTCCGACGTTCCAGACGGAACCTGCGCTCCACAGCCAGGGGTGCCCCGGGGGCTGGGAGAGGGGGCTCGTAACAGCCTGTGGCCACTGTCACAGGCATCTGTAGACACATGGGGTGTGTTGGGGTGTGCAGGGGGGAGGTGGGAGGGGGTGTGTTGGGGTGTGCAGGGGGGAGGGGGAGGTGGGAGGGGGTGTGTTGGGGTGTGCAGGGGGGAAGGGGGAGGTGGGAGGGGGTGTGTTGGGGTGTGCAGGGGGGGGAGGTGGGAGGGGGTTTGTTGGGGTGTGCAGGGGGGAGGGGGGAGGTGGGAGGGGGTGTGTCACGACAATTTATGATTGAAATACACTTTTTCCTTTTCCGAAATGAAATGTATGGACATTTTCATTGCATATGTGTGCTTTATTGGTGTACAGTCCACAGTGTGCATGTCCCAGAGACACACAGTGCCCCAAGTGCAGTCTCCATGTGATACACACCAGCCGTGTGTGCTACAAGCAGTGGTCCATGATATTTTGACGCATTTCACGCCCCTCCTGTGCATCGCCTCCTCCATGAGGTGCCGCCCCATCTGCACCCTCCTCATCCTCATCGTCAGGTGGTTGCAGTTCTACATCAGGGGGCAGGGGCACATTCCGTCTGACGCACATATTATGTAGCATGACACATGCCATGACGATCTTTGCCACCTTCTCATGGCGGTACAGGAGTGCCCCACCAGACCTGCTGAGGCATCGGAACCGTGCCTTCAATAGGCCGAATGTCTGCTCTATGACCACATGGGTACGTGTATGTGCACGGTTGAAGTCCTCCTCGTGCTGGTTCTGCGGGTTCCGGACTGGTGTAAGGAGCCACCTCTTCAGGGGATAGCCTGCATCACCTGTATGTAGGCGAGAATGTATGTGTCAGTCATGACGTCTGATCAAGAACATGATGTGCCACCATGGCTTGCATCCAACTGTTACTTTGGCTCACTTCTACATGCACTAATTGATTCACACAATGCAACCAGTATATGCTCATGACTCTCATGGCCTGTTTTGCATGCCATCACCCAATGTATGCAGAGGGGTGGAGTGCATTGTGAGTGCCCATCCACTGTGTCCGTTCATGCCGTTTGGTTAGTTGGCCTGGCACATGTCCTGTGATGGCAATGCGCACATCATTGCAACATTGCTGTGGGCCTCATCATGACCCCAGTGAGCAATGCTGATGTAGACAGGGACATTTTGGGGGCCCTGCTGTCTGTGTAATGGTGTGTTGATGTTTCTGTCCGTCATGTGCCTCCTTCGTGGGCAGTTATGGGGGACAGGCCTATCGGTTGATGGTGTTTGGTGACGTGCATGTAGGTGCATTTCATTGTTGACAATGTGGTCTGAATTGGTAGAATGCACTTGCAGATGGTTGTGTCATGGTTGGGACACAACCTCATTCACATGGTAGGGCTGCATACATTGGGTATTGGCTTTACTGGTGTTGGGTGGAGTTTGGGTTGCTTTAGGGTATCATCTCTCTCTGTTCTCTCTGCTACTCACAGCCAATTGGAGTATACATCATTCCCCCCCTTTCAGCCAGGTGGAGTATGCATCATTCCCCCCCTTTCAGCCAGGTGGAGTATGCATCATTCCCCCCCCTTTCAGCCGGGTGGAGTATGCATCATTCCCCCCCCCTTTCAGCCAGGTGTAGTATGCATCACCCCCCCTTTCAGCCAGGTGGAGTATGCATCATTCCCCCCCCTTTCAGCCAGGTGGAGTATGCATCATTCCCCCCCCCCTTTCAGCCAGGTGGAGTATGCATCACCCCCCCCTTTCAGCCAGGTGGAGTGTGCATCATTCCCCCCCCCCCTTTCAGCCAGGTGGAGTATGCATTGGTACGTCATTCACCTACCCACTTCACATTTCCATGGTCATGACATTGGACTCACCGAGTAGCCAGGATCTTGGGCCTGCATGTCGCTCCATGTAGCGTGGCATTGTGGAGTTCCTCAGGACCATAGAATCATGGGTTGATCCGGGGAATCGGGCACAACAATGTGTGATGATCTTGTTGGAGTCACAGACCATTTGCACGTTGATTGAGTGGAACTGTTTCCGGTTGCGGTACGGTACCTCCATGGCACGTGAAACCACCAATTCCACATGGGTGTAGTCCATGGCACCAATGCAACCAGGTATGCCGGCTAGTGCATGGAAACCCACTTTGGTGTTTGCAATCTCCTGGGCAGTCCGTGGTAATGAGATGTGGTCGTCTGTGTGCTTGAGGAGGGCATCGAGCACTTGGATGAGTGTTCGTGAGAATAATGGTTGTGAAATGCCATGCAAGTGCCCCACTGTGTGCTGGTAGGTGCCTGTGGCCAGGAAGTGGAGTACAGACACTACCTTCAGTCAGGGTGGGATGGCGGTTGGAGTTTCTATCATGCTGACGATGTCGTTGTGTGTCATGTCTACGATGGCGGTGATGGTGTCCCGGTCCAAACGGTACAGGGTGTGGATCTGCTCAGCAGTGGGGTTGAATGGATTGGCTCTGATGCGTGGGATTGGGGGCTGCCTGCGTGGTGGCACTGGCTGTGCTGGTGGGGCTTGCTGGGCCTGCCTTGCCCTCCTTCGCCTCCTGCGTCTCCTCTGTGCTGCCTGTTGTTGTTGTTGCTGTTGTAGCACTTGTATTGCTATCAGGTCCTCCAGCCCCAACATTTCTAGTCGTATTGGTATCATTGTGGAGTGTGACTGAGTGTGGGAAGGGGTGGGGTGTGCTCTTTTTGTACTTCCTGAGTCTGTATTGCCTTCACCTGTGCTGTTTCTGTGCACCTCTGGCAGCTGCATTCACTTTACATGGCCATTTACGGTTGGTTCGCGATGGCGTAATTAGCACCATGGCGGTAAGGTACTTAACGGGCTGGGTGATGGCGTTAGGTGCATGTCCGCTTGGGTCGGCATTCGCGTACCTTTCCGCCATGGCGCTAAGTACGGTGTGGGAGGTCGCGTGCGCGCGCCCTTGGCGCAGTTAGCGGCAGCGTTAACTACGATGCCGCTAATGGCATCGTAGTTAACGGTCACGGGTCATGATCAGACCTAGCGGAAAACGATGGCGGTAACCATTTACCGCCATCGTTTTCCACTTAGCGCCAGGGTCGTAATGAGGCCCATTGTGCTCATGCTGTTGTGGTGCATATTGAAGACAATTGTCTCCATGTCATGTCAAACCTGTGAGCCCATTCAATCCAGCACAAAGTGATCATTATGAGATGTTAGACGTGAACAGTGAGACTCGGCCGAGAGAACTATATAAAAAGGTATAGTATGTCCACTCCCTTATTCTTAGTGGTTAATTCTGAAAAATAATGGAATGCCGCAGCCTGCTTACCGCACTAGAGTTATTAAGGGTCCAGTCCCTTATTTAAATACCACGTGCTGTCCAGCTTCAAAGCAAATGTCCAAAGCAATTGAAGTTCCAGTGGCTGTCAAAGAACGGCCTGATATGCTGTGGTCTAAAAGAACCCCATATTTACTACTGTTGTGAGCAATGAATTAAGAAACTTTAACATCTTGACAGTGGCAATCACAAGATGGAGAGAACTCTCACCTGAACAATATGGTTCAATATATCTTAATGGTTTATAAGCTGGTTAGTCCAAGATGTGATGACTCTTTAAAGTCTACAAGGCGCTTTCAGGTCCTACCTGCTAACCACCCGAAAAAGAGGTGTCCACCAAAAAAAGGGACGTACAGTGCTCAGAATGATAAATGTATCCACACAGAAGAAAAAGGAAAGAGCACAGTTTCCAAATATAGTTATTAACACTAGCTGCAATGTACCTGATACAGATATATAATGGGGTCAGTCCCTGCAACAAGAAATACTGGCAGATGCCAAAACTGCGAGTAACCGATCGTACGGGTCACCGTATAGTGAAAAATAAAAGATGGTGCCTAGAAACGTCAGATGTAAACAACATGAAACAGGAAAACGTCACAAGTGAGGAGCAAATATAGTTTGACTCAAAACATACGATAAAAATATAATGCCCAAAATCACACAAGATTATAAATTATATCAGAATGATGGCCTTCAAAACTGATCAGACCAATACTATGATGATGCGTTTTCTGGTTTGCTCCAAGCAGACAAATGCCACTGTAATATGAACGTTGGGTGTAATCAAACCCATTTGTATTGTACATTGCGATCCTAAATAGGCAACAATATATATGATCAGAAAAATGTTGTGTATAGAAAAAGGCAGATGTTGACAATGTCTTGAGATACAAGGAAATAATATATTAATTAACAATCACAAGGGAATTAGATTGGCAACACTGACCGTGCTGTTAAATATAGATTCAATTACGCTGCTAATTAGCGAAAAGGATGTGTCACAATCTCTTGGTGCTGGTGAAGTGATTATATATTCTAAGTTAGCTTTAAAAGGCTTCCCAAGTTGGGAAGGCCCAAAATCAGAAAATTTTAAATGTCAGATTCACTTTGTGCTAGTAGAATGGTAACATGCGTCGGGGTAACTGCAGAAATATTTAGTGAAAACCTAAAGTATGGTCGTAATTCAGGCCAACCGAAGTGCATCTCAGATGACAAATTAGCTTGCTCTCTAGTTGTCGTAACTTTAATTTCATATTCCCACCTCTTTTGCCCATAGTGGTTTTGATTAGTCCAATAAATCGTATGTCTTCTTTATTGTCCAACTGGTGCTGTTCTTGTTAGTGGATTGCCAATGGCGACTTTGGGTCAACGCTCTTGAGGCTTGCCAGATGTTCCCTAACCCGAATTCTCAGCTGTCTGATGGTGCAACCCACATATAGCCTTCCTCAAACACATATGATAGCATATACCACATAACACGATTTACAATGAATAGATCCATGTATGCGTATAGTTCTGCCATTATTATCAATAAATGAATCACAATTGATACGTGCATATCTACAATGATTACAGCTCCCACATTTAAAGGAACCTGTCTTGCTGAGAAGCCAATTCTTATTGGCCTTTTCCTCACTGGTGTGCAAAAAGGAAGGACTCACTTTCTAAGAGTAAGTGGCAGGTCATTCCAAGAATGTGGGGCCCAGAAGTAAAATCTGACTCCCCCATATTTTTGCAGGTTACACTGAGGCAGAGCTAACAATTGAGTTGTTAGAATGGAACACTCTTCTAGATGGTGCAACCATAAGTCGTTCAGCGAGGTATCTATGCGCAGAGCCATCAAGACATTTATGTGTCAGTGTTAGTGCTTTGCGTAGGATTCTGTAATTTACCAGAAGCCAGTGCAAATTGCACCAGGCTGCAGTGAAATGATGCTGTTCACATAGTTCAAAAAAGGGCTGAAGAGCCCGATTCCGAATAGTCTGAAGTTTGCTTGCATTTGAGGAGGAAACCGCAGCCAGTAGACATAAGTCTGGTTTGAAATTATTGAGGGCTCTATTCTCCTCAGCTCTTGTGGATTTGCCTGAGCAAGTTGTCAATATTGGCACCAGAGGAATGAAGATAAGTGGTTTGTTTGTTAAAGACAGCTGGGTAGCGAAATATACACCCCAAGGTTTTAACATGGGGAGACACTTTGCTGGATGCATACTTTGTAACCTGTAACCTTTAAGAAATGCGTGCAGATGCCTCTGGGCCAGGCACGCTATATAAATAAATACAATCCAAATACAAATACAAACACACAGAGATCATGAAGTGGCTAAGGCAGAATTTGAGCTTTCTAAGTCTGGGTCACAGACCAGTGATGAACAATTCCGTTTTACCATTGTTCAGTGCCAAAGATTTCACTGCCATCCATAATTGAATTGAGGCATAGATTTTATTAATATCCCTGGTGTCAAGGGCATGATCACCAGACAATTCTAAGAGAATCTGTGAATTATCAATGTAGTTTGTATAACAGACCGTCAAACAGTCAAGTAGATCAAACAAGGACCTTGTATAGATGCTAATCAATGTAGGGGAAAGACACAAACACTGAGGAACCCCACAAGTAAGATGAATAGGCGAGGACTGACTATCACCCACTGCTACCCTAGCCAGACCGGGACCTATGGAAGATCTAATCTAGCCGGCGGCAGTTTCTGTGCATCTACCAATTTCGGTCCTGTGCCTGGCTCAAAAACCTGATTGTCGCACCTCCAACAAGTTATCTGTCCCAAACAACTCCTGCAGCTGGATATAGGCCACTCTGTCTAATGTTTTCAGGAGGAAAGGGATGTTGGTAATTGGCTGACAATTGCCAACTTCTGCAGGGTCAATAGTGTCCTTTTTTAGGAGCGGGGTAATCCATGCCTCTTTAAGGGAGGAAGGGACAGATGATTTGGCAAAGGAGGCATTGCCAATCCTGGTAATCCAGGGAATGAGGGCCTCAGAGTCCCTGATAATGTGACCATCATCGAAAATACCTGCAATATTACATTTTAAATCTATCAGGGCTGTTTCAGTCCTGTGCCTGGCTTGAAAACCTGATTGTCGCACCCCCAACAAGTTATGTGTCTCAAGGAACTCCTGCAACTGGATATAGGCCACCCTGTCCAAGATTCTCAGGAGGAAGGGGACAATCGTAATGATAATTGCCAACTTCTGCAGGGTCAAGATTGTCCTTTTTTAGGAGCGGGGTAATCCATGCCTCTTTAAGGGAAGAAGAGATAGATGATTCGGCAAAGGAGGACTTGCCAATCCTGGTAATCCAGGGATTGAGGGCCTCAGAGTCCTTGATAATGCTCGAAGTGCAAACATCTCAAGATAGGAGGTAGGTTTCATGCCTCTTATAATGCTGTAGACATCGCTCTCGGACACTTGGTTGAAGGCAAGCATATGTTGATCCACAAGTGGTGGCAGGTCCATAAACACCAGAGAATCTATTGGACAGAGGACGGAATGGTCCATGGTCTCTAGGAATGATCTTATACATTGTTGATGTGAATATTAGCCACTGCCCTTTTGTAGTTAAGCAAGGTGTAGATTATCTTGCCCCCATAGTGGGCTATTTATGATCACTGCCATTCAGGTACAGACATACATATCTTAAATGCCTCCCATGTGCAGCAGAGACTTTTTGTCACTGTCAGGGGCATCTATGACCTCTAGATCTGCTCGGTGTCATGGATAGAGCAAGTTCGGCGACCCAGGATAGTAATGCAGCAGGCCACAGATACATAATATGCCTTTGGCAAGGAGCAGACAAAAAGGAAATCTGATCAACAGTTTGCCATTTCTGAGATGTAACTACCTGCATCATTTTATTATTCAAGAGAAATCAAAAAAGCCAGGGCTTTTCACCCTTGCCAGATGGCAGTTTCTCATCCCCCCTCCCAGCCAAATAGGTTGAGGCTCACCCTCCTTTTAAGGGTCTGCATTAGAGTGTTGTGACCCAAGTTTGTGTTGGATGTGCATGTCAAGCCATGTAAGGATATGGCCCAATTCACTAACTTGGGGTTCTCTCCCTGCATAGCCATACGCCACCTCAGACGTCTGTGGTTGGTTTGGATGGTGAAATGAGACCCAGAAATGTAGGGATTCAAATTGTGTACCATTCAAACTACCACCAATGCCTCTTCCTTGATGGTGGCCCAGTTGCGCTCTCGCTTAAGTGACTACTTAGGTACATACAATATTATTCTACCCCTTCAGAGTTCAGTTATGATAATACCGCACCAATGCAAACTTCACACATGTCAATCTGGATGGTAAACTCTTGCCCAAAATCCAGGATCTTCAGAAATGGGGCCTGTCACAGGCCATGCTTCAAGCTCTGGAAGGATGACAGAAAGGCAGGAGTCCAAGTGCCCTTCTTCTGCAGTTTCTTTGACGTAATGTCATTTAAGAGAAGGGCAAGGGTCCCATACCCTTTAATAAAAATACAGTAATAACCTGTGAAACCTAGGAAGGCCCTCATTTGAGTCTGGGTGGTGGGGGTGTCCCAATCATTCACCAACGGGACTTTGGCCTGGAGAGGATGCTTCTTACTGCCACCTACTTGATGACCTACGTAAGTCAGAGTACCCTGCACTATCTGGAATAGGAATGTCTTGATAGTCAAGCCAGCCTTCTGCATAGCTTGAAGCACTTGGTCCACATTGGATAGATGGTCTTTCGATGTGTTGCTGAACAGCACCATGTCATGTAAGCAGGCGACGCTGAAGTCTTTCACCCCAGTTAGGACTTGGTTTACCATCCCCTGGAAGGTGGCATGGGCATTCTATAATACAAAGGGCATAACTGTAATCTGGTAATGCCTGTCTGGGTGGATAATGCTTGTTTGTGTGATCGGTCCGTCTGACCTGCTTGTACCCTGCCGTGAGGTCAAAGTACTCATGAGCTTGGTAACACCAAACCGCTCAATGAGTTCATCTGCCCGAGGGATGGGTGTGCATCTGTATATGTGACAGAGTTGAGCCCCCGATAATCCAGGCAAAGTGGACCTCGCTGCTTTCTCGCTACAGGAGTTCTTAGGGCCCAGTATACCTTTGATAGCCCAAAGGGCTGCGGGATGGCTCAATAACCCCAAGGCCAATATCCTAGAGACTTCCTCCTTGTTGGTATCCTCGACCTTGTCAGACATCTGCTGAATCCTTCTTTTCAACTCTTTACTGTCTCCTGTTTCAATATCATGGACGTGCCACTCAACCTTCCCAGAAGTCAGCAAGCACAGTCTTACGAACTGATTCAGCAACTGCTCGCAGTCCTGCATTTGCTGTTCTGGTCGTGAATGGTGTCAGTCTCATCCTTGGTCTCGTCATCCATGACCAGAGCAATCCCTAAGTTCTCCCAGCAGTAACTGGGTTCAATCCGGTTAACGTGGAAGACCTGATGAATCTGCCTCGGGGTCTTAGTGCCAATGAGGTAGTTAACCTCACTGATCTTTTCCAGCACCATGTAGGACCCAGTCCACTTGCCATGAAAGGAACTGGGTTTGACGGGTTCCATGATCTGGAACATCTGATTGCTGTGTACTTCGTCATGGTAACCTTCTGGGTGTGGGGTGTTAATGATAGCTTCACCATGACAGAAGGAAAGGCCAGATTAGGCCTCTAAATTGAAATACATTGTTCGTATGGCAAGGCACCCTAGTGAATTAAAAACATCTCTTAAAACTTGAATACTGTTAAATGTGCATAACAAATCCAAATACTGGTATTTCTGCAGTTTAAACATGTAGAATGCAAAAAGGAATATCAGATTTCAGAAGGGAAAGGCACATCACAGTGTTGGTTGAGAGACAAAAGCAGCATTTTTCATTGAAACTGCCACACATCAAAATGCTGTACACCACGAACATTAAGAATAACAACGTGGGCAGTGTTTGCAGAAATCAAAGCCATGTTAGCATCTTTCATTTCAGGTGAATAATGCCCCCTTTTCAGCACTAAAACTGGCATCAGGTGAACTTTCCACAATGGGGTAAAATGTTGCTAAGAATGGACAAATCCGGATGATTAAGAAAACAATGATGGTGAGATAAAAGTTATTGCTTCACTTGAAAAATACATGTAACAAAGTGAAAAGGCTATTTTCTTATAAATGCACACATACATCTCTTAAGAGCCCAAGACAGACAAATGCTTCTAGTTACTGGGCAGAAATCGCAAGTGTCTTCCTCCATGGCAGATCTGGAGGGCTCCTTATCTGGAAGGGAGATCTCTTTGAGGCTCTTGCATGACTAAACAAGGCCCACTTTGTTATTCTTAATTTTCGTGGTGCACAGTATTTTGATGTGTGGCAGTTTCAGTGAAAAATGCTGCTTTTGTCTCTCAACCAACACAGTGAAGTGCCTTTCCCATCTTCAGTCTGATTTTACTTTTAAGTTCACTCCATGTTTCAACGGCAGAAATGCCAGTATTTGTATTTACTATGCACATTTAGCAGTATTGACATTTTAAGGTAGGATTTTCATTCACCAGGGTTCCTTACCATACTAACCATGTATTTCAACTTTGAGGCTTTTCATTTTGTCATGCTGAAGCTGTCATTAAACCCCTCACATCTCCCCTGGCTCTTTGATTTGGATCTTTCGTGGGAAAGAGCAGGGGAGAGTGAGGTTTTCATCAGAAGTCTTTTTTTTGTTGGAGCACATCCGGCTCATTTTCCTTCCATATTTGGTTGTTGGGGTGTATGGGGTGGAATCCCTAAGCTGGAATGAAAGGAGATTATTTGTCTATAAATAGGAAGAATAAAACAGGTTCAGTATTTTTTACAAAGATATTTCCTCGGAAGATAGGACATATCATTTGAGAAAAAAAAAATTACATAGAAAGGGATATGACATTTCAGATAATATACATCACACAGCAGAAACAACAGACCCCTAGCCCAGCCATGGCCCAAGTCCTGTCACGCAGCACCCAGAAGATATCGAAGGAATTCATCTCCTCACTCCACTCGCCCCAGAACTAACTCCGCAAGTCCACAGACCCAACTGCACTAGTAGATATCTACACTAGCACCCTAGCCAAAGCAGTAAACTTGGTAGCACCTCTACTCCTGAGGAAAGTCAAACCAGCAAGCCAGGTTAACTCCTGGTTCACCGCACACCTCCATCTCGAGGAGATGTGTAAAAAAAAAAAACATGGGTGTAAGCCATCTGGAAAAAAACTCCCTCAGCCACAGCAAAATACATGTTCAACAGGTAAGCTACAGAATACAAGCAGGCTATCATCACTGCGAAAGCAAATACCTACAAAAAAAGAATAGCTAACGCCAAATCCAACTCCCAGGGAATCATCAAAATCCTTACAGAAGTCACCCTCATCCCCCCCTCTACCATCTCCAAAGACTAGTACTGGTGTTGCAAGATCCAGGATGCCATGTGCTTGAAACTCAGCTCCCTCCAACAGAAAATCTAAAAGAAACAAGCTCTCACCAAAGCTCCCCCAACCACCCTATCAGAGAAATCTCAGAACTAGAGACGGCCAACATTCTCAAAAATCTAAAACCATTGAGATGTCAAGGGGACATCTGCCCAGCTAACATTATCAAGGATTGTTCAGAAACCTTAGTACCATTCATCACCAAATTCATCAGTGCCTCCTTCACATCAAGTATAGTCACGGCTAGCCTCAAAGAATAATGGGTCCTCCCACTACTAAAAATACCAAGCAAGCACTCAACCCTTCAATCCCTAACAACTACCACCCCATCACCATGGTACCCTTCCTGCCAAAAATCTTGGACAACGCTGCATACATTCAAATGCAAGCCTACCGAGAAAACAATCACATCCTTAGAGTGCGCCAATCTGGGTTGAGGCCGGGCCATGGCACAGAATCAGCACTTATTAATAATCTGCTAGACACCTTCAAAGATGAGGGAAAACCAGTGCTCCTCCTCCTACTAGACCTCTCGACCGCCTTCACCCTGGTGGATCACAAAACCTGATGATACCACCTCACAGACATGGCCAACGTCTCATCACAGCACAGAATCATCACTCCCTTACTTAAAAAATCAGCTAGACACCTTCAAAGATGAGGGAAAACCAGTGCTCCTCTTCCTACTAGACCTCTCGGCCACCTTTGACCTGGTGGATCACAAAACCCTATGATACCACCTTACAGACGCAGCCAACTACTCGCATGAAGCGACCTCTCCTGGGTAGATTTCTTCCTGGATGGAAGATCCACGAGATTGTTCTCTGACCTGGCCAGCATGCCACCTAAATCCACCCCATGTGGCTTCCCACAAGGCTCCTGCATCTCTCCCTCCCTCTAAAACATTTTTTATCAAGACCCTCTTGGACTTCCTGAATGACATTGGCATATCCTACACGAACTATGCTGATGACACGCAAATCCTCCTCCCCATGTCAGGAATTTATGAAGACGACTCCCCAACCGTTAACAATGCTTACTCGACCATCCAATCTTGGATGGTGGAAACTACCTGTGCCTAAACAACTATAATACGGAGATCCTCCTGGTGGGATCTCCAGCCCTGCTCAAGAAACTTGATCCGCAATTCTCCTTCTTCACCATTAATGGAATACAGATCCCTGTCTCAGCATCGGTAAAAACACTGAGTGTCTGCATGGATGCCTCCCTTATCAAACAAGTGAACATGATTGCCTCATCAGCGGCATATACAGACAAGCTTATCAACGCAGCCAGACATTTCCTGACACCAACTAGTTGCCTAACTATCGCCAGAGCAATCATCGGGACTAGTCTGGACTACTGTAACACCCTATGTGCAGGAACCTCCAAACAGAACTTAAACAATCCAGAACAATGCCCTATGTGCCGTGATCAACATCCCGGAAAGGTACCACATCTCTGCCATGAGGAAAAAAGTACACTGGCTCCCAATTCGGGAAAGGATCATCTTTAAAATCCTATCAATCACACACAAATGTCTATCGAACACTGCACCCCAATATCTTTCGCAAAGGTTTGTGAGGACAAATTCAACAGTCCAACCCTGCAGAACCCTCCAAAGTGTAAAAAGAGCCAGAGGAGGAGGCTCTAGCTTTCTGACTGTGGCAACAATCAAATGGAACACCTTCTCCCCAGCACTAAGAGCAGATGCCATTTATTGGCCATTGAGCAAAGCCCGAAAAACATGGCATTCACCTAAGATGCAGCCTGTTAAGAAGATCAAGGACCGAGAATGGAACTTAATCGGCTAAGTACTCCCTCCAGAAGGGAGGACGGTGAACCTTTGACCTTTGTAATGCTCTGCTCCAAGTCTGTTTGCTCTGATGATTGCATGTAACTGGTTCCGCAACTGCGCCCTGATACCCCTGGGCTGAGGCGCTTTATGAATAATAAATAAATAAACATCCTTCTTAACATTTCAGATGAATATCAATGAAACTACTCACCTGTTATAACTCTCCATCTGGGGTATTCATCCTCACCTCTCATTCCACAGATGGTTCCTTAGCTTGACTTTCTTTGGGCTCCTCAATCAGTCGTAAAGCTTGTATGGGATGACAGATTTTTAACTGATTGATTTGGACCCATTTCTCTTCCATCTGTTCTCCTCTTGGGATGCAGATCTTGTAGGGAACAGGTGATATTTCATCTACAATTTCAAAGCCAACATGCCAAGATGGAAGGAATTTACACTTGATGGTTTGATTCCTCTGGGAATTGTTCAGATCATCGTTGTCACTTCCCCTGTGCTTCTTCTTTGTGGTCTTTGGATCACAAAATGTTTTCATTCCTTCAGCTGACTTTTCTAAATTGCGCTGAGCATAAGCAAAAGTGTGCCAGAGGTGCTTCCTTACATTTTCAATGTACTTATGATTGGTGGACGCATTTATCAGTGCCTGCTTCTGCATTCTATATAGTAGATGCTGAGTTAACACCATTTTCCATCTGGTCATGAGTTCAAATGGAGATATTTTAGTTGCAAAAGATGGTGTAGACTTAATAGCCATCAGGACAAGCAATGATCAAGTCTGCCACAAACTTCTTTAAGATGCTCAAAATTGTCTTGTATCTCTCTACCCCACTCTTGAGGCTGGGTGGTAGGCAATGTGGAGTTTTCTTTTTACCCCTAGAATCTCACACATCTTCGCCATCACCTCACTGGTAAAATGACTTCCTCAATCTGACTCAATCCTTTGCGGGAGGCCAAAACAAGAGAAGATGTGGTTGATTATTAGTGCAGCAGCTGTCTCTGCCCAACAGTTCGGGACAGGAAGACATTCTACCCACTTTGCGAACAAACATGTTACAGTCAACATGTACTTGTTTCCTCTAGAGAAGCGAATCACTAGCCTGATGAAATTGACTTGCAAATCTGACCAAACCAGTGTCATTCCCCTTTTTTGTAGGGGCACTCTCTGTGTGAGTGAACTAGGTTAGAAATGAGCACACAGAAAACACACCTTTAGGTAAATGTTGAGGCCCTTCCCCATGTATGGCCAGTAGGCAACATCGCCCAAGATTTCCAATGTCATATGAAACTTCCTATGAAGGGCAGTGGCCGCGTCATGGGATTGGTTCAACATCAGGCTTCGGAATGAGGTAGGTACCACCCATTGGTCACATACAGCTAGGGATCTCCGTACCAACAAACTGTCTTGGATCAAGAACATCTTGGAAAACTTCATCAACACCTGGAGATCCTCTCTTCCGGCATAATCCAATTCTGTTAGAGGGAATCTCACAGGGTCTTCAATGTGTGGATAGAATCAGGTTCTCTTTCTGTCCAGTGATCAAATCTGCATCTGGAGTATCTTTACTCCATTGGTTAGTCGAGAGTTCACTGTTGGCATGTGTTTGCGACCTGGTGACAGCAGTGACTTGGATTTCACCCAGCAGGGATTCCATTTATTTGAAATCCCCCTGCTGAGATCCGATTTTAGCCAACTGGTCAGCCAGGTCATGCCCAGTCTTATCTGGCCCCTATATTTTGGAATGAATTCTTATTTCCTTCCAATAGATGGTCATCTCATTAGAGGTCACCAGATTGTCGATTGACTGGATCAGTTTGCAATGCTTCAATGGTTTGTGGTTGGTAGTGATTATATCCGGTTCTTTGAGTTGGCGGTGTACCGCAGTGAGCATGGTTTGATAAACGGCCATCAACTCTGCCACCTGACTACTTTGAGGTCCCATTTTGTAACCAGCAGACGGCTCCGTGGTATCATTCACCAAGGCATTCCCAATGCCAGCCACTAGTTCTTTTTCCCTGTTATTACCAGCATGGTAGGAGCACCCATCCACATGAATTGTGGGTATCCTCTGGCACGTGTCTTCTTCATAAACCTTGTGCCAGGAAGTTAAGTACGCCTCCATGTTGTTATTCATTAGACTTTCATGCTCGAGACAGTTTTCTTGGGCACAATCCATCAAGTCTTCCAACACTTGCGCTAGGGGAATCTTCTTGTTTTGGCCATATCTGACGTTCCACCGGAAAGCCTTGCATAACAGATTCCAGGAAATAATTCTGGAATTACTGGCGTTCCCCACCCAGATTCTGTCTTTTGTAAATATTGCAGGGGATGGTGAGGAGCCTCGACGATGACGTGCTCCCCCAGCATAAATGGGCAGTCATTTTTCAATGCCCACACCATCGCCAGGAGTGCCTTTTCACAGTCATCAAATTTTTCCTCCACAGAGGTCAGCTGGCAGATTGTGCGTTTAGCGCAATTTTTCTTGAAAAAAGAAATAATAATTCTAAATTTAAGATTTGTCGCCTGGGTGATGGCGGACTGCACCTCATTCCAAATAACATCACATTTTGCCCATTTTGTGGGTTTATGCCTGTGCGCCTGTTGAGAAGCCATTGGGCACCATTGTTTTTGTGGCCTTTCCAAGATGGTCTCATTGTCCTTGTGTGGGTGATTTTGGCTTGCCTTGTCTGACTCCCACCCCCATTGGTTGCCTGGGCCTTCATTGCCCAATCAGAGCAACCGGCAGGAGGGAGCGGGCCTGCTGTTCAAAGGCCCACTTCTAAGGCCCCTGTCATCTTCTCTGTCCGCTGACAGGCTGCTACATGAGAAATCTACCACAGCGCAATCCTCTTTGAGGTTGCTATCCCTGGACTACTGCACTACCATGACTCTGCTATCGCACTCTGCATGGGTTAGTTACCTTCTTCTGACTGCCCTGCACCCTCATCTCTGCCTGTACTCTCCACTTCTCCATGTTATGTACTAAATTAGTCATTTCTGTACTCACCTTTACCCTCTTACTCCCACCTCGTTTCCCTAACAACAGGGCCATTCATGTAACAAACTTGGGTATATTTTGCATTTAAACTGAAGGTCAAACTTGGGTGTATTTTGCATTTAACACTGCCCATTGATTGTAACCTGCTAGCCCACTGACTGTTCCATACCACTGTACTTGCATACTCCTCCTTCTGCCTTCTCTTTCTGTTTCTCCCATCTATTCCAACTGCTTTTCTATCAACTATCCTTCCCTTCTCACTAAGTCTGGTAAGAAGACATTTAAAAAGGATATCCTGGCCTCTAACCCTGGTCTCCCTATTGCTGATACCTATTCCAGAGCCTCATCCAGACAGACCATCACTGACATCCTCTTTGTCGTTCCTTCGCTGGATCTGTGGACCCTGCATATGATCTCTGTGCTATGTCCTGTCTCCTTCTCTCCCATTAATGGTGGCACTTGCTGGGAAGTCCGCATGGATTTCTTCAACTCCTCCAGAGTCATTCTTAATGTCTATCTTAATGGCACTGTCATGGTCCAAGATCCTCAGGCCAATCTCCTCCTCTTTGATAGATATTTCCCTCACCTCATCAACTTCCTTTCATCTCTGGCTGTCCCTTCCTCTCTTTCCTTGGCTACCTTGCCCGCTACTCCTTCCTCCTCTGCCCCACTTCTGGCTACCTCCACTGCTCCGCAGGGCGTATCTCTGATTTGTACCCCTCCCAGGAAGGTCTTTAAGGCTGGCAACCTTCTTCATCTTGCCACTCTCAAATCTCGTTCTGCTGTCAAACACTCCTTCGACATCTGCCACCTCCTCGAAGAACTGGACCTTGATATCCTCAGTCTTACTGAGACATGGTTCACGGCAAGCTCTGTCACAAGCGTTGACACTCTTCTCCCTGATGGCTACAAGATCCTCACCGCACCCATATCCACCTGGCCCAGAGGTGGTGTAGCCCTTATCTTTCCTGAGTGAATTCCTGCCACTATCATTCCCACTCAGACCTACCCCTCTTTCGAATGCCATGTCTGCAGGCTCTCAATCTCTTCAATCCACTCTCTTACTGTTGCTACTCTCTATCGGCCCCCTGGTCAAATCACCTCTTTTCTCTCCGAGTGGGCTGACCTCTCACCCACTCAACTCCTCCTCCTTGGTGACCTCAACATCCATCTCAACTCTCCCTGTCTCTCATATTTGCTCTTTTGCGACCTCTGCGATTCCCTCTCTCTATCCTCCCCTCTAGCCTGATGCATTCTGCAGGTCACACATTTGATCTCCTCTGGCCTCCCCCTCTTGATCCCTCTGACCACTCCTCTCTCCTGGAGTGACCACTGCCTCCTCTCCTCTCATCTCTCACTCTCTTACCCCCAAACCAAGCCTACTCCAACACTGCTACCAACCTTCTCGGACATCCGGCCAATGAAGCGTGTGTCAGTTGAGGCTTTCGCTGCCACCTTCTCTCCCCCCCGCTCCTCTGGCTGACTCACACCCTAACAAAGCCCTATCCCTTCTCTGCTCTTCTATTTCTGACACTCTTGATGATCTTTCCCCTGTCATGAGAATCCGCTTGAAGTGCAAAGCCAAGTGCAATTCCTGGTATGACTCCGACTAGCTACACTTAAACATAAGTGTAGGGCAACTGAGAGGAAATGGAGGGCTTCTTGTTCATCTTCTGACAAACTGGCCTGTCGCCTGCTCCAAAGGCAATACCGACTCTCTGTCCTCACCAAGAAGAGATTCAAGTCTGTGGCTCGGCGGCATCTAACAACTCAACCAAACTCTTTAAAATCTGCAAGGAGCAGGCCAACCCTGTTGCAGTCTCCTGTTGCCTCCCAGGCTCTTTGCAATGCCCTTGCCTCTCACTTTATCATGAAAATCCAGGACATCCTGTCCACCCTCTCCTTCCCTTCCCCTCCTGTCCCCTCTCCATCTGTGGTTGATGACCCTCCCACACCCACCCCTCTGCCCCCCTTCTCATCCTTTCCTCTTTTCTCCCCCGATGAGGTCACTAGACAAGTTGGATCTATGAAAGCCTCATCAAAACAGGTTCATCCCTGTTCCTCGAAAACCATCAAGGACCACATTGACACCCTCGTTCCAGCCCTTGCCGATTTTTCCAACCACTCCTTTGCCTCAGGATGCTTCCCCTCCCCTCCGAAGCACTCCCTTGTGCATCCTCTTCTCAAAAAATCAACAGCTGATCCTTCTTGTCTAGTTAACTATCGGCCAATTTCCATTACTCCCTTTCTCGGCAAACTCCTGGAAAAGCTGGCCATGTCCCAGCTTAACCTTCATTCCAATTCATTCTGTTGGCTGTCTCCATGACCACCAGTCTGGCTTCAGAGCTGCCAGAAGCACGGAAACTGCTCTCCTGAACATCCGTGAAGATGTTCTCTCCAACCTTGACTCTAATATTCCCTCTGTCCTCATCCTACTTGATCTCTCTTCTGCCTTTGACACGGTCAACCATACCATCCTGCTCAACTGTCTCCATGATAACCTGAGCCTGGCTGACCTCTTTCTTCTCTGATCAACCCTCCCAGGTCACACTTCCTATCAACTATCTCCCTCTCTACCTGTGGTGTTCCCCAGGGGTCTAACCTCTCGCCCTGGCTTTTCAACCAATACCTGGCAACTCTCGCCCACTGCATTGCCATTTTCTGTTCAAATTTCCAATGCTATGCAGATGACACTCAACTAATTTTCAGGCTGCCCTCGGCCACGTCCTCTCCCTCTCTTATCTCTGATTGCCTTACTGCAATTCAAGATTGGTGTTCCTCCAATGATCTTTGTCTGAATGCCAGCAAGACTGAGATCCTCCTCATCGGCACACCTTCTCCATCCTTTCCCCTCACTCTCTGGCTGGCCTCCCTTGGCCATCCTCCTAGCCCCACTTGCAAGGCTAAGAACCTCTGGGTCATCTTTGATTCCACACTTTCCTTCTCCGCCCACACCTCTGATGTCTCTAAAAGTCAAACTTCCTACTGCATCTCCTCAATGGTACTCTGTATTTCCTTTCCTCACCTTCCCCTAGAAGCTCACTGTCTCCCAAGCTCTGGTTCTCTACAGGTTGGACTACTGTAACAGCTTCTTTCTAAATCTACCTGCCTATACTCTCCACCTTCTGCAACTAATCCAGAACAGGACTGCAAGACTTGTCCTTGGCCTCAAGCCCTGGGATAATATCTTTCCAGCTCTGAAATCTCTCCATTGGCTCCCAGTGGATGCAAGGATTACATTAAAAACACCCTGCATTGTCCACAAGGCTTTATGGGGCCTGGGTCCAAAATACCTTCAGCTACCCCTCTGCAAATACCTCCCCTCTCGAGCTCTTCACTCCTCTACCTCTAAGTCCCGCAGCGTCAGTCGTTTTTTAAAGAAACGAGTTGGGGGTAGATCTCTGTCTGCGGCTGGGGCCTCCCTCTGGAATAGCCTCCATGCCACTCTAAAACTTGAGGAGAATCATCTCTGGTTCCGGAAGCATCTCAAGACCTTCCTCTTTGCTTCTGCCTTTGACCCCCTCTCCCTTGCTGATCTGTTCTCTCCTGGGACCGTGCACCTGGCCACCGTCTGTCCTCCGGGCCCAGGTTCCTGCTCACCCTGCCACCCTTCTGCACCTCCTCTGGGCCACCCCATACCCTGGTGTCTGTATCTGTACTCATACAGTTCCCCCCTTTTTTTCTTCCTGCACTTATCTGACCTACCCTGTCTGCTGCCTTGAACTCAGCACTTGCCACTTGCTGGCTGCACTATAACTTTTGGTGTTTTCATTATTTATTTATTCATCATTATTTATTCTGTTCTCCTTTTGCTCCGCGCTTTCCACTTCTCCTCCTTCCTTGCACTTTTCCCCTCCCTCTCCCCCATGCACTTGCACATTCTCAAAGTCACTGGGCATAGTAAGATTCTCCCCCGTTTCCCTCCCTTGTCTGAAACTCTTGTGTATGAGCGCGATAGAAATAAAATATCAATTTAAATAAAAATGTTATTTCAGAAAACAGATTTTTACTTGCGTACGAGATTACTTTGTTGGCCTTGTCATGCTTTTGGTACAATACTGTTGTAACGCAAGTGTCTGAGAACCCGTCTCCAAGACAAACACTTTTTTTTCATGGGCTAAGCCAAACAAGGAGCTGGGGAAAGGCTTCTTTTCAGATGTTTAACTGTGTCAGATTGTTTGGGACCCCTTCCCCACTTGACTCTGGCCTTTAATAAATGGACCAAAGGCCGGGTGACCTCTGCATATTCTTCAATGAACTTTCGACTACAACTAGCAAGTCCAAGAAGGCTTCTTAATTCTCGCAAAGTAGTAGGGTCTTTTAATTTCATTAAGACTTCCACCTTCTTTGCCTGGGGATTGAGACACACAGGGATGATCCTGTGCCCTAAGAAGTGCACGTGGGTCTTACACCACTGTGCCTTCTGAAAGGACAGTTTTGCTATGGCTTTCTGTAACTGGGTCAGGACATAGCAGATTTCTGCTATATGTTCCTCCACATTTGAGCGCTTGATTAGAACATCATATACATAGGCCAGTTTTACCCTTTTTCCCACATTGGGCATGGCCTTATGCAGAAAGATGTAGAACTTATTGCCAGAGTTTATGTACCCAAAAGTGGTTCGGGTCCATGTTTATTGCTACACCCCAAAGGTAAAGGCCATCTTGTACTGGTCTTCCCTACTCACGGGTACTGTCCAGTAACTGTTTGTCAAATCAATCGTGGTGTACACTGTTCCCCCATGGATCTGTGCCAGCCCTTGTTCGATGTAGGGAAGTGACCATCTTGAGATGTGTACCCGTTTCTTCAACTCCCTCAGGTCTGGGCAAAGTCTCCATTGGCCATTTGTTTTAGTATCCCTAGTACCGGGTTGTTAAAGGTACTGTGGATCAGACAAATTATCCCAGAGGATTCTAAATTCGTAATAGTCTCAGTGGGTGACTCCATGTCTGCGAGAGGTACCAAGTATTATTTCACAAAGACTGGAGCAATCTCGGGGACCGTGGGTATAGTGAAATGAATAGATATGTGTACACAATCATATGAGTCCACTGAAATGGAGTCCTGGAATTCCAGGAAGACCTGCTTCAGCTTTTGTCTTTGTTCCTCAGTCTCGCAGACATTGGAAAGATTGATCCGTTCTTTGACAATCTGCTTGAAACCTGGAAAAACTTTGGCCGTGTCAATATCAGTGGTATCCTGCAGTTTAGTGATAGTTCTCTTTTTATGGTGTCGATCTGGACAGGAGGTTCCAGGGATTCAAGGGAGTAGGCCTTGACTGAACACTGCCTCATCCCTCCTGATGTCACAGATCATCTCTTCCACCCCATAAGGGCAGGAAAAGTACACCAAGAAATTCCCCCCATGCCTGGCACAGATCTTCTCTGGATGAATACCATTGCTGGTGTCAAAACAGTCGTTTGGGATTGGTCCAGAGATTTCATTACCTAAATCAGTAGAATAATGTTGGGCATCAACCATCATTCTAATAAAATTGTCTGCACCCAAAGTGATACTTTGAGGGTTTCAGTTATCCACCAATAGCAGAATGGTGCTGTCTTCTAGGTCTACAATAGATGTTGGATTTATATACAAACCTTGTTGTTGGAGATGGGAATTCAAATGTATAAAGGTGTCCTGATGTTTGAGGATCTGGCATTGCTTAATTTTGAGGGTAATTGTGAACTCTTGCACCTGTCCTGGGATGTAGTCTCTTCTCACACTTGAACTTCAACTGCAAAAAGCATCAATTGAGCTGAACAGAATGCTTTTTCCAGTGTTGTCAAATGCCATGGGGTTACCCTCGAGTCGTGATCAGGCTTTATTATTAATTAGCTCCAAATTGATTGTGAATCAGATGAGAATTTCTCTACCTAAAGAGAAGATGGAAGGGACATCTCTCACGATGCAACAATTATGCACTATGCTTTTGTTGCCAATGGAAACGTTTAGCATACACCTGCTATGCAGGAGATGTTTGGAATTTGGGGTTTCCAGACATACTTCCCATTTATCAATCAATTTAAATGTGGTAATGGTCTGATCTTTTGGGAGTTTCCTAAATAATCAGTCGCTGATGAAGCTTCTTCCATTATTCAGGCACACACTTGTGAGCACAATCTCCTCCCCCTCATTGATCTCAATGGGGAAAACCAACTTTTCTCCCTTTTTCTGAATGTCCGTCAGACTTTGAGCTGGTTATTCATTGTCTTTTTTTATGGGACTCAATGTTTCTTCTGACTTTGAACTGGTGTAAAATTTCAGAGTGTTCCCTTCCAGTGTGAAATTCCACTTAAAACTACAGAGATGACGGTGATGTTTTGGACCTGGTTATGCTTGAACATGTAATTCTACTTTCTCTGAGCGTTGGTTAATTAAATGGCAGGTACCATTCATGCTGGCTTAATTGGTACTCATTTTTAGTTTTATAGGCTGGTTAGTCTGGGTCCAGAGGACCTTGTTTACACAGTCGATCAGGGGGGATAATTTCCTCAGGAGATTGTTCAACGGTAAATAAGGTGTGCCCTCTGGAGTCACAACTAGCACCAGGTGTTTTATTTGATGTCACCCAATTTTTATTTACAGAGCTGCAGTCCCTTTGACGCAAATGTCATTCCTGTCGAATTATTGGAGTTGTCCAGTAAGAGGTATGAGGGGAATATGGTGACCCACCCCACTTCCTGACTTGAGTTGGTCAAAGGCCCTTTTGGACAGGAGGCTGGCTTGGGATCCAGTGTCCACCAGAGCTGATCATTGACACCGACCCTGACCCTTGACGGACGCATACAATCTGCTTTCCTTCTCCTCAAGGGTGCAAAGAAAGTGCTAGTTATTTGCCAGACTGGTGATTATTTTCTTGATGTTGAACTCCGACACCATTTGATCATGGACGATTTTCCTTGTCGGAGATGGGGAATCTGTAAGGAAAATTTTACAACTAACAATGCGTAGATTTGGGGGATCCTCTTTCTCCCCGATTCTTTGCTGTACTCCGTTACTCAGAGCCAGTTCTCACAACCCATTTGTGGGAAGGAGGCCTCCTCCGTTTCTACCTGGCTCACATATTTGGGTTGAAGAATTTCTTGATCTGGGCCGGTCTCCATACTTAGCCTGTCCAACTCGGGACTTTTGGGACACATTTTTCTTTGGGATGGATCCACGTTAGTGAAAGCGAAGGTTTGCTTACCTGAATCCTCCAGGGACTCTTCTCTTTCAAAGGGGATTATCTTGAGCTCCTCCACAAAGCAGATTCTTCTTTGGCCTCTTCTACTTAATCTTTGGGTTCTAACATCCTGGGAATAGAAGTGTCCCTTTTAGGCTGAGAGGTTTCCAGGGGTTCTGTCTGGGTGAGAAAGGAAGCTTCCTCTAGGGCTTGGCATCTCCCCTCCACCCAGTGCCCCTCCTTAGGAACTTGTGGCTTGTCAGATGTTTCCTCCCATCATTCCCCCCCTGGAGCATCGGATCAGGGTGTTGGGGGATTCTGCCCTCACATGCCCTCAGCATGTGCCCCAGATCATCTGTCAGTTGCTGGACCTGTCGCTCTTGTTGTGAGAGTTGTTCTGGGTTGTGGGGAGGTTTCGAGTCATACCTCTGCTGCTCCTGAATCTATGTAAGTTCTTTCTGGGCCTGTTTCAAAATCTCAGTCTGATTCAGCACACAGGCTTCCCTAGTTTGCACTCGCTCTTCCACTAACTGCAAGTGGAAATACAAATAAGTCAAGGCAGTGATGCTTGTCGGATATTGTGTCTCCGGGCCACTACAGTCTGATGGGTAGTGTTATGTATTTCTCTGAGATCTAGCGTGCAGATTAGCTTACTGCAAAAATGCATCTTTTATTCGGTGCTCTGAATAAGGAACAGCACCGTGCGTCGTGTTGTGGAGAATATTACCTTTACTGCATTAAATGATTAAATGATCTCTAGCTTTGTATCTGTCTATGCATCACCACAAATACACGGAGCACACAAGAAACAGACCAGCACCGAGCTAATTCTTTCATGTACTTTATATGCAGTTGAGACTCTCAGCTGAGCACAGAAAATAACAAAAGTAATGTAACAAACTGAGCATGACATTTGCAATGATATAAAAATGAAAACCACACATTGTAATCTCACATTTTTTATAGGAGTGAATGCATTCTCTATTTTTCAGATCAAATCAAGGATGTGAGTATACTTAATGGCCACTGCATGTTCCCCACACCCCACATGTTATAAAGTTATTTCTCTCTTAGCAAATTTTACTTACATTGGACCATTTGACTGGAAATACATCGCGATCTGTAGCTTTGAAAAGTATCATCTATTTTGGCAGGGCTGCAAGCTTTCAGTTTATTTACATTTCCCAGCCTCGTATTCCCGCTTGACAGCCACACGAGTGAGTTCCACTTAATTGTTATAGTTATGGCAAAATTCGCAAAAACAACATGTTTACCAGTTGCTTCAAAATATACCAGGTGACATGGGTCCTTTCCCTTGTTTTAAACCCACAGACTGAGTGAGTCACATCATGTCGATTTGAATGCAATTTTCCTGCATTGTCCACATTTCAAGGATTTGTCCACTTTCAAGCAAAGAGGTAGAAACTTTTGACTACCTCTTTCTACATGTGAGTAATTACATTTACCTTTGATGTCGCTACTATCAGCCTGATGAGCTTCCATCCACCTAGAATATATATGATCAGCCCTCTATTACCAGGTGATCATTTAGATTCAAAGAACAGCACTTGATTATTCATCATTCATCATTACACAGAATGCACTATGGCCAGTCTTATTTAGGAACTCCGTAAACTAATGCTCCACTAAAATTGGTGCTCACCGGGTCCCCTTAAAATGCCTTCTAAATGAAGCGTAATATGCAGAATACTGGAATGTCTAATAACAGCATGATACTGGTCACCGTGATGATTGTCTAATGTATATATAGCATGTCACATAAACAACCACCTAAGTACTCTGCACCTTTGGTAATTGACCATCCCCGCTAAGAGATGTCCCCCATCATGTGTCTTATAATGTTTGCCGGATATAACTATGACAAAAAATACTCATGGGATTTACCCTTTTCCTTTTTTTCCCTTTACTGGATCTTTCTGTATACCTTGCTTGAATGTGTCCTAGTGCTATTAGGCTCAAGAAGAAGAGGAAACTACCTCGAAAAGCGTCAGCCAATCACATTGAATTTACAGATTCTTTTCCATTTTTTCCTTTTTTTGCATCTTATGCCGATATACTTACAATCAATTGTAGTAAGAAAAACATGTTTGCTTTGTTTTCCTTAATTAAATGCTTATACTTTTTCTAAACTGAGATTATTATTGACTATAACTGAACGTGTTATACATGTGAAATTTCATTATGAACTATTGAATGTCTTTTTGACAATATTTCAAAGTGTGCAGGGGACGGGAGGGTTCCCTATCTGGATCCTCTTACTCTTCCTACTTTGTTTATGAAATTTGCCCATTGCACATGGAAGAAAACACATTAAAAAATAGCTAACTAAGTTTATATTGTCTGCTTATTCATCCCACTCCTACACCTCCCCAAGCCAGGCCTGTAGTCCTTCTAATAATCCACTTTGTTCATTATTATCATTACTGAAAGGTCATGCTCACCTCATCCACAAAAGAAAGTCAGCTTGCATGGAAGTTGCTGTGGCCACTGTGGCAGTCTCTCTCTCTCTGTCTGCCTCACTGGAGCAGCCTCCCCCTCACTCCTCCACTCTCTGGCTCAGCTGTCAACACTGCAGCTTTCAGTACACACCGTCTCAGCTAGTCCCCAGAATCCTTCTTTTAACTTCTTTTCCAATTTCTTCCTCTTCCACTCTCTCTCAGCAACAAAACACCTTCCTTTCTCTCTCTCCACCTTTATAAGGCCTCTCTCTGCCAGCCCATTCAAGCTATATCCTCCTACAGAAGGTATACGATCTCCCAGCCCCTGCCTGTGACATCATACATCAATCAAACGTGTGTCTGGAGTGAATTCCCTGTACATTTCCAGATGGTAACACATGCTACAACCCTGTCACCTTTAAACAGGGTGGCTCAATGGGTCAGAAAATCGATAGTTACAACATCTGTATTACAGTTTTCTGTGCTTACAGCTCAAAGACAATGAACCGTTTTAAACAGAATGATTCTATAAATTCCTTATACTCATCCACATTGCAAAAGCAGTTTTAATTCCTGCATTATATTTCTAAACGGCATCACAGAGTCTGTGTTTGGGGTCCCATTTACACCCCACAGTTTGCACCCTTAGTTATGGCCTAAGCTGTCCTATTCTAATCACTAATTATGTTAATGCTTTAGGAGTTAAGGATTAATGATTAGTATGTTAGGTAGGATATAGTGTTGCTAGTCCCTACACTGCAATCCCTACCCTGCAATGCTAGGGTAACTATATTTTCAAGATACCCTTTCTTTGTAATGCTAAAACCAAACCACCCTTTCTTTGGTTTGTAAGAATTCTCATCATTGTCTCACGTCATCACTAAGGTATATGCCCATGTTGAAGTACACACCAGCACTAATTGCACACTGACCTCTACTTTCTACAGGAGTCTGGGTTGCCGGTGAAATTATCGGCCTAGTTGAAATCCGCACCACCTGTATCTCTTACATGCTTGTAAGTGGTTTCAACCCAGCACTCCAACTAAGTCAACGCCTAGTATGGGATGCCCAATGGAAACCCTTATTTATATATTTTTATGTCAAAAGTTCTTTTATTTCTGGATGATGTACCCTTATATAACGCCCCTCTCTTTAAATCCCCCAATGGAAACCCTTATTTATATATTTTTATGTCAAAAGTTCTTTTATTTCTGGATGATGTACCCTTATATAACGCCCCTCTCTTTAAATCCCCCCGGTCTCATTGAACCAAGAAGAAGGTTTGTTTTGCAAATTAAAAGATTTATTTGAAGAATTGAACAATATATACCACACTTTTATATATATAAATAATATCTGAATATCACACTTATGAATATGTATGCAATGATCAGCAATGGGTAATATTACAATGTCAACAATCTCTTTAATCAGTTAGGAGTAGGAATAGGAAAAATGATGTAGCAGAGACTAACTTTGTATGGTTCAAAGAAATACAATGATAGGAAAGAATGCAATACAGAAATAAACTTGATATGACTTCAATCAAAGACAATGTGATCACTCTTTCCCCCTGTTATTACTCACTCCCCCCAATCCGTAATATGAAGAGATGGAATGGAGGCACACAGGTTTCAGGAATAACAATCCACAATTGCAGTTCAATCCCGATTCCCCCCAGCAAGCTTAGAGAGAACAGAAATGCTTTTAAAAGAGGTCAATTTTTTTAATGTGATTTGAATTGAATGGGAAAAATGCTAAAAATGATTTTAATTCGCTAAACGGGATTCTGAACTAGTCAGAGTTGCTTGGATTGGGTCAGGTAAACACTAGCAATGATTGTTGAATGGTTGGCAGATTGAAAACGAAATTCAGAAGTTAAAAGCAAGAAATAGCTGTTTTACATGTGGCAAAATTGAGCCAAGTGCAAATTTGTGGCAACTTTTCCGCGTGATTACGGAAACACTATAAGGAATTGGAATGCGGTTCTTAGTTCGTTTGAAAGCTGAGAATGTTAGCTTCAAAATGACAAATTTCCTTCCTAGCATGTACGGTTCAAAAGTTACAGAGGTTTTAGGAAAGGTAGATATTTCTTAAAAGAGTCAAGTTTTCAAAATGAAAGATGAGCTGTTGAAGATTTGGAACAAAGATTTCTTAACACTAAGGAGTCTATGGAGCCACAAACTACACAGACAGCACAGCCACCAATCCAGAGGCGCCTCCGGGTGGTTTCTATCTGCCTGAGACGATTGCCTTTCTCCAGAAAATATATATTAGCGCCAAGATGAGTATCACTACAATTATCACAGGATTATGTGGATGAGAGAAAGATTTAGGATAGACAAAAGAGCTTCTATAATGCAGTTATGGATATGTGGGAATGAGTTGGATGGGATTACTTAATACTAAGAGATGACTATGGACAGTTCTATGCTAAATACTCACTGCTATGGCTTTGGAATGGACATGTTCTGGTCGTGCACCAAAACACAGTCCCTGTGGGCCACCGTACAGCTGACAAGCGAAAAAGCAGGGTTGACTAGGTACAAGTGGACCCCGGACGAATGCCTTCTGGGAACGTACCCCAGGCCGGCCAAACTTAAACACCTGGCCAAATTAATGGACATCATGTGCATACTGGCAAAAAGGACAATTGCAATGTCCTGGAAAAAATCTGCAGGACCCCAACAAAAGGTATGGCTTGGAACGTTGGGTACAAGCTTAAACAAAGGCAAGGGAAGACAGTGTTGCCAGGTCCACAGACGCCTCGACCATGACCCTAACGGCCTGGAAAGAACTCACAGGATCCTTGTTTCACCCCTCGGATGACAAGCCCTCATGAACAAGAACAAACCTATGGAAAACTGATTCACAACCAACATCACAGGACCCCGAGAGCAATTAGCCACAACTTCACTGGGTCCTTACAAGCTCAGGTCCCCTCCCCCACCTCCCCCCGGCTTGCCCAACCACCTCTGAACTGACAGACTGCCCTGCCATGATGGAAGGAGCACTTGTAGACAGTTAAAGTTGAATTGTTAATGTTTTATTACGAAATGCTTATTATCCTCTAATTATGGACATATTTTATGTCATGCAAATGTAAAAATGATAAATGCCAATAAATACATTTAAAAATAAATGGCTTTGGAATGGAATGGGCCCGTCAAAGAGCTGGTCAAAGGTTTGGCTTGGACTTCACTCGCCACCGGACAGGATTCAGGACACCTGGACTGCTCTCAGCAAGGCACTCTGATCTGCACAGCCTCTTGACTGGATCTGATGGGTTCTGGGTTACAGCTCTACTGGACTGATCTGGATCTTGGGTTCTAGCAATAGTTCTTGGCCAGAAGCAGCAAAACAGCTCAGAAAGGCTGTTGAATGGTTTAGGCCCCGTGGAAGTTTAGGGGTTAAAATCAGGTTGCTAGATCTTAAAGGCCCACTGCGAATGGTTCAGCTTTTTGGGTTGGGCCTCTGCTTCAGGGTTCTGGAGTCTGGTTCTAGAGTCTGGAGTCTGGATTCTTCCTGCAGAACGCTTCGCAGGTAGATCATTGATGAGTTAATGTGTGTGTTTCTGGGTCCTCAACAGTCCCTATTTATCCATCTTCCAAAGGGGTGGGAGGCTGATTATACTATGCCCAACCCTCTAAGGATCTGATAGGTCAGAGAATTCCTCCTCTCCTGATTTGATAAGGGAACAGTGTGTCATGATGTGTCATCATGTGTCAGAGTGACACAGTGTTTAGGGTCCAGAGAAAATCCCTCCCCTTTGTTCTTACCCAGAAAATCTATTTTTCCCAAAAAACATATTTCCAATATGCACAACTTGTTAATAATACATATTTAAAGGTCAGATTGACTAAGGTATGTTTCTGTCCAAGCCTCATCTTCCTACAAGTTTTGGTTCACAAATGACAATTTTTTGCGCTTTTGGGTGGTTACTCAGTGTCAGTTCTGTACCAATTTTTACACATGCCTACATATACCATCTGGACATATTCCTGGAAATTTTCATGTTCCTAACATAATCACAATTGCTAGAATATGAACTTTTTCGTGGTTCAGTCTCTGAATGTCGCACAGATTTCAGATTAGTTTTAAACTGTGAGCAAATTTTTCATTTTATCATTTTAATAACCTATAAATTCCATATTTTTATCAGTTCAGTACAATATTTTATAAGTCTTTTCCCAAAACAATATTTTCTGTGCTCTCTGAATACACACAGTGGTTTGTCTCCACCTCCAAGGTCTTGGCTGGGCTAGAGAGTCACATGGGCTTGACTTCCTGGGCAGTTGGTATCAGTCACACCCATATTAGCATTTTCTTTCAGTTCAAGGAACCCATTGTCTCTTTCCCAGAGCAGCAGAGGAAGTCTCCTCCTCTTCTCATTAGCAACCCCATGAGATATTATCTCCTTTTGGTGGGAATGAACAGGGTGGTGTGTTCTCAGTGGTGGGAAACCTCTTTGAATTTTTAGCTGAATCAGGTTACCTTATGGTCAATTGTAACATTGTTCCTTGTGAAAAATTACAGTTACAAATTTAAAATAAGCAAACATATCTTCAATTCCAGTCTTTTTCAACATGAAAATCAATGTGTGGCACCCTAAATTGCATTTGATGGAAGTCCCTTATTTTCCCACACTTAGCTTTTGAGATACAAGGGTAACCTGACAGATTTAGAGATCGCCAGCGTCTGACAGAGGCGAGTAATGGTATTGCACCCATTTTTGACATACTTCTTTTCAGCAAGCATCTTTAAAGTGGATTTTGTTCTGATAAAATATACTTCTGCTGACATTCTATTTATGGGGATTCTTGAAGTAGAATGATGTTCAACACCCAACAAGGAGGTTGGATCTTTTGGGTGGTTTGTGAGCCATGATTTTTGCAAATTTGACAACCAAGAAAAACGGATTTCCACACAGCTCTGTGTTTCTTTTGCAGTCATTTTGCTCTGTGGGCAGCCAAATGATGGGTTTTGGCAGTGATCTCCTGTGTTACCACGGACATAGGCAATTGTGAATTGGCAGCCTATTTTTCAGATTTTTCCTGCGCACTTCCCGGTGATTTTAGCGTGCATAATGCTTTCCAGCGGCCATTCTGATGTTCCTGATGCAAGCAATGCACAGTGATGTTGCAGGGCCTGGACTAGTGGTGTAAAAACATCCCACAAGCCGATGCCATTTGTATCTGAATCTGATGTTTGATAACCCTGGGACAACCTCAAATTTGTTTCTAGCTGCACCAAAAATGCTAGAGATCTGAAAATTGAGACGCTAATGGCTTTTTAAATTAGTTATTGGATTATGAAATTTCATATTCCCAACTGTGTCCGTTTTTGAATAAATGGGGAAAACCCATAGCATGCCGTGCAATAAAGTGCTGAAATAAAAGTAACCTCCACAGATTCGTCATGAGATTACCTGCCAATATATATTCTGCCTATACCCCTGCCTGGTTCTTGACTCATTGTTGGAACAGGGGAAGGGATCTACGTGGCTCTATATGAGTCATAGATAGGGATATCTGAACCTAGAATAAATTATCTATTTCTGGGCTCTCTTAATTGGGTGGGGGAATGAACTCCCTTTGTTGAGCGGGATCTCCCAATATATTGTTATATGGTCATGCCAGTGCTCATTTGCTCCTAGGCTTGCCTTCAGCTCATGGGTGCTCTGTTCCCTATACTTAGCCATCTTGCACTGACCATGCACATAGTCCACCAGCTCCTGAGAAGGAGTTTGGAGATTGCCCTCCCATCCTTCCCTCACCAAACTTAGCAAACACTTAATGGAATTAGCAAACAGAAGTGTCATGATCTCTGCTTCCAAAAGATCAGGACTTGCCCGACTCCCTTGGAAGCAGACCCATAACCCCGGTTCCGAGTGCCAGGCAGTCCCAATTGGGACCTTTTGGACCATGTCCTGGCGCCAGTGGCACCAGGCTCATAAAGATGCCCAGTCCCAGCGCTGGAAGCGCCGGGCTCATAATGCTTGGGTGGACTTACCTGCAGCAGACCATGCTGCTTACTTACCTGCCAGTTGAACCCCTGATCCTCTTCTGTTTGGGACTACTTTTCCTGTTGGGTGGGGCAGGAGCCACTCCCTAGGTTCAGAACACTGGAACTCTTCTGGAAAGCAGGAACTCTTTTCTTACCTAGGCGTGGCTGTGGAAGGAGACACCTAAGCACTACAGGAGGCTATTTAAACCACACCCGATGGATGAATCTTGCTTTGTGTTATTCTGCATTCTCTGCAGCAGAACGCTCATCGTCTCTTCTGCTCCTGGGCCTAAGGGAACAAAGGCTTACCATCCTGGAATCCAGTCTTCAGCAGCACCTGTAAAGACAAAGAAAGAACAGGTTAGCACTACGGTCTTCAGTGGCAGCGCATCTCTTACCTGGTCCATCGGCTGTCACCAACGCCTCGCGCTGCATTCCGGCATCTGAAAGACAAAGGCTTACCTACTCTTCGCATGCTCCGGAGGTCTTCGCACTGCATTCCGGCATCTGAAAGACAAAAGCTTACCAGCTCTTCGCACGCTCCGGAGGCCTTCGGCGCTGCATCCCGCATCTGAAAGACAAAAGAAGGTGCGTTTAAAGACATTTGGCAACTTTATTACTCACGTGCCATTACTCCTTCCCACGCCAAATCCAGTGGGTATTCCAGCACTCTTCAGCTTCTCTAAAGCTCCGAACTTGTACCTGCAAGATAAAAGGGACAGTTAGTGCGCATCGTGAAGCAGGCTACAAGCGCTTACTTACGTGCTTCCAGGCACTTCTATTCCTCACGCGGGTTCGATCCTCAACTCTCATCAGCCCGCCATCCGCCATCGCCGGAACCCTGCAAAACAAGAGATATCATTACAAAAGACTTTTAAGACATTTGAAGTGCCCAGAACTTACCGTTCGTGCAGTTAACGACAGACAGCAGTCCTCTGAGGTCAAGAGGCCTGCACCCTTATCCAGTGAAGAAACTGGTTACGGCACCCTGCCCCGAGGCAGATGGAGAGCTCGGCGTTCACTTACCTAAGACATCTTACTCTTCGAGTCAGACATACAGTGCACAGAGGTCCAGCCCAAAGAGCCAACCGTGTGTTACACATCACCTTTGAAGATACGGCATTCACCCAGTCAAGACCGGCGCCTCTGCGGGAATCAGGTGAGCGTTACAGAACACAAAGCCTACCGCAAAACTCCCACCCAGGCGCTATGGAAACCTCGGATACCGACCAGCTAGCCCAGTTACTTGGGGAACTAAGAGCAGAAGTGCATGCAGCCCGTCAGGAAACGAATGCTCTAAGAAGGGAACTGATTATTTCCAAGGAGCGAACAGACGATCTCGCTAGACAATTGCTACAGTCACAAGCCGGACAAACTCCGTTACCCGCATCAGGGGCAAATCTTCCTTCAACATCCTCTACGAACCCAGTGCAGATCAACCTACCTGGGAATGTACCTCTGGCTCCGCCCGAACGATTTTCTGGTGACCCAAAGAGGTTTGCAGTATTTATTAAACAGTGCCGGTTGCACTTCTTATGCCGGCCAGCAGCCTTTCCAACTGATCAAGCTAAGGTAGCTTTCATGCTTTCGTACCTTAGTGGCAATGCGGCAGACTGGTCGATCCCTCTAGTTAATCAAGACGATCCGGTTCTCCATGATTTTCAAGCTTTTCAGCTCAGTATGGAAAGACTGTTTGCAAGACATTCACAGGGGCAGGCCTTGGACAATGAGCTCCTTTCATTGCGACAGGGTAATCAAGACCTTTTGGCTTATATTGCGTCTTTCAACAGACTGATAGTGGAAACTCGATGGCCTGAGGACAAAAGGATTACGCTGTTTTATAGAGGTCTACGTGGAGAGCTCAAAGATGTGTTAGCCCAAGGAGTGAATCCCCCGCAAGACTGTTCGGACTATATTGACTTAGTCGTTCAAATTGACCACAGACTGCAGAACAGGAAGGCCGATCGTTCCAAGTTTGATGCTCGAGTATTTTCCAAACCACCAACTCCTACCAAAGGAGTAGACTCCGGGGAACCCATGCAAATAGGGGGCCTGAAAGGACCACTAACACAAAAGGAGCGGGAAAGGAGAAAACAGCTGCAATTATGCCTCTATTGCGGAAACTCGGGGCACTTTCTTCGAGACTGTCCGGTGAAACCAGCCAAGAAGGCAGTAGGAGCTGCAGTTACCAGGGTCACAAACTCTGAGCAGGGAAACGACCTCGCCTGACAAGAATAGAGGTCCTCTTGCCGAGCGTTAAAACCAGTTCCGTGACCTCGCATTTCGTGATACCTATGGTCCTCATTAGCCCTGAACATCCGGATCGATTGCATGCGATTGAAGCTTACGTCGACAGCGGTGCCATCGGCAATTATGTGGATCATGAAATGGTTTTGAGGATGAATCTGACTCTTTGTCCAAAGGCTGTAAAGGACGTCATTACTACGGTGGATGGTACGGAGATAGCCTCCGGACCAGTAACGCATACCACCCAAGAAGTGACGCTAGTAAGTCAAGATGGACACCATGAGAAGATCGTGTTCGATGTGATCAAGGCCCCTCAGTTCCAGATTATTCTAGGAATTCCTTGGTTAGAGAAGCACAATCCTCAGATCGATTGGCGAGCAAGAACGGTTCAGTTTCCAGAATGTGTCTCTACTTGTCACCCTCGACCTGGTGTTGCACTGGCAGCAATTTCCTCGGAGGCTCCCCAGTTACCTCCTGAATACCTAGAATTCCAAGATGTTTTCCGGAAGGATCAGGCTAACTCTCTACCTCCTCATAGGTCTTATGACTGCCAGATAGACCTGATACCTGGATCTACTCCTCCTTGTAGTAGAATTTATGCCCTCACCGAGCCTGAGAATCTTCACCTCCGACAATACCTGGATCAATACCTAGCGAATGGGTTTATTCGTCCTTCCAAGTCCCCTGCTTCCTCAGCTTTGTTCTTCGTTCCAAAAAAAGAAGGGGACCTTAGAACTTGTATAGATTATCGCGCCCTGAACCAGATCACCGTTAAGAATAGATATCCGTTACCTTTGATCCCTGAACTCCTGGACCAAGTCAGAAAAGCATGCATATATACAAAGCTGGATCTTAGAGGAGCCTACCACTTGGTACGAGTAAAAGAGGGCGATGAATGGAAGACGGCCTTCCGCACCAAGTATGGGCTATTTGAATATCAGGTCATGCCCTTCGGACTTTGCAATGCCCCGGCCGCCTTTCAATATTTTATGAACGATGTCCTCAGAGAGCTCATAGATGTGTGTGTTGTTGTTTACATTGACGACATCCTCGTTTATTCTTCATCGGAAACTGAACATCGGAAACACGTGAAAATGGTCCTCGAGAGATTGCGTCAACACAAACTTTTCGCTAAGTTGGAAAAATGTGTTTTCAATGTGACTGAAGTTGAATTCTTGGGATTCATATTATCACCTAGCGGAGTGCGTATGGATTCAAAGAAGGTCGATGCAATTCTCAAATGGCCATCGCCATCCTCCGTAAAAGGTGTTCAAAGCATGTTAGGCTTCGCTAACTTTTACCGCAGGTTTATCCCCGAATTCTCTCGAATAGTCCAGCCCATCACCGCCTTGTTAAAGAAAAACAAACGTTTTGAATGGTCTACCGAGGCGGAACAAGCTTTCCAGAATTTGAAGACTAGATTTATCTCTGCACCGATCTTAAAACATCCTCGCCCAGAACTCCCCTACATCGTTGAAACTGATGCTTCGAGCCTTGCCATGGGGGCAGTTCTATCACAAAAGGACCCAGTAACCAATCAATTGCATCCCGTGGCATTTTGGTCCCGCAAATTCTCGCCTCCTGAAATCAATTACACTATTACTGATAAGGAACTTCTAGCTATCAAGTCCGCCTTTAAGGCTTGGCGGCATTATCTTCTGGGGGCCCAACACACCGTTACTGTGATTACAGATCACCGAAACCTGCAATATTTGAAAACCGCAAAAGCTCAATCCTCTAGGCAACTCCGTTGGGCACTATTCTTTGCCGAGTTTGACTTCATAATTACCTATCGACCTGGTACAAAAAACGGTAAAGCTGATGCCCTTTCTCGGATGGGAGTGGAAGAACATTTGATCAATCCTAAACCTGTACCTATCATTCCCGAACAAAGAATTCTAGGTGTAATCGCCACACAATCCATAGAGGAAGTTAAGGATAAAGCCAGGCTACTGGTAACTCCAGCAGACATACAGAATTGGCATCTGCAGGGAAAGGACTTTACGATGAAGGACAACCTATTATATTTCCAAGAACGGTTATACCTGCCCAGCACAGATTTACAGAAAAAGGTAATCTCTTGTTATCACGATTCTTTAATGGAAGGACATCCCGGTATGACCAAGACCTCGGAAAAGATCAAGCGCTACTTCTGGTGGCCGTCTTGGAAAAAAGATATCAGAGACTTTATAATGTCCTGTGGAGTATGCGCCCAAAACAAGAGTCAAAAGGAAAAACCAGCCGGCCTCTTACGCCCTATTGACATCCCGCCTCGCCCTTGGCATACGCTTTCTATGGACTTCATCACCGATCTACCTCCATGCTCCGGATACAATACGATCCTAGTAATCGTGGACCTATTCTCCAAGATGGCGCATTTCATTCCACTCAAAGGCTTACCAACAGCAGCAACTCTGGCCCGAGAATTTCTCGAAAACATCGTCCGACTGCACGGTTTTCCTTCAGTTCTAATTTCGGATCGAGGTAGTCAATTTATTTCTCATTTTTGGCGAAGTTGCTGTCGGTCGGCTCAAATTGATGTGAGACTTTCGACCAGCCACCACCCTCAAACCGACGGACAAACCGAGAGGACCAATCAAACTCTGGAACAGTATTTGCGCTGCATGCTACAACAAACTGAAAAAACTTGGAAAGATATCCTTTGGATAGCCGAATATGCCTACAATAACTCTGTCCACTCGGGAACTGGGAAGACCCCGTTTTTTCTTTTATACGGTAGTCACCCTCGAACCTCGGAGTTGGATCCACTCCAAGATCTTGGAACACCAGCAGTAGACCACCTGCATTCTACAATCACCCAAGCCTTTAAGGAAGCCGTTTCTCACCTTCAAAGGGCTAAAGAACAATACAAGAAAGGAGCAGACCAACATCGGAAGGAAGCCCCCCAATATCAAGTAGGAGATCAAGTCTGGTTATCCACCAAATATCTACCTCTAAAAGGACCACGCACATTCAACCCAAGATACCTTGGTCCCTATTCCATCACTACCATAGTAAATCCAGTAGCGGTCAAGTTGGACTTGCCCCCTCACATGAAGATACATCCGGTCTTCCACGTCTCTCTATTAAAACCCGTGCAACCTCAAACCCGACTAACTACATCTCCAAAACCTATTCTAGTTGATGGAGAACTCGAGTTTGAAGTCAAAAGCATCCTGGATTCCAAGATCTCCAAATCTAAACTATTTTACCTGATTGACTGGAAAGGCTACGGCCCCCAAGAAAGATCCTGGGAACCTGCAGAATATGTCCACGCGCCTCGTCTAATCAAAAGATTTCATCGAACATTTCCTAACAAGTCCAAACCCCCGGAGAAGCCCGGTTTGGGAGGGGCCTTGAGGGCGGGTGCTGTCATGATTTCTGCTTACAAAAGATCAGGACTTGCCCGACTCCCTTGGAAGCAGACCCATAACCCCGGTTCCGAGTGCCAGCCAGTCCCAATTGGGACCTTTTGGACCATGTCCTGGCACCAGTGGCACCAGGCTCATAAAGATGCCCAGTCCCAGCGCTGGAAGCGCCGGGCTCATAATGCTTGGGTGGACTTACCTGCAGCAGACCATGCTGCTTACTTACCTGCCAGTTGAACCCCTGATCCTCTTCTGTTTGGGACTACTTTTCCTGTTGGGTGGGGCAGGAGCCACTCCCTAGGTTCAGTACACTGGAACTCTTCTGGAAAGCAGGAACTCTTTTCTTACCTAGGCGTGGCTGTGGAAGGAGACACCTAAGCACTACAGGAGGCTATTTAAACCACACCCGATGGATGAATCTTGCTTTGTGTTATTCTGCATTCTCTGCAGCAGAACGCTCATCGTGTCTTCTGCTCCTGGGCCTAAGGGAACAAAGGCTTACCATCCTGGAATCCAGTCTTCAGCAGCACCTGTAAAGACAAAGAAAGAACAGGTTAGTACTACGGTCTTCAGTGGCAGCGCATCTCTTACCTGGTCCATCGGCTGTCACCAACGCCTCGCGCTGCATTCCAGCATCTGAAAGACAAAGGCTTACCTACTCTTCGCATGCTCCGGAGGTCTTCGCACTGCATTCCGGCATCTGAAAGACAAAAGCTTACCAGCTCTTTGCACGCTCCGGAGGCCTTCGGCGCTGCATCCCGCATCTGAAAGACAAAAGAAGGTGCGTTTAAAGACATTGGGCAACTTTATTACTCACGTGCCATTACTCCTTCCCAAGCCGAATCCAGTGGGTATTCCAGCACCCTTCAGCTTCTCTAAAGCTCCGAAGTTGTACCTGCAAGATAAAAGGGACAGTTAGTGCGCATCGTGAAGCAGGCTACAAGCGCTTACTTACGTGCTTCCAGGCGCTTCTATTCCTCACGCGGGTTCGATCCTCAACTCTCATCAGCCCGCCATCCGCCATCGCCGGAACCCTGCAAAACAAGAGATATCATTACAAAAGACTTTTAAGACATTTGAAGTGCCCAGAACTTACCGTTCGTGCAGTTAACGACGGACAGCAGTCCTCTGAGGTCAAGAGGCCTGCACCCTTATCCAGTGAAGAAACTGGTTACGGCACCCTGCCCTGAGGCAGATGGAGAGCTCGGCGTTCACTTACCTAAGACATCTTACTCTTCGAGTCAGACATACAGTGCACAGAGGTCCAGCCCAAAGAGCCAACCGTGTGTTACACATCACCTTTGAAGATACGGCATTCACCCAGTCAAGACCGGCGCCTCTGCGGGAATCAGGTGAGCGTTACAAGAAGCTGAACCCAACACTGTTCTGTGGCACCTCCTGGTAGGATAACAGGAGGCATGGCAGGAGAACATCCCACTTCCCCCTGAGGGGCTCTTCCAAGCCACCTATCATGCCCTTGAAGGTCTTGTTTAACCGCTCAACAAGCCCATTGGTATGTGGCTAAAAGTCCCTGGAGAACCTTTCAGTTATTCGACATTCATCCAACATCGCCTTCATATAAGCCAAAATTGGCAGACAGCAGGTCGGTAATCTTTTTCATTCTGAGATGACCTGCCAAAGGAATGTTCTCCTGTGGCACTGAGGAAACACCAAACACCAGCTGGCCCCCACATCAGAGTTTTTCAGCTCAGTGTATAGGAGACTGTTCTCCCAGTACAACCTGAACATCCCAGGGGCTTCCCCCTCAGCCTGTTTCTCTTCCTGCTCGTGCAGATCTGTCAAAGTTGGACAGCTGCGATGTGCCTGGCAAAAGTCAGCCTTACTTGGGGCCTCACTTAGCCCTGGGACACCCTTAAGGTCTGAAACTATGGTGCCCTCCACCTTAGGTTTGTGTTCTATGCCTGTAGGCAGCCCTGGGGTCACTGAGTCTGGTGCCGCTTCAGCAGGCACTTCAGTGGCTACTAGACCTTCTCCAGCAGGTGCTTCAGTGGACTCTGAATCCAAACTTAGTATTACCGGTTGCACCAGTCTTGTGCCGTAATCAGCAAGAAGAGCCCCTGGAACCATGACCGCTATGGCTTTCCAAGCTGCTTACTTTGCCGTAGATCTTTTGACCATGGCAACGATTTCCGCATCAGGGTTATTGTTCCCCAGCAGATAGTCTACTGGAATGGCATCTTTCACAGCAATGCAGAGCTCAGAGCTTTCTCCCCTCCAACTGAACTCCACAATAGCCAGTACACATAGGGTGAGACCATCAAATCCCCTGTCTCGTCTGCAAATACCAGGGATGATCTAGTCCTCTCATATCCATTGCTGTCAGATAGCAATGGTACTCGCAGCAGTATCACAAAGTGCTGGGGCTCTGCTCTTGTTAATGAACACGTGGTCCAAAAATTATCTCTGTGTAAGCAGGAACCGGGCCTTGATGGGGGACCCAGTACCTTACCCACTCAGAGATACTTTGGTGCATTTGGCCAACACCAGACCAAGTGTGAATTCATCATCTAAGATGCCCACGTTGACTATTTCTTCTTCTTCCTCCTCCTCCATGAGTGTAGCACTAACTGCAGCCAGCTTGGGTCTACCTTCGTAGGCAGGAGCTTGTTTTCTATTACTCCGATCTGCTCAGACTAGGCAGCCTTGCAGGGCTTTGAACGTGGGTGCCGTAGGGGTGCCCTCACTTCTCCTTTCTGACAGGGTAGACGATGCAGGTGACCGGAATTTCATCTCTGGTTTTTGGGGTCCTTTCTTAGCAAGAACATGCATACATATTTCCTTACCTTCTTTAAATGAACTTTTCTCACCTCCCTTGTCATCTGGTTTGCATGTAACGACCACTGCCTGCTTTTGACACAAGTAGTCACAAAGCGGTCGGCTGCCTTGGCAAGCTCCCGGGGGTCTATAATACTCTTGTCCTCTAGAAGCTGGTGGCACTTCAGATCACATTTATTAAGTATGCTCTTACATATCAACAGATTAAACAGATTAAAAATACCCTCAAATGTGTCTACTATGTTACCTGTAACCCAACCACTCATAATTCAGGGACTGATGTGTAAATGCCTCAAAGGATAGCCTTCCCTTTTTGGTGAGCTCTCTTAAAACTCTGAAGGTACTGTTTTGGGGTTTTGCAGAACGTCCGGAGGACTGTGGCCTTCATCTTGGAATATATAGCCCTCTCTTCAGGAGTCAACTGAATAATCACATCAGTTCCAACTCTCTGGAGGCGGAGAGCTTACTCTAGCTTTTCAAACCAGTCAGAAATGTCCTTTTCCTCCTCATACGGCTGGACAAAGTCCTTGGGGAGGTGGTGTGTAGGCTTTCCTTGGGAGCCACCACTGGAGATGCTTCCTTCCCCACTGGAGGTTTTTGGTGGCCTCCTCCTGGAACTCAGGTTCCAGCTTGCACAGCATCATGTATTCCTGTTGATTCTATTCCTCCAGAGCCATCATCCTCTCTTCTATGAGGTGAAGCCTGTCGGTGTCGAGTGCTGCAGCGGTCTCTCGTGGGGGATCTTCCCGATGAGTGTGATTGGCCGGAGACCTGTGGCCCTTGGGACATCACTGTGCCTACCCAGTTGGAGCAATAGGGCTATGGGATTCAGCTTGCCACTGGTCCCATAGAGCCCACAATCCCTCTAGTTTACCCGAAACCTTGGAGGCTTTTTTCGTTTGTCTTTCTTAACATTACTGCCATGAAGGAGACCTCTCTCTCAACAGAGGTTGCACAAGACACTCGCTGTCAAGGTCTGCACTGTGTTCATGTTGAGCTCCATGTTTGTAAAAATACTTTGGCAGTAAAAACTAAACTTAACTACATACTTTTATTTAGGCTGACTGGGCTGTAGGCACATTCTATTTCAAATTCCACTGCTGTCAAATTTTATTCTGCTCCACAGTGGTATAAGGAACAGTAGGGGTAAAATGGCTCACTCACTCTCACACTTCTACAAACCAAAACACAACACAATCATGAAAGTAAAACAGGGACAGTTAAGATATATACCTCCTTCGTCTTTTCTGGTAACGTGGGCTGAGGGAAGGCTTTGCTCTAAAAAGGGGTGTGAAGGTAAACCAGTATTGACACAAACAACACAGTATTACAATCCAAAATAAAGGGAATGTCCAACAAAGGTTCCATAAAAATATATATGCTTTAATCAAACACACCATCTGCATGTAGAGCAAATAGAAAATACTGCACAAAAACCCACTCTAAGAAAGAAGAGAGAAGATGAAACAGAGTGGAGAACGTAGCACTCTGAGCGTGGTTCCAGGGGTGGCCATTCAATAGCCACAAAAAGGATATATTGGTTGAAAACAGGAGCGATTGTGAGCTAACCAGTCTCTATGGTCCAAGTGGACCAAGAGGGCAGTTCACAGTCAACAGTACCTGTATTAAGTTGTTGGGGGGCGGACTCAGTCATGCCTGGTGTTGAATGGTGATGAAAGCAGATCAAGCTCAGTGAGGGCATGTTGGATCGTGTGGGCCCAAGCAGCAAGGAGTCGTTGAGTGCTCTGTGCGGTAAAGGGGTGACTCTCAAGGTTTCAGGTTGCAGTGGTCCCTGGAATGCTTTGCAGTTGGCCAGGCCGAGTTGTGCTTTAGGTGCCGGGAGGGGTCGATGGGTGATGCTCAAGCAGTTTAAGTCGGTAGACGTCGGTCCTCGAAGTAGTGAGGATCTTGGGTGCGTCAATGTGCTATAATGAGGCAGTAGTTCAAGAGTTAGCTGGGTCGAGCTGTGGTTGTATCCTCCAGTTAGAGTAAGTGTGTGACTCTCCAGTTGTTCGGTTCAGGCTGCAGCATTGCCAAGTCACTTCAGGTCTAGCAGGTGATGAGCTTTTGCTAGGACAACATAGAGTGTGAAGCTGGTTCAAAGTGCAAGCAAGTTTGACATGGCGGAGGAGCGCATTCACCAATTTTATTTTTATTTATTTAGATTTATAGAGTGCACTGCAGCTCTTGGGCATCGAGGCGCTAAAAGAGGAGCTTAAGAAGGCTTGATTCTGGGGTACATGAATGCCGCCCATGGAAGGTTCTTAGACAGGGTACAGGGTTATACAACTTAAGTGTGACACGGGTTGCATAGTTACAAATACTGAGGTCGTCAAGTGCCAATGCTGTCGACTTTCCTCTTGTTCCAGGTGTGGTGAACATGTTGTGACTGGTTTGGTGCAGTAAAACAGAGAGCTTCGGCTGGTCTGGCCCTCCGGTTACTGTGAGGCGCGCAGTCAAGGGGGCTCAAAAATGAGATGGTCCCGTTCAGGGTCTGCTCTCCCAACTCAGGAGATTCCGTGCAGAGTGGTAGGTCCTGATCCACAACAGAGGTCACTCCCGATGTGCCCTGGGAGTGGGAAGGGAACAGATATTTCTTCTGTCTTGGAAGATTCTTTCTACACCTCAGGCTGAGGGCTTTGGAAAGTGCACATTTCCTGAAGTAAGTACAGTGAGATCTTCTGATAGCATCTGTGGCCTCAAAGGATCCAGGAGGGTCTTAGTGAATCTGCCGAAGGGATGGGAGCATCCTTCTTTTAGATGATTAAGCTTATGTTAGCATGCTTTATTGGTCCAATTCCTGCACTTGAATGGAGTGGACTTTGCCCTTCTGATGTCACACCCAAAGGGCTTTGCTCCAAAGGATGTGGAGGGGACAGGAAAGAGGGAGAGGGTCAGAGAGAATCAAGATGGTGGGAAGTCTCCTTGCATTGACCAGAGCCTTCCTGCTTATCATAATCTTGCCCCTTTCCCTTCTCACTATGAACAAAGATCTTTAGAGATGCAGCACCCTCGTGTGAGGTTACTCCATTTGAATGGTCATGCTCCTTTGATGCTCGGGCCTAGGACAGCTGCCTGCTGTGTGGCTGTTTCGAGTGGATGGTGTTACCTGCCCTCACAAAGCGATCAAACCCGAGACCCGGCCCCCCAGGTTTTTGTCCTGCTATTTGGTGGGCTATAACTGGCTGTCCAGAATACACATCCCCTTCTAGAGCAGACCTGACTCACAGGAGCTGACCTATGTGCAATATCAATTGGAATGTGGCAACCATAATCATAAGTAGTACCATGCACTATGCCTAAACTCAGGAATAACCTTATTCTAAAGAGTATCCTGCTCCCATCATTTGCTACTTATGATAATCATCTCTTGGGTACATTGGGGCTTATCTCAAATGCTGCTCCTGCACCACACAGACTGTTTTGTCACTGCCACATGGGAATCTGTGACCTCTGGACCTGCTCTGTGCCAAGGGTACAGCAGGCACTGCGACTCAGGAAACTGATGCAACAGGCCACAGATACATACTGTGCTTTTGATATGGAGCTGGTGAAAGGGGAATCTGATCAGCAGATTACCCTTTCTGAGATGGAACTAACTGCATCATTTTATTATTCAATACAAATCTAAAAACCAGTGCTTTGCACCCTTGCCGGATGGCAGTTCCTCAGACCAACTCATTCCCTAGAACAACAGCCAGGGCGCTTATGAGATGCCCCCTTCATGAGGTAAGAAGACCTTGCTCTGGCCGGCAAAGAACCGGGCCCCATGAAGATAGATCGAGAGAAGGAGACAACTGGGAACACCGGCAAGGTACCAGGAACCCCCAATCTAGAAGGGCCAGACAAACAGAAGACATTGGTTCTTAACCCTCACCCGGAGATCTGTTGTGAAGCACCAATCACAGAGGCCAGGACATACTTGGAAGCCTTGCAAATTAAGGTGAGCTGCCATCTCTGCAGGGAGCAGGGGTGTTGCTAGGTCTGGAAAAAGATCTGGGGCTACGCTAATATCAGGACTGTCGGGACTCAGGGTTAGCTAGCCTTCTGGTTGTAGCCCCTGAGCTTCTATCTGGGGCTACAACCAAAAGACTTAAGGCTATAGCCCCCCCCAGCTCTCCCCAGCAACGCCTCTGGCAGGGAGAATCTTTTGGAGCATGCCCATCCAGAAACTCTCCCCGACCACAAAGTTGGTCATGGCTTCCACGTCCAGGAGCAGTCTATATTATCCAAGGGTGTGGGTACTAGAAACACCCAGGAGTAGAACCCCAGACCCCATTCAATCTGAGGCACCTCTTGATCACCCACTCAACCAGAAACTCCTCAAAAGCATTACCCGTAGCCAACAGGTTGACCACATGTCACGGAATAAGATATATGAGCAAGGTCTGACTTCATTCGAGGTGCCAATCGATAAACCAACCGGATAATCAATAGAAAACCAGGCATGATACGACCACTTGTGCCATGTAGAAAGAAGAGCCGAAGTCTATCACCCTAAAGCCTGTCGTGAAGACAGGACATCGGGCAGTGCCCCGCAGGCTTTGTGGCACTTGGACAGGATTGCAGCCCCTGTGACCTCAAAAATTATCTGCATGTGTCGTCGTACAGAAAACTGCGAGTCATCCAAGATATCCCCAAACTGCGTCTTTCAGGCGAATGGAATCAACTTCCATTCCCTAACGCCCCAGCAGCAACACATACACCAACTGCCAAATCAGTTGCACAAACGCCTCCGTCCACCAGAGCAGAATTTCTGAATGTCTCAGCACAGTCTCAGGCATTTACAACAAAAAAATACGTTTACCCTGAGACAAAAATGGTGCACCCGAATGGACCATCCTCAAGACAGAGGTGGACTTGCGGATCACAGGATCCCAGACTGCTGTGTCTCCAGCCGACAGAGAGCGGCAGGCCAGGAAGTCACCAATCTCAAAAGTATCCAGAATGAAATCACCAGTGCCGCCAAATGGAAATAGGCATGCCAGAAAACGTGGCATGGCAACATGCTCTGGATCCTTTCCTTGACAAATGTATTTTGATATGTCCGAGATGAGAGCAAGTTCCACCAAGAATATGTGTACATTGTCTGATCGTAGGAGCAGTTGCCCCCCCCTGGGCCACAGGCACAGAAACCCCAAGCTACTTCAAGTTAGGGAAGGCACAGACACCACGTCCTCTCTGCCCAGGTACTTCCCAGCTGCTTCCGCGAAGGAGACCCATGAGGAGGGAACCGACCCAGACAAAGAATAACTATATGAAGCACTTTTTCCTTTCATTCAACCCTCAGTCTTCATGTCCTGTTTCATGAGGCCTTGCCAGGGAGAGTGAAAAGTTCCCCATTTCCATCTGGACCCGCCAACCTCATGTTAAGAGGACCCAGCACCTTCCACATGCATTTCCACCCCCTCATGCCTTCACAAAACAGCAACTGACGGAAGGAGGTATCCGAAACAACTGCAACACAGCAGCCTGCACAGGATGCTGCAACCGGCAACCAAAACAACCAGGGAAGCGACCCTGAACTTCAGCATAGAGCGCACCGGAGAACCAAGCCGGTGCTCTCGGATCTGGCCAACCACACCAACCAGATCTGCAAGACAGGTAATAGAGACCACCGGGGGCAGCAGACGTAGTACCCTGGGAACCAGTCACTGCCCCGTTAGCCTGGGAAGAGGCTGCCATCTGCGGAGGCCCCTCCACCCCCATGTACTTGTTCAGCCCCCGCCTGATGACCCATGGCTCTCTCCTGCCGCACCCTCAATTGGCTCCCCTTGCCATGCAGGGGGAATGTGAGGGGGTTACTGTGTCAAGTGCCCATCGCCCCGCAGGGAGTCCAGGATGGCACCCCTCCCGGAATTAATGTGCTGCCCACCGGAGGAGTTGTCCAAGGTGCCCCTCACGCCCAAAAGTCAGCGATTCCTGGCCAGAAGACATAACATTTTTTAAGTACTGGATTAAGGGTAAGTGAGAGGCATTATACATCCAAGAAATGAAGAAAAGAAAGGTTCTTGGAATGAAGGTGGGTGCCTCAGAAGTAAGTACTGAGACGAGAAGGAGGGACCTGGAGGTACTATCCTAATCTCGAGGCATTTTGGAGCTAAATTGGAGACCACGAAACAGTACTGCAGATCGACCAAAGCAAACACAGGAGTCAGAATGCCCTGCACTCATTTCATCTACGTTAACCACACACCCACAGGTTTCTTCGGCAAAAATGAAATGCACAAAGAAAGCGAATCTAAAAACCTTGTCTAAAAAATAAATACAATTCTGTACTTCAGACTGTTTTATTAATTCAGCAGAGGGAACCCGGTATTCTAGAAGCAGCGATAGATAGGACTAACTGCGCCCTAATACCTGTATAGGTTCCAGTTGGCCCTGTTATCAATGGCTATTTTAGTACACATTTCCTGCACTCTTCACGGCTCTCTCCAGCTGACTGCACTGACGTCATGCACTGCGCTATCGACTGCTTCCTTTGTGAGGTGTGAATGAAGAAGTAAATTGATCCCAGTGGGGGAGGCTCACCAGCGCGAGCAGCCTGCTGTTCCGACTGCTCTGCAGCCTTTTCCTCGGTCAAGTAACACACCGCCAGGCTGTTATCTCAAATCATCCTCCAAAAAAGAAAAAAAAAGGAACCTTTGCATTCGCTTCTAGATGTATTGCAGTTTAGACATTTAGCTTTGCTCTCTCATTTCAGCACCGGGAGTCGTCGAATGTGTGAGTCCTATTATTTGTAATTGATGACACCTGCACCGTTTCCTACTGTATGCTCCTGGGCCCTCGAAACTCTTAGGATTCCAGAGGGCAAACAACACAACACAATAAATAAGGCAGAGAACATTTGCCCCAAGTACTTCCCTTTCAAAGGCGTGCACTTGAAATGGCCCAGGGCTTCAAACCACCTTTGCTTTTGCTTTTAGTATGTCTTCATCATTTAAAAAAAAAAAAAAAAGTTTTTAGAAAGCTGCCTTCGTGGTATTTTCTGCGTGGAAGTGCTGCGTCTGTGCTTCATCCCTCTGGGACTGTCTAATGAAGCCTTTGGAGCTGTGCCCGCAGGGAGCGGCTGCAATTTCAGGAGTCAGCAAGGAGAAGGAAAAGCATTTGGGCATTCTTTTATTCATACATAGCATCAAAAGGTTTCTCAGGGCTCAATTCATCTTGTTCCTCTTTGTCTTGTATGCAGCTGAGCTAGCCCCACCCTGATCAACACATTCAGTTGTGTAATCTTTGAACGGACATTAGGCAATTGTTAGCCCTGCAAAAAGCGCATCTGTGTTTTGCTATCTACCTGCAGCTGAGCAGGCTCAGCAACACATTTAATTAAGAAGAAGAAACACAGAATGAAAGTTAAGATTTAAATGGTTCTTGTGTTGCTTGATGAAAACTGATCTGCTTGCTTCTCAGGGCTACATTGTAAGAATTAGAAACCGATCTGTCATGTTTCTGAAACTACTTGGGCACCTTTTGTCCAAGACAGACAGTGATGGATAGTTAAGATTTACATCGATACATAAAACTCGGGCTCATGGTCAAACCTGGGAGGAACTTTCTTTATTATAGGTGCTCCTTTGCTTGCATATTGCTGGTGCAGTTATCTTCTTTAATACCGAGGACCAGCATGCCTTTGTAAAGTCCCACAATGCCTTAGCTACAGAACCAATGTACTCCGTTTCTCACTCAGTATTCTCTGTCCTGTCTTGTCTTTCCAGTGGCTTTCTCTCCCTCAGTGCACATGCCTGGCTCCTACCCACAGGGAACTGTGGGGCCAGTGGGCCATGTGACAGCATACAAACTATACTGTTACATATTTACCTTGAACACAAAATAACATAGATTCCTTTAATATTCTTTGTATTTGCTCAATACCTTCTTCTGTTGAGAGATGGACCTGGTGAATGAATCTTGTACTTAGATCATACTTGGTATGGCTCCTACACAGCAGCCTGGCAATGCACGGGTGCCACACACTAAACATGGTCACACAGGAAGACGTTATGCAAGGACTGCTGTTTATTTGTTGCTGGCCCACCCACATGTGTTGCAGTCACATGGGTGGCCCAGACCCTCGTGCCTTGCTCGTTACGTGTGCGTGATGGTGCAAGTCATGACTTCACATCCTCCAACCCCCAACATAGCAATTTCCTACCCCATTTCTTCAAACCATCTTTGGAGTTTTTTTATGGTTCGCAAGGTCACCCATCTGTGTGTAGGCAGTCATCACTGCGCTCAACACTTCCTTCTGCTGTCGACTCTTCTTCATCGCCGATGTATCCAGACTCCTCCTTGCCATCCATCTCGTAGTCTCTGGTGGCCTCGGGTTCTTCCTGATATTCATCTTTCACTCTCTGAAAGAAGGAGGCATTTCGAGTAACACATCTGTCCGCTTCTGTCCCTGTAATCATGGATCTGTTTTTTTTCTCTTATTATGGGTGGTCGCGGATCAAAAGGTGGTATGTCCTTGTGGGTTGTGTTTTTTTTCGCCATGACGCTTTCCCCTAGTTGAAAGTCAGATGTGCGTGCTTTCCGGTGGGCGTCAGCATATTCTTTCATCTTTGATCTTGCCAGGTCGTCTCTCTCCCTTGCTTCGTGGTCTTCGTGGAGCTGTGTGGGGTGGTGCAGTAGTCCCGCAAGAGCTGGTACAGTGTCTGCTCCAGTGGTTTGTTCGTAATGTTTGCCACTCTCACCGCTCTCTTCACATTGGCCATGAAGTGTTCGACTATGCCATTGGCTTGGGGCCAGAGGGTGGGTCACCTTCCTGTGGTGGAAACCCATGTACTGGGCAAAGTCTCTGAAGTGTGTGCTGGTGAAAGGGGGAAAGGTGGTCCATTATCCGATTTTGCTATTTACGGTATCCCATAGGCTGAAAACATCCTGTCTAGTGCCGGTATGATGGCCTTGGCGGCAATAGATGTCAGGATCTCCACTTCAGGAAATTGGGAGTGTTCGTCAAGTGCAACCAAGATGTATTCTCCGGTCCGGACAGGTCAGAAAAAATAAATAGCGAACTCTTCCCACACCTGACCTGGCAGTGGCATGGTCCGTAGTGGCTTGGGTATCATATGTGGTTGGAGGCTGAGGCAGACGTGGCATGACTTTAACATGTTCTCAATAATGTCATACATGCCGGGAAACCACACTTTCTTCCTCGGTTGTCATTTCATGGAAACAATCCTGCGATGGCCTTCATGCGCCACATTGACCGCTCGATGACGTAGTGGTGCCGGGGTGACTATCCTGTCCCCTTTTAGTATCAGGTTCGATGAAATGATGGACACCTCATCTTTCACCCTCATGTGTGTCTTTCCTACCCTGTGGTCGATGGTCGGATTGGACTCTGGTATGTGCTCCATCAACCTCCATTTACTATCCCGGATGCACAATGTTGCCAGATCCAGAGTAGGGTCAGTGGCTGTCTCTTGTTGTAGTTCTGTCAGGGAGATTGTAGGTGGTATTGCATGGTAGACCATGTAGTTGACGTATTCGTCCGCCCAATCCACGGAAGGCCTTGTGTATGCGAGGGGATGTCTTGATAGGAAGTCTGCCGAGTTGGCTTTCTTACTGGGCTTGTGTTTTGTACTGAATTGGTATTCTTGTAGGAGGAGGCCCCACTGGGCGATGCATGGTGGTATCTGGGCAGTATGCTTGCCGTATATTCTGACAAGAGGCTGGTGGTCAGTAACAACGGTGAAGGGTTTCCCATATACAAATAGTTAGAAGTGCTTGCAAGCACAGACAACGGCAAAACTCTTCTTCTCTGCCTGCAAATAGCATTGTTTGGTCTCTGTCGGGCTCTTACTGGCGTACGATATGATCTTCCTAGGGGCAAGGTCGCTTCCTGAGTTTTGGTCTAAGATGGCTCTGAGTCCCACTGGGCTGGTGTTGAATGTCACCTCTGTGTGTAGTCTCAGATCAAAGTAGGACATGTATACCAACGCAACTATCTCTCCCCTGATCCGGTCCAATGATTCCTGGTGGGCTTGCGTCCATGCAAACTTAATGTCTTTCTTCATCAGCGTCTGCCGCAGGGCGCTTGTGGAGGAAAAATTGTGGAGGTAGCGAGTACAACAGCTCGCCAACCCCAGGAATGAGTGGACCTGAGCAACGTTGGACGGGCGCAGGGCATCGGTCAGGGCCTTGATCTTGTCCAGGTCTGGTTCGATGCCTTTGTCTCAGAAAATATTTCTGAAAAATGTCAGTGTGCACTTGTTAAATGCACATTTTTCCTGTTTAAGTGTGAGGTTCTCCTCGCAGAGTGCTTTACAGACTTGCAGTAGTGTGGCATTGTGGGACTCCTGTGATCTTTCTAATATGACGATATCATCACTGTAGTTAATGCAGTGTGGAATATGGCAAATGACCATCCAGATCTCCTCCTGAAAGATTTCGGCTTCTGGCGATACGCCAAAGTTTAATCATTTGTAGCGAAATAGTCTGAGGTGGGTAGTGAACGTGGTGATGTATCACGACTCTTCGGTGATCTCCACCTGGTGTTACCCTTTGTTTAGGTTGAGTCTGGAGAATACTTTAGCACCGTTCAATAGATGCATAATGTCTGTGATGCGTGGAGATTGATGAGAGCAATGAGCATGTCAACACAGAGTCTTATTTGTCCTTCCTGGTCTTTTTTTCTGGTGAGATGCCTGGAGTGGGACCTAAAGCTGGCTCAATGACATCGGCATCAAGGAGCGACTGTACCTCTCACTACTTAGCTCTGAATGTTGAACGGTATGCCCAGTAGTGTTGGGCAACCGGTTTCACTGAGGTGTTGACGTGGAGGTGGACCTTCTTCCCATTTAGGATCCCAATCCGTTTGAATAGCGCCAGAAATGCTGCTTCGACTTTTGCCACTGGAGAGATGTATTTGTGGGCCATGAAATTGTATAGGATGTGAATAAGCTCCATCTCGATTGCAAACCTAAAATTGAGGATGCAGCCACATGCTGCTTTGGCATCAATTATGTGGATGGTAATGCTCTCTTGCTTTTCCGTGTATGTGCAGGTTGCTGTAAATACCCCAATGCAGGGTAATGGCTGTTTGGCACTGTATGTATATTTGTGAACCTGAACCTTTTTGAGGCAGGATGGTTGTGTTAATCAACGGAATTCCTCTTCTGCATCACATTCACTGTTGCCCTTGAGTCAATCAGGAAGTCACTTTCCCTTTAATCATGAGCAGTAACGTTGTGCTGTGTTCTGCCACATTGAGGTTTCCTAGGGCATAGAGGTACCCTCTCTGTCTCTGTTCTGAGCTAGATGGCGATTCCGACTTGCTCGTGGAGGGCGATATGGTGCGCGGGTGGTGTACACACCTTCTCCCTTTGTGTCTCTCGTCGGGTGATGGTGAGCGCCTGGATCTGGTGCTATGCCTCTCTTTGGAGTGGTATCTTCTGTCACTCTGCCTGTGTCTGTCATCCCTCAATGAACTGGGTGGGGATCCATGTTGTGGTGTCCTGTGTTCTCGGGTCCTGATCGGGGTGTCCTTGGTGTGTGACACATGGACCTGAAGTGGTCTTCCCCCCTGCACGTGAAGCACACTTGCCCTATGGCCATGCATGTGCCTTCATGCGAGAAGTCATATCTGCACCAGAAGCAGTGGCTTCTGGTCTCCTTTGGCATTGTAGACTTTTTGTACAACTTCTTCTTTCATTGTGGCTGGTTGTGGGATGTATTTACCCATGCATCCGAGCCCTACCTCAAAACTGTGCAGTACTGACATGAAAACATCATGATGGCCAGAGCTTCCCAGAAAATGCCCAGGGAAGTGCATGAAGAATAGGCTGCCACTCATTTTTGCCGATGTTATGGGCACAGAAGGGCACTGCCTAAAAACTCCATTGGACTACCCACACAGTAGCCTGAAACCATTGGGAATGGAAATGCTGATTGCCAAAAGCCACATAGAATTGTGGGGAATTCATTTCTTAAATCCCAAAAAGGGTGCAGTACCAGTACTCACCACTATCCAAAAGCCGGCGTTTTAAAACCACCAGATTTTACTTTTTGCAAAACTGAATAAATGAACCCAAAACATGCCAAAGAAAGACTTACTGAGAGGTGGATCCAATGTAAAGTTATATTCTGAAGTGACTTGAAGGTTTATAACAAGACTGGCTGAGCTGTGGATTTCAGCAGTTTAAGTAAATTTGGACTGAAAGACACTAAAAAAATCTAAATGTTTAAATTGACTGAGTGACCTACTTTTGAGTGTCACATAGGTTGCAATTGTTTAAATGTCATAGTTTTAAACTTAGAATCAGCATTCTAGCTGCATATGTGAAATTGTTAGTTTATTTGAATGCAGAAACTGGGGAACAGAAATGACATGTAGCTAAAAACTGGCTTAAAGAGATTCCAATTTGCCTGGCAACTACCCCCATCAGGAGTGAAACTTGAGTCACAGCTGTGTTCCCAGGCCTAGCTGCCCTTTTGCTGCTCACACCAAAAGGGATATGACACTTCCCTGATTGAAATACCTGGGCTCTGCAGGAAATTGAACAAAGCCCTGTCTTGACTCAGGCAAATGTTTTATGGCGGGAGTCGTAAATGGAGATTTCTCCTGGAAGCACAGGGGAGGGGCACTGCCTGTGAGAGCAAGCTGGCTTGGCAGAACTAGAAAAACCAGAAATTCAACCTTGTGCTGGAGGAAAACCACACCCCTTTGGGGCCAGAACATAACTCTAAAAAGATGAATAACTCATAGTATGGACTTGTGAAAATTTTATAAATGATACCATAATTCTTGTGATTTTTCTGCCCACATTATAAGAGGTTTTTAGAACCGGTGGCATGTTCAGGGGGGTTTTAGCGGAAAAGAGGATATTACTCAAAATGTGTGCATGTGAAAAATCTGACACTTCATCAACTAATGTCCATACTCCTTGCGCACATGTGTGTAAATTTGGGGTAAGGTACGGCATTGCAAACCAGTTAAAAAGTGCAAAATATTGCCATTTCTGAATGCAAGCTCCCAGGAAGAGCAGATTTGGACAGGGTATACCTCATGTGATATGTGAAGGGTGTATGTAATTTTAAACAAATGTGTACCTGTGCAAATATGTTTTTTTGAGCAAATATAGATTGTGTGTAAAGTTGACAGGGGTGGGTTCTCTGTATCATAAACAGACCTCATCATGATGACACTTCATTTCATTCCCCCAATCAAGTGGAAGCGGATGAAGTGGCCAATGACAAGTGGAGAGGGGCTGGCTAGTGATGCTGCTCACACACACCCATTTTCAAAACACATAAAAGCAGAGAGACAGGACAGATAGGAACTTTCAAATCCATTTGCAGCTGGAAGCTCTGCCGGGAAAATCCATACTTTACCTCCATCAATCTCCAGAGAAAGCTGTGCAGAAAGATCCAGACTTTAAATCCCTCAATCTTCAGAATCCAGAGAGAGAGCAGACCCAGATCACTGTGAAGTGCAGAGACCAGAGTCCCGTCTAAAACCTGACCAGATCCATGGCGAGGCCCATTTCACTCAAGAATATAGTGTGAGTACCTAGAAAACTGTGCAGAACCAATCTCCTAGTTAAAATAATATAATTCAATCTAGTTTAATCTAAGTAGAACTGTCTCCTAACTGTCACCTGTCATTTGCAAAGCTGTCACCTGTCATTTGTGAAGCTGTCACTTGTCATTTTCTAGTTGCAAGCTGCATTTGTGTTTTTGAACTTTAAAATTTCAAATCTGAAAAACGACCTTTATTTAATCGCTCATATCTCTGTGACCGTTTGTGCTAGAGACTTGCAGTAACTTTCATCTGGAAGCTGAGATCCTAGGCTTTCCTAGGACCCTAAAACGATAGTGATAGTCCTTGTAGTTCCTCTGTAATCGCGCTCAGCGCATTCGCAAATTTAGCCGCGATTTGACATTTTACCGCGATTTGCAAATTTCTCCACGTGTGAAAACAGCAGTTTGTTTTTGCTTTCATTTGCCAAAAATTCGTTTAACCTACCAATTATTCCTAGATCCTTGCTAAAGTGAGCCTGGACTAATATTAACTAGATACCACTCACCCTGAACCTCTAGAGGGAATTAAAAGCAATTTAGCATATTTTTCACTTCATTGCCAGCACATATCAAAGCATTTTGCCTGTGTTTTCAACTTCTGTAGTCTAAGTTGCTGGGGTGAACTGAATCACATTTGATTGCATTTCTGAGAACTGTGTGCTTCCCTCCATTTCCTTGCATTGCATAAAAAGGGGGAAGGGGATTGCCAGAGAAAAGTGATTACATTGTTTTGTTGAAATCATATTGAGTATTTTCTACACTGCATTTCATTCATTCAACCTTGCATTTCCTTGAACTCTATAAAGCATTCTCTACCACATTATACTTCTGTACCTATTTACCAGTGTGCTACCTTATCCATTTCATCTCAACTCCTTAGTGATTATAAAGAAGTGTGCTAGTGCCAGATTCTCCGTTGTTAATCTTTATCATATCAGATTAAGTGTGCTATTCAATTATTAATTTATTATAAAGCGTGATATAATATATATTGTTTAAATTATCAATTAAACCTTTTAAACTTGCAAAACAGAACTACTTCTTGGCTCAGTGGGGTCAGGAGGATTCCAAGAGAGGGGTGTTATATAGGGGTAGTCATCCAGAACGCATGAACTGGACATAAAGTTATATCAATAAGGGTTTTCATTCAGTATTATAGACTAGGCGTTGACTTAGCTGTAGTGTTGAATTGAATCCTCTTACAAATTGGGGGCTCGTAGCCGGGATTCTGGGTTAGAATACCACTTGTGTAGCTTAATACAGTGTGCTAACTGACGGGATACATACATCCAGTCGGATCACCACGCTGCATTACGCTGTGAAGCATTCCTCAAAAGGGACACTCCAAGAAAAGTTCTGTTCTGCAAAAATAAAATACTAACTTCTGTAAGTCAGGACAGAGACCAATCTCTAGAATGACGACCTTGGTAGATATGAAAATAGCCAGAGAGCACTTCTTACATAAACTATTTGTGAGAGGTGAATGGGCTGAGCAGGGCCAGGAGGCCTGGTTGCAGGCCATCACACGACAGGCCACTGAAACAGGGTCAGACTTATGGAGAGATCAGGGTCCATTACATGTGGCCCTGAGTGAACTATATATGGCTCCTAAGGCCAAAGATGAACACGACAAGATTGTTAGGATAGCGGCATATTTATATTTATATATGGGAGCCATACAGAATAAATGTGCTGAAGGCCATGATCTGGCAAAAAGGCAACAGATGGCGTTAGAGAAGGCACAATCTGATCTGGACTCTTCTGAGCAAAGGCTGCACAGAAGCCAGGAGTCAGAAAATGAGACCAGACAGTACATCACTAAAATAAAGGAGGATATGGATGTGCTGCAAAAGGAAAAGTCAGAACAGGATACCAGATTTCGGGCCTTGCAGAAGGAACACCAAGAAGGTTTGGACTCCCTACTGCAAAGCCAGAAAAAGCTGGAGCAACAACTGGACTTTAACAGGGCATGCACAGAGCAGGTAGCCACCCTGCAAATCCAACTAGACAGAGAGAAAGAGGAGAGCAATAAACTGATCCTGAAAGACCTGGATACCCAGGCAGAGTTTGATCAGGAGCGCCAGAAAGCCGGTGCCTTCCAAAGGCAAAGGGACGACCTGGCGGCACAGATGCAGGCTCTTAGTCAGGAAAGAGACACTTTAGGCCAGGAAGTCTGCCACTTAAAAAAGGAAATGGAAGAAAATCACCTGGCCCTCCAGGGGCTGGGTGACCTCCAAAAAGAAAACCAGAACTTGGTAGAGCACACCCGAAGGGTGGAAGATGCTCTGGCAAGAAAGGAGCAGGCCAGTAGGGATGGGACTCAGGAGGTAAACCTCCTGCAGCAAAGACTGGCCCAGTTCTCCAGGACCAACCAGGAAGCACAGAGGGAAAATGAGGCCCTCTGTCAACACAATGATAGGTTCCAACAACAGGTAGCGATGCAGGAGAGACTGATAGAGTCTAGTAAGGCCTTGACTGAGGAACTGAAAGTACAAATGCAGGCTCTTGCATTGCAACAGGGAGCAGGGGCGGATAGAGATGAGGTCCGCTGGGAAAGAGAGACTCCTGACCATAACCTCAGGAGCCCTAACACCAGGGGCCTTCATCTCTCCCAGTCCCTGGACTCTACCACCCCCATGTCCCCTGGCGCACATGAGCACAGGGCCACAGGGATGGCAGATTACTATCCAGCTAAAAGTATGGGGCTAATAGGCCAGTACCACTCAGGAATGGAGGGGTGGGTATCCGGATATGGGCACCCAAGTACAGTACAGTTCAGTGGGGAACCCCAGGAGAGTAGGCCCCTTAAGGGCATCCTGAAAACCTCTGCCCAGTTAGGTCAGTGGGGGGGGTACCCAGCAAATCCTGGCAGCAAGGAGGGATCTGAGGACTCCTCTGAGCACCACAGGAAACAGGAGACCAGGTCCCCACATTCTGCCAGCCATTCCCAGGCTCGCAGAATCCGGGAAAACCTGGAAGATCTGACGGGAACCTCTGGGAGCAGTGCCTCTGAGTCAGAGGATGAATGGACCAGGGTTACCCGAACCAAAAGGGCCAGTAAGGCAAAAAGGGCCTTGATTAAGGACCCCTTAAAGCAGATTAAGGCGATCAGGAGCGTCATCACGCCTTACCATAAAAACGCTAAGTATTCTGTTTGGGAGCACTTAGAGTTGTTTGAGCAAATGATGGAGACTTTCCATTTGAAGGACAGCCAAAGCTGTATTCAATATGTAAAGTGGACCTTCTCCCCGGAATACTCCAGTTTCTTTGCGGGGCTGGAGGACCAAAATCATTTAAGATGGTCCACCTATAAGGCGGCCATCTTGAAACATTTTTCCATTCATAGAAATCCTCAAGAGGCTCGCAAGGCAGCCTACAATTTGCAATGTGGGGAGGATCAGGCCCCACAAGAATTTGTGCAAGAATTGAAACGTGCTTTTGCGCAGACCACCAGAAGGGTGCGCACAGACAGTAGATAATTCATCAATACATTTTTTCATGCCTTGCCCAAATACATAATGACCCAGCTCGTGAGGGATTTTCACGAGAAAAGATCTTTAGACTGGGTCATTGAACAGGCTACCCGGATCTATGAGGTTCAGAAACCGGTAGATAGCAAAAGTAATGCCCAGAAAAACCCCAAAGCCAACAGCACCCCTGCTGCTGCCAAGGTGGCAGAGGTAAAGGTCACCCCCGTTTTGGATTTGGAGATGGGGGGGCCTAAAAACCTACCTGCACCTAATAATGCTAGGCCCAGAAGGTCCTCGGGCCAGTCACAGACAGGGAGCCAGGGAGGCAGCCCCACAAATGGGGTCCCTCGCTCTCCTGATTATGTAAGCCCCCGTTACAAGGGAAACAGACCCATCCTGGGTTATGTGTGGACTCCTCCAGCCCAAGGGGGGAGATCCAGCCAAGAACCTAACCCAGGGAACTTTCCTCCTAACTTCCCACCGGAGGGCAGAAATTCTCCGAATCCTGGGCAGAACCTTTTCCCCAGGTATCCACCCAATTTCCAGCCCCAAAATCCTCCACCCTTCTTTCCCCAATTCCCTGAGCCCAGACAACCTAATCCGGGAGAGGGGAGGCCAAGGGTGGAGGGGTACCCAAATCTTCCCAACCAGGGGTACTACCAAAGAAGGGATAGCTACCCTTCCCGGGATCAGCCCAGGGGAGAAAACAGGGCCCCGTATCAGCCTGAGCGGGTTTCCCAGTTAGAGCGCCAGGTTCAAAACATGGCGTGGGATCTGGGTCACATACTGAGGGCTCAGCAGAACCCTCAGATCGGCATGCCGGCGCAGAACGCACCCAACTCTGGACCTGGTGCTCCAGAACAATGACGGGGGCAGCACCACGATAACTCACCGGTTCCCAGGGAGGAGGCACAAAGGGAAGGGGGGTGTAAAGCCTTGGAGGAAGCTTCCTTCCTCACTTGTAAACAGCCCCTGGAAACCCAGGAACCGGAAACAAAATCTCTTGCCCCTGAAAGTCTGCCTCCTAAGGAGCAGAGGGGGGTAGGAGAAACAAAAGACCCAAACAGACTCAGTTTGAGGAGGAGGTACAGATATTCCAATTTGAGGGAGAGGGATCCTCAGAGGATCCTGGGAAAAGGATCTTCTCCTTCAGAGAGGGGGGAACTCCTCCCAAAGAAAAAATGGGTCCCTAGGGATGCAAATCCAGACTGGGGAGATGTGGAGACTGAGCTACCGCTGCCCACTATCTCATCCCAGAACCAACAGCAAGAAAATCCCCTGGTTCAAACCCATCCTGGTGACTGCCTCCAAAAAGGGGGGGGCGGCCCAGAACCGGAGCCAGGGGAACCCAAAATGGCTCTGATCTCCAGTTGCCAACTTTCTCTTTCAGATTCCCAAGGCTCTCCACAGAATTCTGCCCAAATTTCTTCTCTTGCAATGTCTAAAACCAGAAAGTTAGCCCACCAGTTGTCCAAAAATGTGCATTATCTGTGCCCCCTTGAGGAGAAGGAGGGAAGATACTATGCCCCGGTACAAGTACAGGGGCAGGGTACAATCTTGGCACTGGTGGACACTGGATCTCAAGCTACCCTTCTGTCCAGAAGGGCCTTTGACGAACTGAATGCAGAAAGGGGAGAGAATTACCAAATTCCTCTCACCTCACTTCCTGGACAACTCCAGAACTTTGACGGGAAGGAAATTCCCGTTGAGGGGACTGCAGATTTGGACATTAAAATTGGGCGACACAAGTTGAAACACCCAGTCATAGTTGTGACTCCAGAGGGCACCCCTTGTTTACTAGGGAATGACCTCCTGAGAAGGTTGTCACCCCTAATAGATTGCGTAAACAAGGTCCTCTGGACCCAGACTAGCCGACCAATAAAATTAAAACGGAGTGTCAACCATGTTAGTTTAAACGGCACCTGCCACATGGTTGAACAAAAATCTGACCAAGTAGAATTTCACTTCCAGAATAGCCAAATTCCAGACGTGACAGTAATAGCAGTAGGACAACAGACTGGTGATGGAGGGTCCTCTCTATTTCTGAAAATCAACCTGCCTTCCAGTCTAAAGTGGTACTCCACGCTGGAAGGAAACACTCTGAGATTCTATACTAATCCACAATCAGAAACTCCCACTCCTATAGTCCAGAAAGATGTGAAATCAGCTCAGAGCCTGGCTGATATTCAGCAAATTGGAGAGCAGTTGTTCATCCCTGTTCAGTTAAATGATGGGAAGGACTCTGTTCTCGCTCGAGTGTGCGTGAACAATGGTAAGAGCTTCATCAGCGAAGCCATGTTCCGCCAACTCCCAAAAGATCCAGCCATTCCCACATTCAAACTGATAGACAAATGGGAAATGGACCTGGAAGCGCCTAATTCCAAACATCTCCTGCCAAGCAGGTGTATGCTCAAAATCTCCATTGGCAACAAGAGCATAGTCCATAATTGTTGGGTCGTGCGAGACGTCCCTGCCGTCTTTTACTTAGGCAGTGACATTCTCAATCGCTTTGCCATTAGTTTGGACCTAATAAACTTCAAAGCTTGGTCCCGATTAGCGGATAATCCCATGGGCTTTGATGATCCAGAAAAAGCATTCAGGTCAGCTCAATTGCTACCTTATGCAGTTGAAATCCAGATTAAAGAGGAGGTCACCATCCCAGAAAGGACCCGACAATTCTCCCTGGAAGTGAAAGTTAAAAGAGGACAACATTTGAAAAACCCTGATGCTTACATACATCTAAACGCTTCTCTCCAACAGCAAGGGTTGGGGGTAAACCCAACTCCATTAGTCAACATAGAACATGACACCATTCTAATAGAGGTGGATAACAGCGACTTAAAGAGTAGTACTCTAGCCGCAGGCACCATTATTGGAATGGCGGTTGATGACCGACATTTTTCCATCGACTTAGTAAATGAACTGTTAGGACCAATCCCCAAGGACTGTTTTGACAGTGACAGTGATGACAATACAACACCAGACAGGATTTTTACCCGGCATGGGGGGAACTTCCTGGTGTACACTTCCTGCCCCTATGGTAAGGAAGATGTGACTTGTGACTTCAGGAGGGATGAGGTGATTTTCCAGGTCCATGAGGGCTGCCTTTCCCACCTGAAGCCTCCAGTCCAAATCAGCACTCTGACCAGGGACTTCTCCATCCAGCTGGAGGAGGCCGCAGAGATAGCCAAACCAGAAGTCTTTCCAGGCTTCAGGCAGATGGTGGAAGAGAGAGTCAACCTAGCTGATGCCTGTGTGACTTTGGAACAGAAGCAAAAGTTGAAACAAGTTTTCTTGGATTTCCAAGATCTCTTTGCGGTAGACTCATATGACTGTGGTCGCACCGACATCCACACAACAACAATCCCCACGGACCCTGGCATGACTCCAGTGTTTGTGAAGCAATATCGCTTGCCTCTCGAATCAATGGAGTCCCTTACTCAAATAATTAAGAACCTTGAGTCCAGGGGAATAATCCGTCCAGTCCACAGCACCTTCAATAATCCGGTGCTGGGAATATTGAAGCCAAACGGCCAGTGGAGACTCTGTGCCGACCTCAGGGAGCTCAAGAAACGGGTCCATACTTCCCGATGGCCTCTGCCCTACATTGACCAAGGGCTGGCCCAGATCCAGGGGTCACAGGTATTCACTGCAATAGACCTGACCAATGGATACTGGACCGTGCCTGTCAGCAGGGAGGACCAATACAAACTGCCTTTTACCTTTGGGGGCCAGCAGTATACATGGACCCGGACTCCCTTCGGATACCTCAACTCCGGCAATGAATTCAACATTTTCCTACATAAGGCCATGCCCGACCTGGGTGCGAGGGGTAACCTGGCTTATGTAGATGATGTCCTCATCAAAAGCTCAACTGTGGAGGAACACATAGCGGAGAGCCGTTATGTTCTGACACAGTTGAGGGCCGCCGGAGCAAAACTTTCCTTTCAGAAAGCACAGTGGTGTAGAACCCGTGTTAATTTCTTGGGGCATGAGATTACTCCTCAGGGTCTCTGTCCCCAGGAAAAGAAAGTGGAAGCATTTCAGAAACTGAAAGATCCCACAACTCTGCGAGAACTAAGGAGCCTCCTTGGACTGACTAATTACAGCAGAAAGTTCATTGAGGGCTACGCAGAGATCACCAGACCCCTGATTCATCTCCTGAAAGGGGGGGTCAAGTGGGAATGGGGTCCAGAACAAGCCGAGGCAGTAAGACAACTCAAAAGAAGCCTCTCACAAGCGCCTTGCCTAGCTTACCCTGTCAGAAACAAGGAGTTCTTCCTGGAGACGGGGTTCTCTAATACGTGCTTGACGGCAGTATTATACCAAAAGCATGACAGGGTCAATAAAGTAATCTCCTATGCGAGCAAAACTTTATCCTCTGTGGAGGAAAAATTCAACGATTGTGAGAAGGCACTCCTGGCAACGGTGTGGGCATTGAAGAATTACCGCCCGTTTATCCAGGGGGAACACATCATAGTGGAGACTCCACACCAGCCTCTGCAATATCTCCAAAGTGACAGAATCCGGACCGGAAATGTGAGTAATTCCCAAATTACTTCCTGGATTCTGTCAATGCAAGGCTTTCCTGTGGAGGTCTGATATGGCCAAAACAAGAAGAGTCCCCTCGCGCAAGGTCTGGCTGACTTGCATGATTGTGCCAGAGAAAACTGTCTCGAGGACGAAAGTCTAAAAATCAAGGACAACATGGAGGCATACCTTAATTCCCCCCACAAAGTCTTTGAAGAGGACAAGTGTGAGGGAATGCCCACTCTCTATGTGGATGGATGCTCTTACCATGTTGACAACAACGGGGAGAAAGAACTGGTGGCCGGCGTAGGGAATGCATGGGTGAATGAGTCCCCAGAACCCTCCGCTGGATACAAAATTGGTCCCCGAAGTAGTCAGGTGGCAGAATTGATGGCTGTGCATCAGGCCATCCTCACTGCTGTCCAGCATCAACTCCGCGAACTGGTCATAATCACAGATTCGGATTATGTACGGAACGGGTTCGTGGAGCACCTGGTTAATTGGAAAACCAGAGGCATGTTATGTGCTAACAACAAACCCTTGAAACATGGGAAGTTGATCCAAAACATTGATGATCTGGTCACCTCGAATGAGATGACCATCTATTGGAAAAAGATCAAGGGTCATTCCAAAGTAGAGGGACCAGACAAAACTGGAAATGACTTAGCTGATCAGCTGGCCAAAACCGGGGCCATACAAGGGGATCTAATTGAGATTGAGTCCCTGTTGGGGGAGATCCAGGTCACTGCTATCACTAGGTCCCAGACAAATGCTCACAACGACCTTTCAATTGCACAATGGAGTAAGGAGACCCCTGATGCTGATTTGATTACAGCTCAGAAAGGGGATCCAATAATTGGTAAATTTTACCAGCACCTTGAGGACCCTGAGAACTTTCCCCTGACGGATACCGATTACATTGGGAAAGAGGACCTAAGAGTGTTGATGAAATGTCCAAAAATGTTCCGAATCCAAGACGGTTTGTTGGTAAGGAAATCCAAAGCTGGCCACGATCAGTGGGTGGTTCCTACCTCCTTCCGAAGCCTGATGTTAAGTCACGCCCATGATGTGGCCACCGCCGGTCATAGGGGGTTTCACACAACATTGGAAATCTTAAGAGAGGTTGCATACTGGCCACACATGGGGCAGGACCTCGACCAATACTTGAAGGGGTGTCTTGTGTGTGCACAATTTCAGCCATCATCCCTCACGCATCGTGCACCTCTTCAAAAGAGGGGGATGACACTGCCATGGTCAGATTTACAAATCGACTTTGTAGGCCCCGTGATTCGCTCTGCTAGGGGGAATAAGTACATGTTGACTGTGACATGCCTGTTTACCAAGTGGGTGGAATGTCTCCCAGCCCCAAATTGCAAGGCAGAAACGGCAGCTGCCTTGATGATTAACCACATCTTTTCCCGTTTTGGTCTACCTCAAAGGATTGAGTCAGACAGAGGTAGCCACTTCACCAGTGAAGTAATGACAAAGATGTGGGAGATACTGGGGGTCAAAAGGAAGTTGGATATTGCTTACCGGCCAGCTTCTTCTGGGGCAGTAGAGAGATATAACCGGACAATTGTGAGCATCTTAAATAAGTTTGTGGCAGATTCTGGGCCAAGTTGGGATATCCGATTACCTCTGGTCCTAATGGCCATCAGATCTACCCCTTCATCTGCAACCAAAATGTCACCATTTGAATTGATGACTGGGCGCAAGATGGTGCTTCCTCAGCATTTGCTCTACAGGACCCAAGAGCAGACACTAATAAATGCCTCCACAACTCATGAGTATGTGGAGAATTTAAGGGAACACCTCCAACATGCTTTTGCTTACGCTCAGCGGAATCTAGAAAGATCAGCTGATAGCATGAAGACCCACTATGACCTGAAAACTTCCAGGAAGGAATATCAGGTGGGAGACCGGGTCTATCTATACAACTTCCAAAGGAACCAGGCCAAGCAGCGCAAATTTTTGCCTACATGGAAGGGACCCTTTGAGATTATAGACAAAATCTCCCCTGTGGCCTACAAAATCCACATCCCCAAAGGTCCTTTGGCTGCGGGGGAAGACAAGTGGGTCCACATAAACCAGTTGAAATGTTGCCATCCCAGGCACACTCTGCAACAACTGGATGAATCCTCTGGAATCCTAGTGGGTACTGTCTCAGACTAATTCAGTCCAACCATAAAACATACCACATCTAGTCTCTAAAATATTGTGATTTGCATGAAACTGTCTCTTAGTTATACTGTTTTTTTTTCAAAATAAGAATGTAATGTTTCGTTTTGATGAAATGCATATGCTGCCCCACTATCTCAACAGTGGTGGAAAAACGTCTATGAATAGGTATTGCCGCTCTTCCTTTGTCGTCCTAGGAGAAAGAAAACCTGGAGACGGGACAAGGAGGACGACCCAGGGACCGGGAACGAATATCCAACGGGCCCGGGGTACCGCCCAATATTCCCATCAGGACCGGCGAGGAGAACCGATCGACCAGTACTGGATGGAGGAAAAAATGCTGAACTGTGCCATCTACCGGAAAAAGATGAGAACAACATCCCAGATCTTGCGGGTCCCACCAGTGAAGGATCAGATGGCCACCGCAAGAAGGGGGGCTTGTGGGATGTATTTACCCATGCATCCGAGCCCTACCTCAAAACTGTGCAGTACTGACATGAAAACATCATGATGGCCAGAGCTTCCCAGAAAATGCCCAGGGAAGTGCATGAAGAATAGGCTGCCACTCATTTTTGCCGATGTTATGGGCACAGAAGGGCACTGCCTAAAAACCCCATTGGACTACCCACACAGTAGCCTGAAACCATTGGGAATGGAAATGCTGATTGCCAAAAGCCACATAGAATTGTGGGGAATTAATTTCTTAAATCCCAAAAAGGGTGCAGTACCAGTACTCACCACTATCCAAAAGCCGGCGTTTTAAAACCACCAGATTTTACTTTTTGCAAAACTGAATAAATGAACCCAAAACATGCCAAAGAAAGACTTACTGAGAGGTGGATCCAATGTAAAGTTATATTCTGAAGTGACTTGAAGGTATATAACAAGACTGGCTGAGCTGTGGATTTCAGCAGTTTAAGTAAATTTGGACTGAAAGACACTAAAAAAATCTAAATGTTTAAATTGACTGAGTGACCTACTTTTGAGTGTCACATAGGTTGCAATTGTTTAAATGTCATAGTTTTAAACTTAGAATCAGCATTCTAGCTGCATATGTGAAATTGTTAGTTTATTTGAATGCAGAAACTGGGGAACAGAAATGACATGTAGCTAAACACTGGCTTAAAGTGATTCCAATTTGCCTGGCAACTACCCCCATCAGGAGTGAAACTTGAGTCACAGCTGTGTTCCCAGGCCTAGCTGCCCTTTTGCTGCTCACACCAAAAGGGATATGACACTTCCCTGATTGAATTACCTGGGCTCTGCAGGAAATTGAACAAAGCCCTGTCTTGACTCAGGCAAATGTTTTATGGCGGGAGTCGTAAATGGAGATTTCTCCTGGAAGCACAGGGGAGGGGCACTGCCTGTGAGAGCAAGCTGGCTTGGCAGAACTGGAAAAACCAGAAATTCAACCTTGTGCTGGAGGAAAACCACACCCCTTTGGGGCCAGAACATAACTCTAAAAAGATGAATAACTCATAGTACGGACTTGTGAAAATTTTATAAATGATACCATAATTCTTGTGATTTTTCTGCCCACATTTTAAGAGGTTTTTAGAACCGGTGGCATGTTCAGGGGGGTTTTAGCGGAAAAGAGAATATTACTCAAAATGTGTGCATGTGAAAAATCTGACACTTCATCAACTAATGTCCATACTCCTTGCGCACATGTGTGTAAATTTGGGGTAATGTACGGTATTGCAAACCAGTTAAAAAGTGCAAAATATTGCCATTTCTGAATGCAAGCTCCCAGGAAGAGCAGATTTGGACAGGGTATACCTCCTGTGATATGTGAAGGGTGCATGTAATTTTAAACAAATGTGTACCTGTGCAAATATGTTTTTTTGAGCAAATATAGATTGTGTGTAAAGTTGACAGGGGTGGGTTCTCTGTATCATAAACAGACCTCATCATGATGACACTTCATTTCATTCCCCCAATCAAGTGGAAGCGGATGAAGTGGCCAATGACAAGTGGAGAGGGGCTGGCTAGTGATGCTGCTCACACACACCCATTTTCAAAACACATAAAAGCAGAGAGACAGGACAGATAGGAACTTTCAAATCCATTTGCAGCTGGAAGCTCTGCCGGGAAAATCCATACTTTACCTCCATCAATCTCCAGAGAAAGCTGTGCAGAAAGATCCAGACTTTAAATCCCTCAATCTTCAGAATCCAGAGAGAGAGCAGACCCAGATCACTGTGAAGTGCAGAGACCAGAGTCCCGTCTAAAACCTGACCAGATCCATGGCGAGGCCCATTTCACTCAAGAATATAGTGTGAGTACCTAGAAAACTGTGCAGAACCAATCTCCTAGTTAAAATAATATAATTCAATCTAGTTTAATCTAAGTAGAACTGTCTCCTAACTGTCACCTGTCATTTGCAAAGCTGTCACCTGTCATTTGTGAAGCTGTCACTTGTCATTGTCTAGTTGCAAGCTGCACTTGTCTTTTTGAACTTTAAAATTTCAAATCTGAAAAACGACCTTTATTTAATCGCTCATATATCCGTGACCGTTTGTGCTAGAGACTTGCAGTAACTTTCACCTGGAAGCTGAGATCCAAGGCATTCCTAGGACCCCAAAACGATAGTGATAGTCCTTGTAGTTCCTCTGTAATCGCGCTCGGCGCATTCGCAAATTTAGCCGCGATTTGACATTTTACCGCGATTTGCAAATTTCTCCACGTGTGAAAACAGCAGTTTGTTTTTGCTTTCATTTGCCAAAAATTCGTTTAACCTACCAATTATTCCTAGATCCTTGCTAAAGTGAGCCTGGACTAATATTAACTAGATACCACTCACCCTGAACCTCTAGAGGGAATTAAAAGCAATTTAGCATATTTTTCACTTCATTGCCAGCACATATCAAAGCATTTTGCCTGTGTTTTCAACTTCTGTAGTCTAAGTTGCTGGGGTGAACTGAATCACATTTGATTGCATTTCTGAGAACTGTGTGCTTCCCTCCATTTCCTTGCATTGCATAAAAAGGGGGAAGGGGATTGCCAGAGAAAAGTTTTGTTGAAATCATATTGAGTATTTTCTACACTGCATTTCATTCATTCAACCTTGCATTTCCTTGAACTCTATAAAGCATTCTCTACCACATTATACTTCTGTACCTATTTACCAGTGTGCTACCTTATCCATTTCATCTCAACTCCTTAGTGATTATAAAGAAGTGTGCTAGTGCCAGATTCTCCGTTGTTAATCTTTATCATATCAGATTAAGTGTGCTATTCAATTATTAATTTATTATAAAGCGTGATATAATATATATTGTTTAAATTATCAATTAAACCTTTTAAACTTGCAAAACAGAACTACTTCTTGGCTCAGTGGGGTCAGGAGGATTCCAAGAGAGGGGTGTTATATAGGGGTAGTCATCCAGAACGCATGAACTGGACATAAAGTTATATCAATAAGGGTTTTCATTCAGTATTATAGACTAGGCGTTGACTTAGCTGTAGTGTTGAATTGAATCCTCTTACATGGTGCCCGATGTGCAGGTTTGTCATTGTCAATACCTGGAGTTCCAGGGCGGAGATTGTTCAGGCCAAGTATTTCGGCCAGAGTGTGTGGTTTCTGTAGAAACCTCTTTTTGAGGGTCACAGATTCACATCTGGTAATGACTTGAGGCTTGATGGCCTTCTCGTTGTTGTATTAGTGGAATTTGCAATACTTTATTTTTGCGCTTAGTCTCATCACAAATTTGTCCTTGGTCTCACATCACAGTTGTCTGGTGGTGTGGAAGACATGATGTTCATAGTCGACATTCTTGTGAATGGCAAAGTGTTCACCTAAAATGTGTTTGAGGTCTGTTCATGTGTATTCGACATCCTCCGGTAGTTCAAATATGATGTCTCTTACTTCCAGGCCGGCTGTCAGGGTGAGCAGTACCGTAATATGTTTGTCATCTTTTGGGCCCAGTGTGGCATAATAATTGTTGATCTCCTTGATCCATCTGGACCATCTCGGGCCAAGGTTTGTGGTATCCATTGTGTCAAAACTAAAGAGCGTAGGCACTGGGCAGGAGTCTCTCACTTGCTGGGCTAAAGGCGTGGGTGCAGGGGCAGGGGCTGGGTCCAGGTCCCCCTTTGCAGTGATGCTGTGTTCTGATGCTAGCTGGGTATGCCTTGTGGGAGATTTCAACTGTTGGCCATCAACGGCACCTCAGGGTCTTCGCTAGCGGCAGCTGCGTTGCCTGAATGATGCTCACACAGCCGTGTAGCTAGTCTAGGCATGAAACGCTGCATAAATTGCGAAGACACTTACAGTCTAGTGGGTGCTGTATATATATATATATATATATATATACCCACCACCTATATATGTGCATCCACTGTAGCAGGCATCCCTGCTTTGTAATATCACACAGTTATAGTCATCTCTGCCAAGCATTACGTGTCTTCCTTTTTCTTTATTAGTTTTCTTAACTGTAGATTGGCATCTGAAAAGCCACCAGCATCGCATGGCCTGCTTGCTGGGCTGTTCCCTGGGCTCAATCACCACGGGAGTCAGCAGGAGTTCACTTGAACTCTGTGGATTGTTCGGGCAGGGGGCGGACACCTTCATTGTTATGCTGCGCTATGTGCTCCGAGATGGAGGCAGGTGCAGCCTTTCTCGCAGGGCTAGCCCGCACTGGAGGGAATCAAGCTCTGGCTTTGTGAACACTCGGGGGAACAGCTGCTTCTGGCCACAGCGAGCAGCTGGGAGTACGCGCTGCTCAAATCTCGTCGCCGATGTTATGTCTCTGACACAGGAGCCTGGCCATACATGGGTGCCGCACACAAGACACAGTCACACAGGAAGATGTTATGACAAGGATTGACGTTTATTTGCTACTGGCTCACCCCCATGTGTTGCGGTTACATGACCGGCATGTACCCTTGTGCCTTGCACGTCTCGTGAGCGTGACGGTGCAAGTCATGACATCAAATCTATCTTGCGTCCCTCAATGTCTCTGGCAATGTATCTAGAGCTTGATATTCATGCCTCCTTTCTCAGATGTCGGAGCTGCCACCCTGTTCATCTTCAGCATGACAGCAGCGATAGTCTGTCGAGAAAACATTTGAGGATGCCTTGAGTTCCTTTATGAACTTGCTTGAGGGACTGGAATGCATTTCTGCACATTTCCAAGTTCTTCTAGGGTTATCCTTTGACTTTTCCCCACATGGATAACTCTTAATGGAGGAACATATTTGGAGGCAATGGCAGTTTAGCTCTCAGTTTAGCTCTCATCCAATCTCTGGTCGATAAAAGGTGGATGCTCTTGCAGTTTTCTACTGGTCATATAGAATATTTGTCTTTTGCTGGGCTATTATGATTCAGTATAGTATACAGTGCTGGATTAAACCTTGTGGAGGCCCCTAGGCAGTCAAAATGTCTGGGTCCCCTCTTGCAAATGATCTCCTAATATGTCTTTTTATTTTCTGCACCACTTTATTTTGAACTGTTGTCGCTGAGCGCCTAAAAGAAGTGGTGCCTACTTGACCTAATGGATAATCCAGCTGTGATAGTCTATATTCATGGTGTCCTTGGCCACATGTTACGACAGTGTGGGAAGCCACAGGGGCCCCAGTGCAGTGTAACCACTGCAATTCTACATACATTGAAAAGGGCTGAGGTTGGTGGCTTAGTTGGGAGCGAGTCAATGTGCTCCGACAGAGACAAAAGCTGTTTCTTTTTCATCTTGTGTGGAGCTACACCTAACGGAAGTGATCCTTTATGATTGAGTTGGCCCTTTCCATTTGATCATTGGCCTGTCCATGATACAGTGAAACTTTTGTGTGCTTTATTTTAGCCGTCTTGAGAAAAACGTCGCCATTTTCCTGGAAGCAGGTTGGACATCATTGTTGGAAACCAGTTTTGCTGGGAAGCCTTCCTTCCTGAAAATGTCTTTAAGGACTTGAATTCTTGTATTATTCATTATGTCCTGTATAAACTTAAGTAACACCCATTTGGATAACTATTGTACTAAGATTGTTACATACCTGCTATTCAATTCCATTTTCTTCAGGTGGACCAATGAAGCTCCCACAGTGTATTTGGACATGCCATGGAATGCACTCAATGGTGCCAGCCCTGTATGAGTCCTTTCACACGGTTTAAGCATCCTTGGCAGCATTGATCGACATTTCTAGGTCAGCAACCATTCCTGGCCACCAATCGACTTCTCTTAGCCTTCTCCTGTTAATCAGTGTTCGAATATGTCCAACAGGTGCTGCAGAGATGAGGGGGGCCTGGAGGCACTGGATAGGATGACGTTGTCATACCTGAAAAGAACATCTCCTTGGACAGACAGGACATAGAGTTAAGTACCAGTGTTATGATGGGCAGATTATTGCAAAATCTCTTACACAGTGTTTCATCACTTCTCATCAGCTTCTGTATTTTGCATATGTTGAAGATTGAGCAGTAATTCCTGGAGCTTGACAGTAAGAATGGCTAGGCAGAGAGCTCACATCCTTGAACCTCCTTGACTTAACATGTGGTCTATCAGTGAGTGATATGTGCTTAAACTGAATCACCTGCCCCATAGTGGTCCCATCCTCTCAATCGCAGAAATCAAAGAACTTACCCAGGTTATGCAGATCTAATAATGACACTTAAAAAAGGATGGATGCCCACAATCACTGGCTCTGGGGGGGCGCTCTTTCTTTTTTCGTCAGTGTGCCATCCAGTGTGCCACCAGCCATGAAGGTCTCTGCATTTCAGGAGGGGATGGGGCCCGTGTTAATTTTAATTGTATGATGATAAAAGACAGTTTCTACTGGCAGGCCATACCTCAGAAACCACCCCGCAAACACTGTCAGGATATATAGCTTTCTGGACTGCATGCCCCTCTCAGTGTGTCTCTCTGTTTGTATCTACCAATCATTTCTGTGCCTCTCTTTTCATCTATGTGCACCTTATTCTGTACATGTGTTTCTTTTTCTATATACATCGCTCTCTATTTCTCGCTGTCCATGAGTATCCCTCTTTATTTGGTCTTTGTGTTCCTCACTCTTTATTTCCTCTTGGTCCCATTCCCCTTCAGTCTCTTTTCCAGCTTTTTTTCCTCTCTTTTACCCCCAAGAAATGTGATTTGTAACCTGATATGCAAACCATCTCATGCTAACAAGTTACAGTGCAGATTGTGTACCATACTGTACAAAATATTCCAAACAAGTTGATGTACAACTGCTTGCTTGCTCTTCGGCTTCTCTTTGATAGAACACAAGAACAGCAGATGCTGTCGTTTGCTCTCTAGGTGCTGGGCCAAATGGCCCACAGCCTGGCACAGGAAGATGAATATTGGGATCTCATTTTGTTTTGTTGTGAGGAGGAGAAAGTGTGTAATGGGAAGCGCTGGCTGGGGGAAAGGGTGGTGGTAACAGAGACATCAACTCCCAGCAAAGGCTGAAGAGCCTTGTCTTGCAACCCAGTACAGCTCAATTAAATGTTGCTATATCACTCCTCACAACCAACCTGAGAACCAGTACTATCTTTCAGGTTGTATGGTACAGAGCGCTGGATAGTCATAAGTAATATCCCATTCAAAGCACTGATCTGCAACATGTGAGAATTGCAACTGAGACTTTACTCAAGGACCCAACACTATGAAACTATGGGCCGCATTACAGGTCGGACGGTCCGGAAATAACAGTGGCAGTAAACCCACCGCCACTGTTAATTTCGGACCGCCCGATCCCTAATCCTGCAGGCGGGAGGTGGCGTTCCATATGGGACTCAATGGGAATGGGGATTTACTGAATTCCGCCTCCGGAATTCCCGGGACACCATGCCTGTAATGCCCTGGTAATTCCGGGGGTCACGGAGGCAGAATGGTAATACGAGTCCAGCGGTAACCAGGCAGTTTTACCGCCTCGGTTACCGCCAGACTCGTAATGAGGCCCATATGTGTTCTTGCCATTTTGAAAAACAAAAACAAAAAAACTTGCCGTGAAGGTATTAATCTCTTCACTGGATGCGTGAACGTTTGCACAAATCATGAGGCAGGTTGAATCCCTTCATGCTGCAGCTATGTTAATACACATGCTTCAAATCCGCAGGCACACTTGATCAATCAGGTGTGTGTCACACTTTTTATATGGTTCACTTAGTAGCAGAAAATAAACCATTCACATCCTGTCCTTGTAATTTATTTTATAGCCAGGAGGGAAGTGTTAAGCCCACTGCCACATTAATACATTGTTGGGGATGGTATGTACTATTAAACGTCTGACTCAGAATCCCCGCACATTCATACGTGACTGTGAATGGCTGGCAAGTTCATTAGCATCAGTGAACCCACTGATACTACTTTTACATACAGACATCTGAACAGGCTGGAAGGTGCACTGCAGGCAGGATGTATTCCAGTCATTTTGCTGTTCATTACATTCATGCTGGATATTGTCTTCACATTTTGTGGTGGTTCTTCGTAACCATGATTTGTAGTTGCTGTTCCCTGCATTCCCCACAAAAGATCTGCTAGTAAGATGCTGCCCATTTCTTTCTGGCTCAAGGGAACTGATACCCAAGTCAATGGGCCTCATTACGGGACTGGCGGTAACTATGCCAGTAAAACTGGTAGGTTGCCGCCGGACCCATAATTAATTACCTGCCCCTGACTTCCCGGTGCCACAGGGCTATTTAGAGTCCAGCGGCCGGGAAGTCAGGTGCCGGTAAATTGGGGCACACGGAAGCTCCAGCACCGTTAATAATGGTGCTGGTACTTCCGTTGTGGCTTGCTTACCGTGGCCGCTGTTTCCGGCAGGGTCTGCCCTGTTTGGCAGAGCGGCTCCGGCAGACAAACCCATAGTGTGCCGGTTCTGAAACAACGGTGTCGGTAGGCTTACCGGCACCAGTGTTTCCAGACCAGCACACTTGTAATGAGGCCCAATGTCTTCCAGCGGTGTTGGATTGCTCTAGTTCCTACCCCTGGAAAACTCTAGAAGTGTGAGGAATGACTGACCACCAATTGATCTCCTCCACACTGAGTTGAGAGTTGAGAGCTGAGACCTTGTTGTGTGCACAACCATACACTGAGCCAGATAATTTGTGAATCCAATTATCTGTTCAACTTTGCATTACTACCCAGCACAATGTATCACTGTTGAAATTGTGCTTGTAGGTGCCCTAGATGTCCATACTGTGCTTTATGTGCTGCCCTCCACCAATACTAGTCAGTAAATCGAAGGGTGCATTCGGCCAAGGTTTGTAACTCCTCTCCCTGTGTGAGTGTACAGCAAACTGTTTCAGCAAAAGAAACATGTGCTGGGATAGCCATGTGGGTGAATTTGGTGTGAATATGCCTTTGAGTTTCATGGTTAGATTGCTTCAGAAAAATATGCTGACACTCTGCTGTTCATAAACCCATGATGTACTCTGTGCCACCATTTGCTTGCAGCCCGTCTGGGATGATCCACTTCTGACACAACAAGAGGCCTTTGATATATGCCCAGAAACGAAGACAAGGCAGACCATTATCAGTCTTCAGAGACAGCAGTACACTAAAGAAAAGCATGTTCAAATATGGTATGCACAACTTCACTCCAGTAGTTTGCATAAACTACAGGAAGCCTAGTATGGTTATCAATCACCAATAAAGTATGACCACCCTCCAGAATGTCATCAGCCACATTACGCCATGTTGTCTCAGCAGTGCACATGGAGATGATGTCATGTGTTAGAGCATTCTTACCGGGCATTTGACACTAAGCGTAGTGTACAGCATACACAGTTTCCAATATATCGAAGCCCGAAAAATAGACCTGGCATAAAATATACTTAGCATGTGGCCAACTGACCTCTGAACTCAACCTGAACCAATCTGCTGAGCAAGGTACTCTAATTTATAGTAGGAGTCTCTACAGCTGTACCAGTGGCCTGCGTAGCTCCAACAGAGCTCAGTGGATGGTACATTTGCCCAGTGCTTCCAGGCCACACATATCTGAAGTACCTATCAGTCTATAATCTCCAGGAAGAGGCTTACTTGCCCAGTAAGCAGAACCCAGCAGCTGATAACATAATCGGCCTGCCCACTACCACCCCATACCATCCTATTCCTTATCGTGGGAAACACTTAACTCATTCTCTTTATAAAAAAATGATTAGATCCTCAAACCAACTAGCCTTATTTAGTGAAAAAGTAGCTTTTCATCATTTAGCTCTTTGAAGACATAAAAGAAAAACGTTAAAGGTAAATCCTCACAAAGTATTATCATCCTTAAGGAATATCAAATGATCATGCAATATCAGCAGGATTGAGCCAGCTTCCCATGCAAAGTGTATCTTCTCATTTCTCTTAAACAAGGATATTTCCCACTTTTCTCTTTCAGGGTATCAAACATCTGGAAACAGACATTCAAACCTTGGATGTTGAGAGAACAGTAAAGGAGTACTTACTGTGAGGAATCAAGGGAATTTGTCCCTTCTCCTCATGGAAGATCCCTCCACCCTTGGCTAGGGAGGTGAGCCCGCTCCACAATACCCTCCGTAGGGTTAGAGCCAAGTGGGACCTCACCAGGAGAGACTCCCCCTTAGTGGACAAGGACTCCTCTCTCCCATGATGACATACATGGGACTGCTTCAGATGCTTGGAAAAATAGGGGTTGACGTGCACTAACAGAATTTCACAAATGTCAAACAGTTAACTATGAAAACAATAATTTTCCAAACTTAGAATTCAGGTGCAGCTGAGTATAGCTCCCCGGTCTAGGGGAACATTACTGGTCACTAATATAAAGTAAAGCAGCCTGTTGTTGCCAACAGGTAATCCAAATGCCTTCCTATAGGAGTCGGTCCTTACAATTCAATGATAGTGTTTCATGACAATTTAGACAAAGACATTTCATGACAAGTTATTTTTATCTATATGTTCGAATAAGTGTAACAACACAGTGTTTGATGGTTTTTCAGAATACAAAAATAGAAACTTAAAGCTCATCCAACGCGTGCTTTCACATGAATTATTCAACTCAAAAACTCTTTACACATAGAACAGCTTAGTGTTTTTAGTCAAAAGAGACCACAAAACAATTGACTCTACCTTTTGCCAGCTCATTTTGGATAAATTGCATTATCCATCTTCAGGGCTTTATATCTTTCCTTTATTGTTCTTAAGTACAGTAGAACACTCTTCAATATAACTACAAAGATAATATTGTATCACTCTGTTGTACTCATGTGTGTTTCACAATTCAATAATACGTGCATTTACATCAATAACCTCTTCTGTCCCCCTAGAGTCACCCTTTATAAGTGCCTAAAGAGGAATAATTCTATTGTCAACAAAATAGCAGTCACAGGTATGCTGACTGGATTATGATTCAATGTACGAATTATAAAAAATATACCAACGCTCATCCAGTTCCACTGAGTCAAACTACATAGGGCACTGCAGGTATTTCATTCATCCCTATGGTTAAACAACAACCTCTGCAGCAATGTTAGAAAAGGTTATCTCACAGTGTTGCACTCTGTTCAATAAGGCTCTCTGTAAGTATCTTCAAATGTACAGTACTCACTTAAGAGTTGACAACTTTGCGTACATCGAGGCAGCAGACCGGCAAACCCGGTCGGGTGCCCTCCATCCGTTTATTTAAAACATTGTATGTCTCCAGTTGGTGATCATCACAATGAGTAAGAATCGACTACAAAGTCGGTGGCCATCTGAGAGTGGCATCCTTACCTTTTACATACATAGGTGTCAATCTGGGTAACCCGTCCCTCACATGTTCTCTCTTGTGCAACCAACTCATTGCCACTCAAGAGTGTGTGGCCCTCATTCCGAGATTGGAGGTAGCCATGGCGCTATTTGCGCCATGGCTGCCTCCAATACCAGGTCCGTCACCGGTCTCGTTCAATGGGGACTTACCGGTGTAGTCTGACCTTTGCGGGACCAGTAAGCCCCCATTGAAAAAGCCATTCCCCATTCCCATTTGATCCCCCATAGGGCTCAATGGGAATGGGGAAGGAGCTAATAACGGTACTGCAAATTGCGGTACCGTTATTAGCTCGGAAGTCCCTTAACGGGTCCCGTCCATAACACTTGGTCAGACCAGGCGTTAAAGGAGGGACCCGCTAAGGGACCTCGTAGAAGGGCGGTAAGGTAATGTGTCACGCTCATGTAGAGCATGCCCGTGTGTCTCATCTTGTGAATTTTCCTACGATGAAGCCGTAGACGGGGAATCCCAGTCGGGTCCCCCCGCTGCCATAAATTACTGATACTTCACTGTGTTCTCCCTCTTGCACCTTGATTGTGATAGCTCAACTTCCTCCTGATCCTCCTCCTGATCCTCCTCATGAATGTGCACAATTGCAAACCTTCCCCAAGCACACAATTATTTTGAACCCCCTGTTCTTTGCAAGGGAAAACATCTCAAGCTACAAATTGACTTGCCTGGCCATCAAAAACACCCAACAGATAATTCCTACCCTAACCCTTATCCTGTCCCCTACCACGTTCCGCTACCTCCTCAGTGTTTTATCATTCACCTCTGCCTAATACATGTATGTGGGGTTCTTAGTGCCTTTTCCGCCTCCTATGCCTGCAACATGTATATGAGGTTCTCAGTGCTTAGCTTTCCCCTACATTTAGCAAAACCAAGTGGGTTTCTCAGTGGTTTGGCCTGCTTCTCCGGCTAGTGCATGCACATGAAGTTCTCAGTTCTTTGGCTTTCTCCTCCACTGTATAAACGTGTATGGCATTCAGTGTCTTGGTTTTCTGTAAATAGATAGTAAATCCATGTGGGGTTCTCTCGGCCTTTGCCTTCTGCTACACCTAATAATTGTACATGGAATTCTCAGTGTTTGGCCTTCTCGTCCACATAGCAAATGCAGTTGGAGCTCTCAGTGCTTTGGCCTTCCATACCTACAAACTGCACACAGGCTACACTGCCACTCCACCCACAATTCACACCTGATCTGCAACCCATTTACAAATCATGCGCTCCCGATCCTCCCGAAAAAATAATTCTAATTCTCAAACTGTTCTTAGACCATATTATTGATGAACTGTCCTACAAATCCCTTCCCTTACAAGCCCATGCCGCACCTGCCTCTTCAAATCTGACCAGAGTTTCTGCTCGCCTGTTTTTATGTAGATACAAGTCTGACTCCAGTAGAACCTCATATCACGAATCTTGGAGAAAACCTGTAAAGTCTGACCTGGGAGAACACATGGAAATTCCACAGGTTTGAGTTTTGCCTGAACTACCTCATTTATGATTACTTATATTAATGACAGTACATTTAATATAATTTAATGTCACTATTAAAATGAGGAGATGTTCCTTTCTTCTTTGGAATTTCTTTTCTTTTTAAAGTTGATTTACATAGTTTAGGACATGGATTTTGCACACCTTTACATGCTGAATCCCCACAAGTAATAGCAGAAGGATTTCTACCTGTATGGGACCAAAGTCCCCCTCCAGAAACCCTCCACCTAGCGGAAACAGAGTGGCCCAAATATAATCAGACCGCTCTGCCCACGTCCCGAGGGTGAGGGGAGGATTGTAAGTAATTTCAATCCAGCACTCCAACTAAGTCAATGCCTAGTATGGGATGCCCAATTGAAACCCTTATTTATATATTTTTATGTCAAAAGTTCTTTTAATTCTGGATGATGTACCCTTATATAACGCCCCTCTCTTTGAATTCCCCCGGTCTCACTGAACCAAGAAATAGGTTAGTTCTGCAAATTAAAAGATGTATTTGAAGAATTGAACAATATATATATCACACTTTTATAAATGTGGATAAAATCTGAATACCACACTTATGAATATGAACAATGATCGGCAATGGGTAATATGACAATATCAACAATCTCTTTAATCAATTAGGAGTAGGAATAGGAAGAATAATGTAGCAGAGAATAACTTTGTGTGGGTTCAAGAAATGCAATGATAGGAAAGAATGCAACACAGAAAGAAACTTGATATGAATTCAACCAAAGACAATATAATCACTCTTTCCCCCTGTTGTTACTCACTCCCCCCAATATGCAATATGAAGAGATGAATGAGGGCACACAGGTATCAGGAATAACTATCAACAATGCAGTTCAATCCCAATTCCCCCAGCAATCTTAGAGAGAATAGTAATGATTTTAAAACAGGTCAATTGCTTTTAGATGTGGTTTGAATTGGATGGGAAAAAATGCTAAAATTATTTTAATTCGCTAAATGGGATTCAGAACTAGTGAGAGTGGCTTTGGAATGGTTCAGGTAGACACTAGCAATGATGGTTGAATGGTTAGCAGATGGAAAACGAAATTCAGAAGTTGAAAACAAGAAATAGCAGTTTTTACAGGTGGTGAAATTGAGCCAAATGAAAATTTGCGGCAACTTTTCTCCATGCGGGAAACGCGATTACGGAAAAACTATGGATTACTTTAAACTAAGAGATGACTATGGACAGTTCTACGCTAAATACTCACAGCTCTGGTTTAAAATGGAATGGACCCGTCAAAGATCTGGCCAAAGGTTTGGCTTGGAATCCGCTTGCCACCGGACAGGTCTCAGGCGCTGGGTTCTGCTCTCAGCAAGGCACTCTGGTCTGCACGGCCTCTTGGACTGGATCTGACGGGTTCTGGGTTACAGCTGTGCTGGACTCATCTGGATCGTGGGTTCTAGCACGGTTCTTGGCCAGAAGCAAAACAGCTCAGCCAGGCTGTTGAATGGTTTAGTTAGGCCCCGTGGAAGTTTGGGGTTAGAATCAGGTTGCATTTTAAAGACCTGCTGAAAAGGGTTCAGCTTTTTGGATTAGGCCTCTGCTTCAGGGTTCTGGAGTCTGGTTCTAGAGTATGGATCTGGATCTAGAGTCTGGTTCTGGAGTCTGGATCTTCCTGCAGGGGGCAGGGTGCTTAGCCAGTGGATCAGTTGATGAGTGGAAGTGTCTGTGGGTCCTCTATTTATCCATTTTCCAAAGTGGGTGGGGAGGCTTATTATCTATGCCCAACCCTCTAAGGATCTGATAGGTCAGAGAATTCCCTGTCCCCTGATTTGAGAAAGGAACATTGTGTCATGAGGTGTCATCATGTGTCAGAGTGATGCTGCCATTTACAATCTAGGGAAGAACCTCCCCTTTCCTTTTACCCAGAGAATCTATTTTACCAAAAAACATGTTTTCAATATGCACAACTTGTTAATAATACATATACACATCACAGATTGACTAAGGTACGTTCTGTCCAAATCTTATCTTCCTACGAGTTTTGGTTCATAAATGACAATTTTTTGCGCTTTTGGTTGGATACACATTTTCGGATCTGTACAATTTTGTACACATACATGCACATACCCTCTGGGCATATAACTGTAATTTTTCATGTTCCTAACATAATCACAATTGCTAGAATATGAACAATTTCATGGTTCAGTCTCTGAATGTCTCACAGATTCCAGATTAGATTTAAACTGTGAGTGAATTTTTTCATTTTAATAATCTCTGAGTTTCATATTTTTGTCAGTTTGGTACAATATTTTATAAGTCTTTACCTTAAACATATATTTAGTCCAGTTGCAAATCCACATTTTCAGTCTGGCCCACCTCCAAAGCTTGGCTGATTCAGAGGGTCACATGGCTTGTCTTCCTGCCAGGGCAGTTGATGTCAGTCACACCCGAATTAGCATTTCCATTCAGTTTAAGGACTCCATTGTCTCTTTCCCAGAGCCACATGCCAGAGTGCCCCTCCCATTACCCTTCACACTTGCCTGTCAGATACTCAGCAGAGCACAGGAGAAAAGATTCCTTTGGTTAGGGAGGAGGTGTGGAATGTGTTTGAAGCTCAGTGTGGAAAACCTCTTGGAACTTTAGCTGAATCAGGTAGTCCATTTTAACATTGTCCTTTGTGCAAAATTACAGTTACAAATTTAAAATAAGCAAACATATCTTCAATTCCAGTCTTTTTCAACATGAAAATCAATGTGTGGCACCCTATATTGCATTTGATGGAAATCCCTTCTTTGGCATATTTAGCTTTTGAGACACAGTTTCTCCTGTCAGATTTAGAAATTGCCAGCGTCTGACAGAGGCGAGTAACAGTATTGCACCCATTTTTGACAGATTTCTTTCCAGCAACCGTCTTCAAAAGTGGACTTTGTTAAGTTAACATATACTTCTGCTGACATTATATTTATGTGGATTCTTGAAGTAGAATGATGTTCCAGACCCAACAGGAGGTTGGATCTTTTGGGTGGTTTGTGAGCCCTGATTTTTGCACATTTGACAACCAAGAAAAAACTGATTTTCACACTGCTCTGTGTTCTTTTGCAGTCAGCCTTTCTCTGTGGGCAGCCAAGTGATGGGTTTTGGCAGTGGTCTCCTGTGCTACCACTGACATAGGCAAAAGTGGATGGCGGCCTATTTTTCAGATTTTTACTGCACAATTCTGGGTGATTTTTAGCGAGCAGCATGCTTTCCAACAGCCATTCTGATGTTCCTGATGCAAGCAATGCACAGTAATGTTGAAGGGCCTCGACTAGTGGGCAAAAACATCCCACAAGCCGCTGGATGCATTGACAGGGCCCAAGCTGGAGAGGTCAAGATCCACCTGGAGAATAACCTTGGGGAGGAAGCCAAGATGGCTTGTTTGTCTTTTTGTTCTTTTTAGAACATTAAATTCTGCACAACATTGAGAAGACAAGTTGATCCGCACTAGGGTCTCAGTCGCCCCGCCTACCTCAATAGCCTTGTCGTGGCTTTTGTCGATCATTGAAGGCACGGGCGCCCTGATTGGTAAGCCCCAATTTTTTGACAACACCACAGTTTGAAGCAGCCAACGTTGACTTAGAAGTGATTTACCAAGACTGTTGAACATAGAAACCGTTGTTAAGACTGTACCGAGTGAGCAACTCTGTTTAGTTTCCGGTAAGGTGCTTTTGAGTACTGTAGCCCATGAGTCCTGGTATTCTTTTAATTGAATTGGTGTAATTAATATACACAAGCACCTTCTAGATAGTTGGTTGGTATAGTGAGATTAAAACTCCTTAACATATGGTATTTTCACACCAATGTTTACTCTGTTCTAGGGGAAGGTTCAACCTTCTGTTCAAGAGAAGACAACGCTATTGGATTAACAATTATGAATATAAAATCATTCACTTTAGTAAAAAAGTAAATTGTAAACTAATATTGTCTACTGCACATATTTAAAGCAGTGTACATTGTTCAGACAGGTAGCCACAATGAATTTCCTGATACTATTTAGAATAGTCTATAAAGGAAATAAACATGTTGGGATATGTGATCTTTTATAAATGTGTATGATTGGAATAGTATGAGTAGGAATGGTGTGCTTGATGTGAGTTTTACATAATTGATTCTGTTTGCACAGCACTGGAGACTTTATTTGTATTAGTGGAAGGTTACCATCTGTTTTTTCTCATTAGTAAAATGTCTCTCCTGTACTGTCTGTATCAGTAAATGAATTGTACACGTTTTTAAGGTAATGTGTTAATAATAAAATATGTATTTTGATAAACAGCATTTAGACTGATTTCCCTGTTTGACTGAGTTGTGAAAACCTCCCCCTGCAACAGTTTTTGCCTACAAGTATCTTGTGTATTAGTAAAGGTTTTTAAACCTGTTAGAGGGATTGCTTGTGGGTTTTTCTCCCTCACCCTTCCGCAGTTATTGATTGTATCTGGCATGGTTAGTGGACCGTGTGGCTGTACCCGCTGTTCGGGTCTTTTCCGGTTTATTCAGGACCCCTTGGGGTCTAATTTATAGGGCTAACAGTGTTGCCTAGCTCTCAGTTTTTCATCCATCCTGAAGTACCTGGTTGGTAGCTCTGTTTGAAGCCATTGAAAATGTCATTAGAGAGATGAAAAAGCTATG